>NC_037352.1:36231477-36534507 GCF_002263795.3 Bos taurus | reverse complement strand
AGCCTTTCTCTCTATTCTCTCCTAGCTCTCTGAATTCACACATGTCCCACATTCCTTATTTTTAGACACGGCTGCTGTTTGCTCTTACTATTGTGGGAGCACAGGCTGGAGACCAGAGGTCTCATCCCTGTGGTTCAAGCAGCCTCACTGAGGATGGAGGAGCACCCAGGGGCCCTGGTTCTGTCTTGGGTGCAGACCTGGGCCAGCTCCCTTCTGTCTCAGTATTTGGTGACTTTCCAAAGAGAAGTCCTCTGCTCTCTAGACATCTAGATTTCCTCCTTGGAGAGCTGTTGAGTATCCTTTTCAGGAATTAGGAGCAAAGGTCTGGTTTGGGCACAGTTTGAACTCTGGATAGAGTTGATTCTCTCCCATTTAGTGTGCAGGGATCAAGGTTTGGAATGAACTTTTCAGGCACTGCCTGGGATCTGGACTTTCATTTCACCTTGACTACGGGTTGTCATTTCATCTCACCCTGATGGCCAACGGTTGTCTTGTTTGCCCCGATGTCCAAGTTCTACCATAGTGGTGACACACAATACTTGTTGATAGAAGAGTCAGAGTCCACCAAGTCCCCTGTTCTAGACCAGGGACACTCTGTTTCTCCCTCAAGCTCAGCAGCTCCCCCTCCTGCAGCATCCGGAAACTAAAAATGGAGACCACTCACCGTACTTCCCTTTCATTCATTCAGCCGTCAAGCAGAGATTTAGTGCTTACCTGTGTATGTCAGGGACTGGGCCACGGAGCGGGAAACCAAATATTTACAAAGGCCTATTATGGAGAATTTTACAAACATACACAAGTGTGGGTGTATTTGAAACATATACAGGTATACTCTATAGGCACAAGCCTATGAAATACATTTTTATTGTGGTATATTGCGAGTTGTGTTCGTTTCTGCTGTACAATGTATATCTGTGTGTGTCTATTCCCTGCTTAAGAAGCGTCAACCCATGTTTGCACATTCACGTGACACTGCTGTCCTTCCATCTCCATATTATTTTGTCACATTGTCTGTAAATTTACATAATGTTTTACAAAATAAGGACTCTTTTAAATATATGTAACCACAATGCTATTATCACTTTCCCCAAATATGCATTTTTCCTTGACATATTAAAATACCGAGGAGTCAAATTTTTATAACACAGAGGTCTAACCATCAGGGAATTTATAGGCTAGTGGAACAGATAGACAAAGAAATCAGTGATTATCTGGAGTAGCCTGGCATCCCATGCTGACAGAATTCTACTGACCTAAGCATTCTGTGTGTGGCAGAGAGAGGTAGAGAGATAATGACACATGGAGGTTGGAAGGGAAACGAGGGAAAGCAGTTGAAATATAACAATTTAAATACTCAGAGGTGTTTCTCCTGCTTCCTTCCCCCATGAGCACACGAGTGACGTAAGTGTGCTTGGAGATGGAACCCATGTTTTCTTCAATCAGATTCATTTCCTAACTGCCTTTCAGAGAGTGAACATGTCACCACCCTGAATGTAAATTTAGAGTTTAAGGATACATTTTCTTTAAATAACCATTACCTCAACTTAACAGGAGTGAAAGCTTCTGTAGGGTGCAGGGAGTGGAACTTATCTTTCTCACCACAGCAGTGTGCAGTCACCAGCCCACAGAAATCTCCTTATGCTACAGGTCCAAGAGTTAAGTTAAAACCTCAGACCTGCAGCTCTTCTGGTTTTTCTGTTTCATTCACTTGTTTCCTCTACTGTTGTGGATCCAGGTTCAGTAAGAATAACAAGGACAGCATAAATCCTTACGTCTACCTGCCTTTTGGAACTGGACCCCGAAACTGCCTTGGCATGAGGTTTGCCATCATGAACATAAAACTTGCTCTTGTCAGAATCCTGCAGAACTTCTCCTTCAAACCTTGTAAAGAAACACAGGTCAGCAATTCACTTTCTGCATTAATAACGTTTTATTGGGAGTTGTTTTTTAACTGATGCTGCTGCTGCTGCTGCTAAGTCGCTTCAGTCGTGTCCGACTCTGTGAGACCCCATAGATGGCAGCCCAGGCTCCCCTGTCCCTGGGATTCTCCAGGCAAGAACATTGGAGTGGGTTGCCATTTCCTTCTCCATTTTTAACAGATGGATCTCTATATATCTAGGTATGTTATCAATTCAAAGGATAACTTATTCTATCAGCCAGAGAATCTCTTTGGAATCACCTGAAACCTTTACTTGTCAATCATCCCTGGAGGGCTAAGTCAGCAGCTTCATAAAGACCCAACTATAAAAGGTTGTCTGGAGTCAATGCAGTTAGTGTGGCAGGACTGCACACCATGCATTGAATGGAAGAAAGATTTTAAATTTGGTTTCAAATTCACTGGAAGGAAGTGTGTGCACAATCATGAGAGCAGTGACTTTTCATCATGACTTTTCAGTGATGCTCTTCCCCACCAGAACTTAGAGAGGCTCTTCTGACAGCAGGTCTCAGCCACTGCTTGTATAGTAAAATTGATGGAAAAATTTTGCCATAACGCCTAAGAATCTGGTACATTTTAAATACTTGGTATTTTTACTTAAAATTTAAATCAATAAAGAACACAGGCCAACCTGACTTTGTATCAAGCCTGGTACAGAATAGGTGCTCAAATAGGTATTTTGTGGAATGAATGAGGGATGAATGTTATCACTTTCCCTCTTGACACAGCTCAGAATAAATATAAAGAATCAAAGATAGGCAGGCAAAATTGAACGAAGGTGGTCAAAAACTGCAAACTTTCAGTTACAAATGAGTACTAGGGCTGTCATCAGAGAAGGTGATGGCACCCCACTCCAGTACTCTTGCCTGGAAAATCCCATGGATGGAGGAGCCTGGTAGGCTGCAGTCCATGGGGTTGTGAAGAGTCGGACATGACTGAGTGACTTCACTTGCACTTTTCACTTTCATGCACTGGAGAAGGAAATGGCAACCCACTCCAGTGTTCTTGCCTGGAAAATCCCAGGGACGGGGGAGCCTGGTGGGCTGACGTCTATGGGGTCGCACAGAGTCGGACATGACTTACCAGACTTAGCAGCAGCAGCAGCAGCAGCAGGGCTGTCATGCAAAGCACAGTGACTGTTGTTACCATTTCTGTATGATGTCAGTGAGTGCACCCTAAGACTTCTCTCACAGGGGAAACAATATTTATTTCTTTTTCTTTTCTTCCTATATGCGATGATGAGTGTTAACAAAACTTACCGTGGTAATAACTTTATGACCTCTATAAATAAATCATTATGCTGTATACCTTAAATATAGGCACTGCTATAAATCAATTATATCTCCATAAAAGTGGAAGTTAAATTCTGATAGGACATGATAAGGGAATACTGTGAGCAACTTTCTTCCCACATGTTTTATAAATATGTTAAATAAACCGACTCTCTCGAAGACGTAAACTATTAAAATTCATTTAAGGAAATACAGACAGCTTAGCTGTCCCCTTATCTGCCCTTGTATCTACTAAACATATTGAACTGGTAGTTTAAAAAAATCCAATACATATCATGCTAAAAGCTTTGTTGTTGTTGTTTTTGTCGCTAAGTCATGCCTGACATTTGTAAAGCAGTATCTTGTCTACTTTGCTTTTTTTGTTTGTTTGTTAGCGGGGCTTCATTAATCGCTTCTCATGTGCTTGTTTAACTGTCACAGATCCCCCTGAAATTATACACTCAAGGACTCACGCAGCCAGAACAACCTGTTATTCTGAAGGTTGTGCCCAGAGGCCTGGGACCACAGGTGGAGCCTGACTTTCTCTAAGGATTTGCACTTCGGTTTTGAAGGAAGCTGCATCTCAGAACACCAGAGACGTGGTCTACTTTGATAAAGCCAATAAATAAAGATGGGCTTCACCTACTGTACTTGCTGGTGAGTAGGGTTCTGCATAATCATTTAGCTTTCTCGCTGCCTACCTGGATTATTAGATACTACGTACCATACAAAGGAGGTGATTAGCAAGTGCCAGATACTCAACTTCACAGGTTCTCATAGGACACTCTCCATCCACCCCAGTTAGTACTATCTACTCCTCCTGAGCACTGATCAGAATGAAGATCTCTCAACAATCTTATCGACAGACTTTAATGAAAATAAGAATTAAAATGGGGATGGGAATGATATTTATATCACAAATTTTATCTTGAATATGCTAAATAAAACATATTGAGCAAGACAATAAACATCTGCTTACAAGAGTACTACCTGATGCCTTTGTGCATGCTAGGGTGGAGGTGTACAACCCAGTCTGGGGATGCAGTGACCAAATACTTTTTGACTATCACAGTTGCTGGTGGGTGGGGCCATTTTCAAAACTCCACCTTAACATATTAAATAGGTAAGAGTTAATTGACTATGACTTTGCCTGGTGTTTAGAAATCTGCCTTTTAAATCTACCCTTTTAGTTTAAATCTACCTTTTTTTGGAGCACATATTTTCCATACCTCTTTGTATTCCACCCTCAACTCACAACCATCTTAACACAGTAAACACGGAATAAAAGATGGTTGACTGGGGAGAAAGGCTACACACACTGGTCAGTTTCAGTGGGGTCAGAAGCTGCACACGGCCCTTCCTTTCCCTGTCCTGCCCCTTCCCTCCCCTCTCCTTCCCCTGCCTGCCATCTCTTCCCTTTCCTGCCCCTTCCCTCCCCTCTCCTTCCCCTGCCTGCCATCTCTTCCCTTTCCTGCCCCTTCCCTCCCCTCTCCTTCCCCTGCCTGCCATCTCTTCCTGGACAATCCAGTCCTAAACCCGAAGGTGGGCCACAGAAGGTGGGCAGCCTCACACGTCAAGGTGGGGCCAGAGAAGGAGGACAGTGGCTCTAAGTCAGAGACCGAGTAGGGAGGGGAGGGTGTCCACAGGGATGGCAGCTGGGCACAGGTGAGGGAACCCAAAATGCTCACTTGTGGGGGTGGCCCATAGGGTGAGGGGGCATTGTCAGTGGAAAGGGATGGATCATGGATTGGGGTCATAAAGGAGAATTGATCAAGTGGTAAATATGAGAGATGGTGGAGGCCAACATTCTCACTGTTGGAGAAGGAGTCCCTGGTTCAGGGATGGAGAAGCTAGAAGAAACCCTGTTGGTCAGGGATTGAAACTGAATTATCAGGTAAATACATGCTTTTCCATTCAGATAGATGACAGACAGATACACATAGAGACAAATAGGTATGTGTTTATGTTTGTGTAGCTATGAAACACATAATACCTACTGCTTTTCACTACTGTGTGTTAGAAACAGAGACACCTTCTTAGCCACAAGCACACCTTGTGCCCAGACCTTGGATTATAAATATCATTTTCCACTGAAATGAACCAGGGATCCTTAGAGAAAAGGCTGATTCCAGGGTTGGGAAAGTATGTGATGACGATGGACCATCTTGGGCTAGAAAGCAGGGAAATGTAAACATTGAGGGGGACGTGTTGAAAGGACACTGGGCCAAGCTGAGGGGGCTGTGTATGTACATGTGTATATGTATGTATGTATATATTGCAATTCCTTCATGAGGAAACGCATAGCTTCAAAGTACTGCTGCTCCAAATGCCCACTAATTATAGAGGGAAAGGGGAGCATCAGAGCAGAGAAACCTGGCAGACACCCCTTTCATCAAGGGATCAGATAGCAGCATCAGGAACAGGATAAATTGCTGGTGCTTCACCTGATGGGACACAGTGAGAAGAACTCACTTCACCTGTGTGATAATCCTGCCAAGGAGGCAGGAAATCTGAAGAGTCAGACAAACCCAAGTGGGGGAGCATTCTCCTCCTGGTTTGTAACTGGTTTGGAATCTTTGAAAGAGGCAACATCATGAAAACCAGAGATGGACTGAACATGTAGCAGATGAAGGAGACTTCAAAGAGGTGACATCCTAATGTAGCTCAGGAGCTGGGTCCTTCTGCTACAAGGACATGGTTGGGCAGGTGGGGGTCTGGGGGCTCTGAGGTTAGCTGGTAGTGATGTGCATTAACCTCCTGACTTGGAGGTCATATTGTGGTCACATAGGAGATGTTGTTGTTTGTGGGTGATACGGGGGTGTAAATTATCAGGTTGGCAATTTACTCTGAGATGAATAAGAAAAACAGATCTTTCAACAGACTCTTCCATAAGTTTGTGATTATTGTTGAGGCTGGTGGTCACAAGGGCACCTTTTGGCTTATATAGCTCTCCCCATCCCTCACCTTGGTCTTCTTTGTCTTACTTTATTATAAGGAGGCAGCACCACACTCTAACTGAGAGATGGGTGCCTCTGAAGCTGGAGCTCCTAAGTTTAAAATCCCAGCACTGTCCAGGACTGAGTCTAGACTCATCAGCGGCTTTGGGCAAATGAGGACTAGTGGCTTTGGGTAAATGTGGTCTTTGCATTGCTTAGACCACAGAGTTTGGGCTGAATTTCAACACCTCGATGCCCCTTGGCTGAATGGCACTGTACACACATTAGCTTGGACTCGGTCACTGTCTTAGGTTGGGTTCCTTAAAAGCAGAACCTGATATGGGGGTTCTGGCACAAATACTGAGAGAGTGATCTCAAGTAAAGGGATGCAGGGACCTGAGTGGGGCAGAAGGGAAAGCTGAGTTGAAGATGTGGTTTCTGTGGAGCCCAATCCCACAGGGAACCTGAGACAGATTTGTAATCCGAGTGGATCCCAGTTGGGAGCAGAACCAGCCTTCTGCACCCCATCATATAGACTGGCCCTCCTACCTCCCAGGATGTACAAACTCCCAGGTGAATAAGCTTTAGTTTGGCCCAGGGAGATCATCCAGAGTTTGGGTGGCCTGTAATGAGCAGCATCCAGTATTCCCAGTGACTCGGGGTGGGAATGAGTGACTCAGCCCAGGAAAATGAATCTGGTAACTGCCTGGAAGTCCTGACTGAATCTTATAAATACGCTGTGTCTGTAAGAAGGGAATGTGCTCTTCTTACTCCTGGTTGTTCCTTTGGGATTTTATCTTTTCCTTACCAACAGTGGACTCAAGTTTGGGACCTTTCTAGAAACAATTGCTCCCCCAAGCCAGGAGGAGGAAAGTGTGAAGGATTTCAACCCAGGGGGGCTTTGGCACCTATAGGGTTGGCGAACGTGGGGCTGGAGGTCCCACTCAGGGCCCTGAACTCACACAGCAGGACAGACACCCCAATCCCAATTAGAATCCAGGAAATAATGTCCTAAACATTTTTGATTCAGTATCTCCATACACAGCAGGTGGTAAAATGAACTATTTAAACACAACCAATAAGGAGTGAAAAAATGAGCTCACACTCAGCAAACTCCTAATAATTTTAAATATTTTTCACTGTAATTTGCTGACAAAAGATACATTCGATAGTTTGTGTTTACTCTAGAAGTCTTGATACTAGTTAACTGTTTATGAACTCATATGAATGCACATTTCTAGAGGGTCTGCTAAGGGTCAGGTATCTGATGGGTGAAGTCACATGTTCTCTTTAGTCAAAGCTACCAGGAGGCCAACTTGGAGATCCAGGACCCAAGCACTTCAGGTCATGGATCAGGACTTGTTTGGTATGCACTCCTTTAGGAGGAAAGCTGTTAACTCTCATTATATAGTTTAGGCAACTGAGGCTGAGAAGGTTTAAATAACTCACCCAGGGCCTTCATATCAGTCATGTTCTGTGGATCCCTACTAGCCAACTGTCTATATAGCAGAGAGCATAGGTGTCCCTGGAGCACATAGAAGGCTCAGGGGCCTCCTGAAGCAGGATCCCTCCACACTCTTTCCTCTCCTTGCTCTCCCTCTATCTCTGGCAATCAAACCAGTCGATCCTAAAGGAAATCAACCCTGAATATTCATTGGAAGGACTGATGCTAAAGCTGAAGCTCCAATACTTTGGCCATCTGATGCAAAGAGCCACACACTGGAAAAGACCCTGATGTTGGCAAAGATTAAAGGCAGGAGGAAAATGGGATGACAGAGGATGAGATGGTTGGATGGCATCACCGACTCAATGGACATGATTTTGAGCAAACTCTATGAAACGGCGAAGGACAGGGGAGCCTGGTGTGCTGCAGTCCATGGGGTTGCAAAGAGTTGGACATGACTGAGCAACAGAACAACAACAATCTCTGGCAAATTCTTATAGATTCTTAACCATTTGGATTTTTTATTTTAGTTACAGAAAATCAAAGTTTCAGAAATCTTATTGCACCACAAGCACTACGATGGTTATAAATAAAAAAGGTAAAAAGCAAGTGTTGGTGAGAATGTGTACAAATTGGGTGGCTCATTCATGCTGGTGGGATTGTAAAGTAGTACAACCATCAGGGAAAATGTTTGGCAGCTCCTCTGCAAGGTCGGCATAGAATTACCACATGACTCAAGAATTGCACTCTTGGATAGATGTCTAAGAGAACTGAAAACAGTTTCTCAAATACATGTATCTTCATATCCATTGCAATGCTATTCCCCAAAGCAAAAGGGTGGGAACAAAATCAGTGGATGAATGGATAAACAAATTGTTGTGTGTCCATACAGGACTTATTTTTAAGGCACAACAAAAAAAGGTTTTCTTTTTTTTTAAATTGGGGTGTAGTTGCTTTACAATGCTGTGTTAGTTTCCGCTGTAGAGTGAAGTGAGCTAGCTGCATGTATACATATATCCCCTCCCTCTTGGGCCTCCCTCCCACCCCCAATCCCGCCCATCAAGGTGACCACAGAGCACTGAGCTGAGCTCCCTGCGCTGAACATAATGTGACAAAGAAACTAGATCCTGATTTTAAAGAATAAAAGGGTTGAACAAAAAAGGTTGACAACAAAAAAAAAAAGAAAGAAAAAATTGTGACACATAAAATTCCTTTTGAACATTTGGGCCACCCTCTCCCTTTAGGGTACCTTGTGAACATGCATTAACCAGCCCTCTTAGAAGACATCAGAATGCCTGCTTCATGTCAAGAGCACTTTTCCCTGGTGCCAGCAAGATGACTCCTTAGAGACAGCAATCCCTTTAATCTTCTAAGGGTGCAGATCTGGGTTGCATAAACTGTCGATATGTCATTTGATATACAACCTTTTCACTCAAAAACTTACCTAACTTTGCTTTGACCTCAAATGTTCGGAACAGTCCTCAGAGCTTTCTGAAAGATTGTCTCTTGGGTTATAATCCTCAGATTGGCTCAAAGAAAGTGTTCTGTTTCTTTCTTAGATGGACTGTTAATTTTTTCATCCACAGATAGAATAGTTATTCAGCCATTGAAAGAGTGACGTACTGAATGCATGGTGCAAGAGGAATGAACCTTGAAAACCTAAATGAAAGAATCCAGACACAAAAGGCCACATATTACCTGAATCCATTTATATGAAACATCAGAAATAGACAAATCTATGAAGAGAGAACTTACATTGGTGGTTATCAGGGCCTGGGGCGAGGAGAGAGTGGGGAGAAAGTGTTTGATGGGCACAAATTTTATTTTGGTATAAGGGAAATGTTTTGGAGCAAGATAGAGCTGTTGGTAGCACAACTTTGTGAATGTGGTAAGTGATACTGAATTATTCACTTTAAAATGGTTGATTTTGTGTCATATGAATTTTACCTCAACTAAAATGTTCAAATCCCAGTGATGTACCCTAACAAGTATAAGGTAGGTCACGATGGTGCCTGCAAAGCCCAGTGGCTTTTTCCAGAGGCCCTGCGCACTGGCCAGCCCCCTGTTGACCAGACCAGGGTGAAACCTTGACCTTACAAGAAGAGGGACCCTAGTTGGGTCTGGGATTCAATCATTTCTTTATTATTAATAGCAGTAAAAAGTTGGCTTGATTTAGACCCTGTGTTTTGCAACTAAGAAATGAGAAGCACACTCAACAATGATGACGATGGATAAGATCAGCCGTTCTCACAGCGTGAAATGCCCTCTCTCCTGTTCTCCCTCTGGCCAAATGCATGATGAGATGGGTCAAGACAAGTTGAAGAAGCCACCCTTAGCCAGATGAGGAAGAGTCTTGAGATTCTACCCTGAGGCACTAAGATTTTATCTTGGGGATGAAGGTGGTTGTAAGGATTTGAACCACAGAGGAATGTTACAAGATCCATGTATTAGCAGGCTCTGTCGTGGTTTAAGAAAAGAATCACCAGGAGGGAGGTGGGAGGGGGGTCGGGACAGGGGGACACATGCACGCTTGTGGCTGGTTCATGTCAATGTATGGCAAAAAAAAAAAAAAAAACAATATTGTAAAGTAATTAGCCTCCAATTATAATAAATAAATTAATTTCTTAGAAAAAGAGAATCACCTGGGTGAGGCCAGCATAGAGTCAAGCAAAACTTGTTAGGTAGTCACTGAAGCAATGAGGAGAGGCCAGTGCCTTGCCTTTCTTCTGCAATGTACCCCAGGACACTTGTTTTTTCCCTTCATCTCACACTTCCTGTTTCATTAATTCCCTTCTATATGATTGTCTGATATTTCCCTCTCTTCTCTGATTCCTCTTTTACTCCTTTTCATCACTTTCTGCTCTTCTGGAAACCCAAATGATTCTGATAGTAACATGTTTGAACCATCTGCAACATCCCCTAATATCTGACACCATAAGTTCGGTGAATACCCAACATAGTCATGGGTAGAAGGAAGTACATATCATCTTTGTGGTCACAACTGGCTTTGCAGCATTTGGAACAAGAGTGGGAACGTGATGGGAAGTGTGGAAGGAAATATTTATCCCACAGGAAGATGACACAACCTGCAGAGAAAGCCCCTTGAATCTAAGCAAACAGGCAGAATTTGGAATCCCAAGTTCTGGCTCTGTGTTCTGGATTCATAGTTTAACTGCTTGGGCAGGACTCTTCTCCAGCCTGTCAAGTGGGAATTAAATAACCCCAATACTGTTTATGGGAGAAGGCAATGGCACCCCACTCCAGTACTCTTGCCTGGCAAATCCCATGGATGGAGGAGCCTGGTGGGCTGCAGTCCATGGGGTCACTAGGAGTTGGACACGAAAGAGCAGCTTCACTTTCACTTTTCACTTTCATGCATTGGAGAAGGAAATGGCAACCCACACCAGTGTTCTTGCCTGGAGAATCCCAGGGACGGGGGAGCCTGGTGGGCTGCCGTCTCTGGGGTCACACAGAGTCGGACACAACTGAAGCGACTTAGCAGCAGCAATACTGTTTTGTTTTTTTTTTTTTTTGCAATACTGTTTATCTCAAAGAGTTTTCACAAGAATCAGTTAAGAGAGACATGAAGGAACTTTATATGGTGTGGTTGAGATGATGTTTAGTTGCTAAAATGTGTCCAATTCTTTGCAACCCCATGGACTATATGCTGCCAGGCTCCTCTGTCCATAGAATTTCCCTAGTAAGAATACTGGAAAAGTGAAAGAAAGAAAGTGAAGTTGCTCAGTCGTGTCCAACTCCTTGGGACCCAATGGTCTGTAGCCTACCAGGCTCCTAAGTCCATGGGATTTTCCAGGCAAGAATACTGGAGTGGGTTGCCATTTCCTTCTCCAGGGGATCTTCCCGACCCAGGGATCAAACCTGGGTCTCCAGCATTGCAGATAGACGCTCTACCCTCTGAGCCACCAAGGAAACTCAAGAATACTGGAGTAGGTTTCTATTTCCTTCTGCAGAGGATCTTCCTGACCCCAGGGGAAGATCTCCTGCATTGGCAGGCAGATTCTTTACCACTGAGTCACCAGGGAAGCCCTTGGTAGAGATGTTAGCGGTTAGTTTATCAGAAAAGAGATTCTGGGATAGAGTAGAGAGCGAGCAAATGCTAAGGAAGTCCTCCTCCTCCTCTTTGCTGTAAAGTCTATAAAAGTGCCTCTGCTTCTGGGAGGGGGAGGGGATTTCTCTATGGGGCAATGTGTGTGGGTCTGAAAAAGCATTCTCCTACTTCAACCCAGCCATCTCGTCTCTGGTTTGGGTGCCTACCCTCTCAAAAGATCCAGGCTTTAGTGATAGTCCCACCCCCTCTACCCCCCACACCCCACCTCCTCCCCTCCCCCAACACACACGCACTATATTCCTGGGCGAGGCTGAGCCTGGTTGAAGTTAACACCTTGGGCTCTAAAGCTAGATGATCTAAATTTGAATCCCAACTGCTTGAGTAGTTAGGGATGCATACTTGAGTGGTCACTTCACCTTTATGTGTCCCTTCTTGCTAATTTGTAGAAGAGGGGTCATAACAACACTTAGCTCATAGGGTTATGGGGTAAATTGAATATCTTAATGCAGGCCAAGTGCTCAGAACAGGAATTATTAGCTTTCCTTGCCTGAGGATAGGTCTCTCGGGGAGCAGGGGTAGGGGGCAGCGGTAGATGGTATGCCCCTGTCTCTGCAATCTCAGTTGAGAACCTGAAGCAAAGCAGGTCTATATAGTCCTTGCCACCCCTCCATGTCCTCAGCCTGCCTTTTCTCTGTGGAAAAACTTTAGCTAAAGAATAAGCTTAATCAGAGAACTGAGAAAATGCAGAAACAAAGGAAATCAGTGAAAGGAAACCAAACAATAATAGTGTGGTTATTATGCATTGTCTTTTCATACTGTTCATGGGGTTCTCAAGGCAAGGATACTGAAGTGGTTTGCCATTCCCTTCTCCAATGGACCATGTTTTGTCAGAACTCTCCTCCATGACCTGTCCAGCTTGGGTGGCCCTACATGGCATGGCTCATAGTTTCATTGAACTACACAAGGCTGATGATGTGATCACTCACCTAGAGCCAGACATCCTGGAATGTGAAGTCAAATGGGCCTTAGGAAGCATCACTATGAACAAAGCTAGTGGAGGTGATGGAATTCCAGTTGAGCTATTTCAAATTCTGAAAGATAATGCTGTGAAAGTGCTGCACTCAATATGCCAGCAAATTTGGAAAACTCAGCAGTGGCCACAGGACTGGAAAAGATCACTTTTCATTCCAATCCCAAAGAAAGGCAATGTCAAAAAATGGTCAAACTGCTACACACACTAGCCCTCATCTCACACACTAGCAAAGCAATGTTCAAAATTCCCCAAGCCAGGCTTCAACAGTACGTGAACTGTGAACTTCCAAATGTTCAAGCTGGATTTAAGAAAGGCAGAGGAATCAGAGATCAAATTGCCAACATCCACTGGATCATCGAAAAAGCAAGAGAGTTCCAGAAAAATGTCTACTTCTGCTTTATTGACTACACCAAAGCCTTAGACTGTGTGGATCACAACAAAGTGTGGAAAATTCTGAAAGAGATGGGAATACCAGACCACCTGACCTGCCTCCTGAGAAATCTGTATGCAGGTCAAGAAGCAACAGTTAGAACTGGACACAGAACAACAGACTGGTTCCAAATCGGGAAAGGAGTATGTCAAGGCTGTGTATTGTCACCCTGCTTATTTAACTTATATGCAGAGTACATCATGAGAAATGCCAGGCTGGATGAAGCACAAGCTGGAATCAAGATTGCCTGGAGAAATATCATATACACAGATGACACCACCCTTATGGCAGAAAGCTGGAATCAAGATTGCCTGGAGAAATATCATATACACAGATGACACCACCCTTATGGCAGAAAGCAAAGAAGAACTAAAGAGCCTCTTGATGAAAGTGAAAGAGGACAGTGAAAAAAAGCTGGCTTAAAACTCAACATTCAGAAAACTAAGATCATGGCATCTGGTCCCATCACTTCATGGCAAATAGATGGGGAAACAATGGAAACAGTGTCAGACTTTATTTTTCTGGGCTTCAAAATCACTACAGATGGTGACTGCAGCCATGAAATTAAAAGATGCTTACTCCTTGGAAGGAAAGTTATGACCAACCTAGATAGCATATTCAAAAGCAGAGACATTACTTTGCCAACAAAGGTCCATCTAGTCAAGGCTATGGTTTTTCCTGTGGTCATGTATGGATGTGAGAGTTGGACAATAAAGAAAACTGAGCACCGAAGAACTGATGCTTTTGAACTGTGGTGTTGGAGAAGACTCTTGAGAGTCCCTTGGACTGCAAGGAGATCCAACCAGTCCATCCTAAAGGAAATCAGTCCTGAATACTCACTGGAAGGACTGATGCTGAGGCTGAAGCTCCAATTATTTGACCACATGATGCGAAGAACCGAATCATTGGAAAAGACCTGATGCTGGGAAAGATTGAAGGCGGAAGGAAAAGGGGATGACAGAGGATGAGATGGTTGGATGAAATCACTGACGCAATGGACATGAGTTTGAGTAAGCTCCAGGAGTTGGTGATGGACAGAAAAGCCTGGCGTGCTGTGGTCCATGGAGTTGCAAAGAGTAGGACATGACTGAGTGACTGACCTGAACTGATTATGCATTGTCAAGGACCTTTAGTTCCTTTTCAAGGACTATAGATAAAATTCTGAGCCATATCTTGTGAGCTGTCTTGTAGATACTGAAACCCCACCAGGTGGAAGAATTTAAGTACATGATGACTATGATGGAGCCACAACATAAGCTGCCACAATTCTGAGAGCTGGTCTCAAAGAAATGGAAACAAACAGACCCTGGATCTGAAGAGTAACTATATTTAAAACAATCAAGATGGAACTTCTCTGGTGGTCCCATGGTTAAGAATCTGTCTTGCAATGCTAGGGATATGGGTCCAGTCTCTGGTAGGGAACTAAGAACCTACATGCTGTGGAGCAACTAAGCCCGAACACAACTACTGAGGCTGAGAGCCACAACTAGAGAGTCCATGCACTGCAAGGAAAGATCACACATGAGGCAACAAAATCCTACATGCTGTAACTAAGACCCCCACACACAAAAAAAATCAAGATGACATTGATCAGACCAGACCACCAATGATTAATTCAAGATGACTGTCAGAGCCAACTGTGCTGTTTCTGCAGGTAAAGCTTTTGCACCCTGATTGTCCAGAGGTTGGGGGCGAGAGGAAGGAGTCAGCCTTTGGACAGGCATCTGCCTTCCCCCCACCCCCAGTTACCGGCATCCAAAATAAAGCAAGGCATACTTCCCATCAGCCTGGCCTCTTTATTGGATTGGAGAAGGCGATGGCACCCACTCCAGTACTCATGCCTGGAAAATCCCACGGACAGAGGAGCCTGGTAGGCTACAGTCCATGGGGTCTCGAAGAGTCCGACAGGACTGACCAACTTCACTTTCACTTTCCACTTTCATGCGTTGGAAAAGGAAATGGCAACCCACTCCGGTGTTCTTGCCTGGAGAATCCCAGGGACAGGGGAGCCTGGTGGGCTGCCGTCTATGGGATCGCACAGAGTCGGACATGACTGAAGCAGCCGCAGCAGCTTTATTGAATTTTGAGTAGCTAGCAGCTGGACTCCACTTTCAGTAACAAGGAGACCCAGAAGGTTTGTCTATTTCCATCTCCCAGCCACCAAAACTTAGCTATCACCTATTACCTCCAATGGCAAGATCAAGTTTTGCTGTCCTGAGAGAAATGAGGATATGGGAGCAGAGATATAACACAAGTACATGATCTTGCTTTCATTGTTTGCACACTCCAGAGTGTAACCTGTGAAATTTGAGTCTAACACATAAATCACTCCAGACCAACACTGCCTCTCATATTGCGGGCGATTCGCTCAGCCAGCGGAAGTCAGGACTGACTTCCCAGAAGAGGAACCAACTGGGCTAACAAAATAGAAGGATGGGAATAGCAGACTGATGGGGCCTCTTGTATTGCCGAGTCTTCCCTGAGTGTGTTTTTTTTTCCTGAGTGTTATTTGATTTTCAACTTTGACTGATTGCTGACTTGTGAGAAAGAAGATAATCCACCTAGAGTTGGTGAGGATACTGTGTTCTCATGCCTGTGCAGTAAGTCTACCTTGGCTACTGTAACTGCCTGTTTATTTGTCTCTGAATAATGTCCGGATCTTAGTCACATCTGCTCCCTAAGCATTGAGAACAGAGCTTTGAAAGTACATGCCGAGGCCATTGGTACACAAGTGACTACACGAGAGGGTGCTCTTCACGCACACACGTCCTTCCTCACAGTCAGAACGGGAGTCTCTTCCCTTAGGTCTTACCAGCGGTGGAATGAAGGAGCACAAAGATCATGCCTTCTATTATTTCCCCTTGCAGAGCAAGGCCATTTGCCTTTGCTAGGATGTGGCTCTGGCCACGTTTTATTCCCAGGAAACGACTAGTCTACCTCTGTTGGGTTAGACTCCAACCAACTAGACTGGCCCTGAGGCGAAGAGGGCAGGTGATGGTTGTATAAGGCTTAGTGAGAAAGTCATCATAGCTGAGTATACGCTTTGTAGGAAGATAAAAGCGTATACTTCCTACAAGAGTTTTATTCTCAAGAAGAAGAAAGGCTGTGGGTTAGTTGAGTGTATTAAGTTGTCAGTAGTTATCAGATATCACCCTGGTTGTCCCTGTGGGATGTAGTTTGTGTACCTCTCAGTCAGGAACATAGAGGGGTGGGTCCTCATGACTTGCACCTGTCCTTGTTCCTGCTGAGGTGAGATGGAGTCCTTGGTTTTTGAGACCCATG
Source organism: Bos taurus (assembly GCF_002263795.3). Classification (NCBI taxonomy): domain Eukaryota; kingdom Metazoa; phylum Chordata; class Mammalia; order Artiodactyla; family Bovidae; genus Bos; species Bos taurus. The sequence continues at coordinate 36,518,106 of NC_037352.1, read as the reverse complement.
GGGGAGCCCCTGGGCAGGGGTAGCCATGGAGATAGAGGCCAGAATTTTATGCAATTTGCAGTTGTAGCCTTGGGTGTCACTATTTCCCAAACTGACCTTCATCACAAAACAGCAAACATTAAATACTGGCATTACAGAGCAAATGACTTGCCACTTCCTCAAGAATATTGAAGTGAACATTGTGTGTGTTATTCAGTGAGTAGCCATTCCCTTCTCCAGGGGATCTTCCCAACCCAGCCATCAAACCCAGGTCTTCTGCATTGCAGGCAGATTCTTTACCACTGAGCCACCAGGGAAACCATTTCTCATATTAGCTTATTTATAACATGTTGTTTTGATCAATAGATGTTGGGAAGGCATTTGCAGTCACTGAGCCTCAGTTTCTACATCTATAACTGGGAATATTAGCATTAAGCTACTTAACAGTGCCCAGAGAAGGCACCAAGAGGTGGCAAAAACACATCAGAATTCTTGGGACTTTCTATCCTACTTTTCCTGAGGATCATCTTCCAGCTTCCCAGGTCTGTCCTTTGTTGATACTCAGGCTTGCTTCCATTTCTCTCCTTTGCTACCTCTCTGTAGGGCTCCATTTTCCCAGAAATTTCAGAGGTATGCCCCACACTGACCTTGGCTATGTGTCTCACTCCCTCCACTGGGAGGCCGCTTCCAAGGGAGGGGACTATGTGGATTTCTAGCCCACGGCCCAACACAGTATCCATACCTAATATTCACCTACTTGGCCTTGAGTCAATGGACAAACGAATAGATATATTCAGGCATTGTTTTACAGTGGCAGCTGTGGATTATAACAGGTGCGGAGTTGGTGAGGGACAGGGAGGCCTGGCGTGCTGCGATTCATGGGGTCGCAAAGAGTCGGACACAGCTGAGCGACTGATCTGATCTGATCTGGGAGAAAGTCTGAACCAAAAGTTGACAGGCTATGATGGTAGAAATTTCATGCTGCGTGATAAGTTCCCAAGTAAATGAAAGAGGGCAGGAGACATAGTTGGGACGTACTGCAATTTACCAGCGAAATATCCACACACTCAGGTTGTCATCCAACAGCCCTGCAAACTCTCAGGCCAGAATGAGGGAAAGAGTAGGTGAAAGGTGAGTGCTACCTTCTGCAGATGAACTGAAAGTGAGAAAGGATAAACAGAGAGAGAAGTGCACAAACACAGCTTAAATGTCTTGTGTGTCTGTTAAGTTTAAGAATCTTTTAGATTTAGTTTTTCACATAATTCATGATTTCCCAGTCCAAGAAGTCCCAGGACATATGGGGTCAGAGTAATGAAAATAAGGCCATGTAGTTTCCAGACCCTCAATCCTTGGGCTTCTCTCATCAGGAATGGAGTGAAGGCTGACAGATTACCGACTTCTAATATAATCCTCCTCCTTGCCATGTCCTTATGCCCCATTATATGGTCCCTATTTGTCACAAAGCAGGAAGCCATCTGCTCTGACCCTGCTTTGCCCCGTAGAAAAGCTTCATGTCATCTTTCTGGAGTCCTGTATGTGCCACATCACTTGTGGATAGAGAGGTGGAGTCCACGTGATGATCAGGCTGCTTTCTCCTCTTTACACCCATTGATCTTGGACTTGCAGCCTTTTCAGAGAGAGAGGCAACCGTTATTTGGTCTAGAATCCGTGTAACATGCTGTCTACTGCAGACCCCTCTGAGGGCAGGACAGAAATCAGCCTGAATTGATACCACTGGTGCCGCCATCACCATCTCCTCCGTGTCCTGTGTCTCCTTCAGGAGCCCTCTCATCAACGGAATCCTGATGGATCCTCCTAAATGTACAGGGACAGTGACCAAAGGCCCAGCCAGGCCCTCTGATTGTGTTAACAATTCAAGAAGATGGTGTGGTCACCAAAGAACCACTTGAAAAGGACATGCAGCCACCCAGTGGTCTTACCTCCACCAACTCAAGTCCAACAACCTTTCTCATTCCCCCTTGGCAGGAAGCACTCTCTTGGTGCCAGAAGCACTCTCTTGGTGCCAGGGACAAGTGTGTCGTGTTAGTCCCTCAGTCATGTGACTGAGTAGCTCACCAGGCTCCTCTGTCCATGGAATGCTCCGGGCAAGAATACTGGAGTGGGTTGCCATTTCCTACTCCAAGGTATCTTTCCCAACCCAGGGATCAAGCCTGGGTCTCCTGCATTGTGGGTAGATTCTTTGCCATCTTAGCCACCAGGGAAACCCATGGACACGATGGTGACAAATACCTACACTCTGTCCATTATATAAATGTGGCAGGGGAACTAGGTGAGGAATCCAGCAATGGTGCTGGAGATAATAGAATTGTGTGCAGAGGACAGCAGTTTGCCAGGAGAGGAAGGGGTTATATCTGTTCAGTGGAGTTGGTCAGGAAAATCTAAAACACGGGATTCTGTCTGCACTGGGATTTGAAGGATGAGCAGGGGACTTATGAAAAAGGGGAGGCATTTCTAGGAAGGGGGAGCTGCATGAGCAAAGATCTTTAGACCTAGCTCACTGGAAGAATTTCAAGTATTTTAAAGCATGAGCACAGGGTAACTGAGCACAAATTATGAACATAAGAATAATTTAGAGGAGACATGGCCAACAGTTTTATGAGAGTTTCTGTAATGGTTGGGCTTACTGATGACACTGATTGAGTTGTTATTGAATTCCCACAGAACACAAAGTCAAATGAGTGTCTGTGATGCTCCGCCACCTGTCAAAGCAGAGAGGGTTCCTGCAGGTGGAGCCCAGGTGGCCCTTCTACTGGCTGCAGCTCCAGCCCCACCCCCTTCTCAGCGCTTAAACCTCCCAGCTTCACTGAGTCTCCGCTATCCAGGAAAGGAAGCTCCACATTCAAAGGCCTGCAAAGAATAGCACACACAGCTGAAAGGAAACTCAGAGGAGAGGATCTCAGCAAGAAGTTGCCATGGACCTAATCCCATACTTTTCCACGGAATCCTGGGTTCTCCTGGTTACCAGTCTGGTGCTCCTCTATTTGTGAGTAACTGTTCAGACTCCTCTCCTCTGTAATCTTGGACTTGGGGTGGTAATCAGGCCTCCCTTTCCCTGTCTGTTATGAAGATCAAAGTTAACAGATAGGATGTTATTAAAGCTTTAGAAACTACCAAAAATATTTCCCCTTTCTACCTAGAATGAGAATCTCAAAATCATGAGTCAAGTAATACATGTTGTTGTTCAATCTCTAAGTCGTGTCTGACTCTTTGCAACCCCATGAACTGCAGCACGCCAGGCTTCCCTGTCCTTCACTATCTGAGTTTGCTCAAACTCATGTCCAATGAGTCAGTGATGCCATCCAACCGTTTCATCCTTTCTCCCTCTTCTCCTCCTTCCCTCAATCTTTCCCACCATGAGAGTCTTTTCCAATGAGTCAACTCTTACCATCACGTGGCCAAACTATTGGAGCTTCAGCTTCAACATCAGTCCTTCCAATGAATATTCAGGGTTGATTTCTTTTAGGATTGACTGGTTTGATCTCCTTGCTGTCCAAGGGACTCTCAAGAGTCTTCTCCAACACCACAGTTCGAAAGCATCAGTTCTTTGGCACTCGGCTTCTTTATGGTCCAAGTCTCACATCCATACATGACTACTGGAAAAACCATAGCTTTGACTACATGGACTTTTATTGGCAAAGTGATGTCTCAAGTGCGTGCACGCTTAGTCACTCAGTCATGTCTGACTCTGAAACCCCGTGGACTGCAGCCCGCCAGGCTCTTCTGTCCATAGGGATTCTCCAGGCAAGAATCCTGGAGTGGGTTGCCATGCCCTGGGCCAACAGATCCTCCCAACCCATGGATCAAACCCAGGTCTCCCACATGGCAGGCGGATTCTTTACTCATAAACATGAGTAATTCCCTGGAAGGATTCCTGCCTGAACCTCTCAGGACCACTCAAATTGGAAACATTTATCAAGTATCCATTTTAGGATTGGTCCCATGAAGACTTCAGCTGCTTTTAACTAATCATCATCACTTTCTGTGAGTCTCACAGTAGAGGTGGGAAAGGAGGTGATGAGTGAATGTAATATCAGTTTTGGAGTTGCTGATCTTATTTATTGCCTACATGTTACCTCCCTAAGTTGACAGTTCCAGTTCTGAATCAGCGACTGGCAGCTCCAGCACCAATAGTCCACAATTCCTGTGACCTGGTTTTCTGTTTCACTTTATAGATGCTGGACTTATTCACATGGATTTTTTAAGAAGCTGGGGATTCCTGGACCAAAACCTCTGCCTTATTTTGGAAATATTCTGTCCTACAAAAAGGTGCGTGCTATTTGAGCTCCAGCTTTGCTTCTTATGGTTGCAAATCTCAGGTGAGTTCCATAATAAAAATTCCCCTTCTTAAGAAGAAGGTATGAGGTTTCAAGCTCTCTAGAAATGGCATCATAGGCTCTACTCAACACGTGGCCAAGGTTATCCCATGGCCCCACTGCCAACTGCTAAGCACTTCAGGTTTGCCTCCCCAGACAGCTGAGTTCTCTGATTCAGCACAGAACTTGATTTCCATCTTGTGAGTGTTGTGAAGAGGGTTTTCTTTCTGCCAGATTCAGATTCTCAGGAAGGCACAATCCCCCTTAGGAGAAAAGAATGAGGGGGGTGCCCAGTCATGACTCGTTAAGCTGAGTACACTGGAGTCAGACTTTTCTGTTGCCAGCATATGCTGTGGGTTCCCCTTTTTAAAAATTCCTTCTGGATTGATTGGAAACTTCACTTTCTAAGACAACCCTCATACTCACCCTTGAGTAATTGGCACATACGTGTATTCCCTCAAGAACTGCTAACACCAGCAGTTATTTCCATACACTTCTTGTAACTGGTGACCACTGAGGGGATTTGAGAGCTGAAACAAGAACTTCCTGCTGTACTTCTGTGCCTTCAAAGCAGACTCCTCTTGTGTGGGTCTTTGCAGAGTGAGTGAGTGAGCATCTAACAGAGACAAGATGATGGCTGTCTTCGACTTCAGATATTTATCTACTAAATAAATTGGTTTTAAAAAATAAGGCAGAATCACTTATATAAAATCACTAGAAAGGACGTGATTTGGCAAAATTATTAAAATTTTAACTGAAAGGAATGTACCAGGTGGCAAATGGACTGTGAATTCTAACCAAGCCTTGATATTCATCCAGCTCTGATGCCTCCCCCAGGGCCCAGCCCCTGAACTGAAGGTTGTGAGCTGTGTCCAGATGTTCAGAGGCAGAGCCCTGTGTGCAGGCTGCTCTCTGTCTCAGATTTCCTGTCCCACAGACACAAGGCCTATTTCTCAGATCCTGATTCTCCCAACTGAGCTCTTCACTGTCTCATTACTGCCTCAGAACTTCCTGAACCTTCTTTCCCTCTGAAGAAGTCATAATTTCCTCTCCACCTTTCCCAGACAAACTTCTTTAGTAGATGCACCCCAAACCCACATTTCTGAAACTTTTTTTTTTGCATAGTTAAACCATCAGATATCACAGCATAAACTTAGCTACAGGAAGTTTTGTTTTGGGTTTTTTTTTTTTTTTTTCACTTTCTACTTTATATTTTTGATTCTTTTAAATATAAATTTATTTATTTTAATTGGAGGCTAATTACTTTACAATATTGTAGTGGTTTTGCCGTACATTGACATGAATCCTCCACGGTGTACATGTGTTCCCCATCCTGGACGCCCCCCACCTCCCTCTCCGTCCCATCCCTCTGGGTCATCCCAGTGCACCAGCCCCGAGCACCCTGTCTCATGCACCGAACCTGGACTGGTGATCCGTTTCACATATGATAATATACATGTTTCAATGCCATTCTCCCAAATCATCCCACCCTCGCCCTCTCCCACAGAGTCCAAAAGACTGTTCTATACAATAGACTCCAGTTTCATCCACCTCATTAGAACTGATTCAAATGTATTCTTTTTAATGACTGAGTAATATTCCAATGTGTATATGCACCACAGCTTTCTTATCCATTCGTCTACTGATGGACATCTAGGCTGCTCACAGAAGTGAGAACTCAGGGCATGTGTTTTCATTGCACTGTCCTTTGTCCTTTGTCCTGTGTGTGGTTGTGGCATCTCCCCATCTTTTCCACGTTGAGCTGGAAAACTAGAAAGCGAGTCCACTTTGAAATTCATTCATTCACTCTCTCTCTTGAACTGACAGCATATGTTGAGTGATAAAGAGAGAGAGTGAATGAATGAATTTCAAAGTGGACTCGCTTTCTAGTTTTCCAGCTCAACATGGAAAAGATGGGGAGATGCCACAACCACACACAGGACAAAGGACAAAGGACAGTGCAATGAAAACACGTGCCCTGAGTTCTCACTTCTGTAAGCAACCTAGATGTCCATCGACTCAACATATGCTCTGCTGCTGCTGCTGCTAAGTCACTTCAGTCATGTCTGACTCTGTGCGACCCCATAGACGGCAGCCCACCAGGCTCCCCCACGCCCGGGATTCTCCAGGCAAGAACACTGGAGTGGGTTGCCATTTCCTTCTCCAATGCATGAAAATGAAAAGTGAAAGTGAAGTTGCTGAGTCTTGTCTGACTCTTAGCGACCCCAGGGACTGCGGCCCACCAGGCTCTTCGGTCCATGGGATTTTCCAGGCAAGACTGCTGGAGGGAGGTGCCGTTGCCGTCTCCGAAACATACGCTCTAGATGCTTTTAAATCTGCTAGACACTAGAGATTATTGGCACTTTATCTTACTAATTCTGCTAGAATTCTAGAAAGGACTCATTAGATAAATGAAAAGGCTGCTTAGCTTGGAGATGAAAGTGTGTATAGGAAACTCTTCCCTCAGCTTCAGTTTTCTCACATGTCCATGGAGAATTAGAGGGTTATGAACTTGTGTACAAGAAAAAGCCTTCAGAAAGACAAGCAGTAATTAGTATTCATTGACAAGGGTAGGTGGTTAGTATCTACACTACTCACAGAAAATTTGAGTGATTTTTAAATTCTCTGTTTCAAATATCTCCTCTATTTTTGTCTCCTCTACCCTAAGATATCTCTTAGGAATAAGAGTTTCCTTGCATTTGCCAGTGGAAAATAGTAAGCCTGATTTCACGGGATTCAAGTCATTTTTATCCCAATTTGTGGTAGTGTTCAGTACATTTGGAGAAGGCAATGGCACCCCACTCCAGTACTCTTGCCTGGAAAATCCCATGGACGGAAGAGCCTGGTAGGCTGCAGTCCATGGGATGGATAAGAGTCGGACACGACTGAGCGACTTCACTTCACTTCACTTCACTTCAGTACGTTTAAACTAATAACCTAATTTTTTTCTCTTTCAGGATATTTGGGATTTTGACAATCAATGTTTTAAAAAGTATGGGAAAACAAGGGGGTAAGTATTCTGGAAATTTCCATTGGATAGACTTGTTATGATGAGGATCCTGTCCTTCTGTGGCATGGAGGACAATCTCAGTCCATAGCTCTTGAGATAAAGCCATCTGTTGCAAAGCTTTGGAAGCTTATTCTTTCTATGAGGAAGATGTCACCAGGTATCCAGCTCTGTAGTCTGAGTCAGGCCTGGGGAGCTTCAGGTCATCACTTTGCTCCAGGCTTTGAGGCCCAGAGACTCCTAGCATCACTTTATGCCCAGTATCTTGCTTTCTCCCCTTCTCCATTTTTCCTTCCTTGGGGAACCTATAATTGCATAAAATGCATTATTCTAGAACATTCTAATATGTGCTTACAAGTGCATTTTTTACCCTTTCCCACATTATTCACTTTTAACTGAAAGCCAAAATTCCTTTATATAAACTTTGGATTTAATATATCCTTTTCAAAGAAGGACTAGGGGTAATGCATGACAAGAAAAGGAAACCATTTCTGATCAGCTTTTAAAACATTTCTCTGGTTTTTGTTGTTTTTAAGTCAAAACTTTTCAATCTAAGTGTATAGAAGTATTGCTTTAACAACTCTATCCTTCTGACTTTGAAGAGATGTGGGATATTTCTAACCCAGAGTGTTTCCAGTGGGCTGATAGACTTGATTTTATAGAGTGGCCCCAGCTGATTGCAGTGGCTGGTCCCTTTTACAGCTGATGGAGGTTTGGTGAGAGCAGAAGAGAGTTACCATGGAGAAGGCAATGGCACCCCACTCCAGCACTCTTGCCTGGAAAATCCCATGGATGGAGGAGCCTGGTAGGCTGCAGTCCATGGGGTCGCTAAGAGTCGGACACGACTGAGTGACTTCACTTTCATTTTTCACTTTCATGCATTGGAGAAGGAAATGGCAACCCACTCCAGTGTTCTTGCCTGGAGAATCCCAGGGACAGGGGAGCCTGGTGGGCTGCCGTCTATGGGGTCGCACAGAATCAGACACAACTGAAGCGACTTAGCAGCAGCAGCAGCAAGGTAGAGAAAATAGTGTAAAGATTCTTTCTGCTCAAGATAACTTAACTCTTTCCTAATGTATTGGCAGCATTCTTTAATACAATGCTTAGTGGTAGCAGTAATTGTGAGCTTTGTATCTTTAGTTTTGGAAATGTTTCTAATGTGTTTTTTTTTTCCCATTAAAATGTATGTTTGTGGTAGGTTTGAGGATTATACCTTTCATGTTGATGTATGGCAAAACCAATACAATATTGTAAAGTAAAAAATATATATATATCGTTTTCAAAAAAAAAAATCATTAATGATGAGAGTACCCTGTATTCAATCCAGGCTTGAATACAGGGTACAGTTCAATCCAATTATGTAAAAAGTTTTTACATAATTTTTTTAAATTGAGATAAAATACCCATAACATAAAACTTACCATGTTTACTATTTCAAAATATATAGTTCAGTAGTATTAAGTACTTTCATATTGTGTGCAACAAATCTCCAAAACTCTTTTTATCTTCCCAAACTACACCTCTACACCTGTGAAACTATTTCCCATCACCAGGCATTCGTCATTTTAGGTTCCATCTCTGAACTTGACTCTTCTAGGCGTTTGTATTTTAATGAATGGCTTAGTTCTCATAGAATAATGTCCTCAAGTTTCATCCATACTGTAGTACGTGTCAGAATTTCCTTCCTCTTCAAGGATGAATAAGATTCCGTTGTATATATATTTGCCACATTTGTTAATCCATTCATTCATCAAGGAACCCTTGAATTGCTTCCACTTTGGGGCTCTTGTGAATTATGCTGCTGTGAACCAGGGTGTACAAATACTACCTTGAGATCCTGCTTTCAGTTCTTTTGACCACACACCCAGAAAAAGAATTGCTGTAACTGTCTTTCTTTTTTTAATCTTTTATTGAGTGGCTGCACCATTTTATGTTCCGCCAACAACGCACAAGCTCTCCAGTTTCTCCACGTGTTTGCCAACAGTTGCTCGTCTCTGCTGTTTTAGTAGTAGCCATCTTAATGAGCATGATGTGGTGTCTCATCATGGCTTTTGTTAGTTTTTATTAAAGAGTGAGACTCATTTCTCCTACTGCTGTTAAGATGTGAATGACATTTGACATTGTGTTAGTTCAAGGTGTACAAGACAATGATTCAATGTATGTATATATTCCAAAATGATTACCAAAATGAGTTTTGTTAATTTACCTCAAGTAGTTATAGCTTTTTCTTTTACTGAACTTTTATTTTAATTTAGTCCTTTTATAAGAAAAAGATGTAATCTCTTGGCAACTTTCAAATATACAATTCATACTGTTAACTGTAGTCACCATGTTGTATATTATACCCTTCAAACTAATTTATCTTACTACTGGAAATTTTTACATTTTGATCACCTTTTCCTGTTTCCCCCACCCCTAGCCCCAGCTCTGGCAATCACTAATCCGTTTTCTGTATCTAAAAGTGGAGGGTTTTTTGATCCTACACACAAGTGATATCGTAGAGTATTTGTCTTTCTCTGACTTATTTCACTTAGCACAATGCCCTCAAGGTCCAGCCACGTTGTCACAAATGACAAGAATTCTTTATTTTTTATAGAACTAATATTCCATTGTATACATGCCACCTTTTCTTTATCCATTCATTCATAGACAGACTTTGAGGTTGTTTCCATATCTTGACTACTATTAATAATACTGCAGTGAACAGGAGGGGAAGATAACTTTTCAAGACAGAGATTTCATGTACTTGAATTTCTACCCAGAACTGGAATTCCTAGATCATAATATGGTTCTGTTTTTAATTATTGAGGAACCTGAATTTTTTTCAATAGTAACTCTACCAATTTACATTCCCAAGATCCTGATGCTGGGAAAGATTGAGGGCAGGAGGAGAAGGAGGCAGCAGAGGAAGAGATGGTTGGATGGCATCACCAACTCAATGGACATGAGTTTGAGCAAACTCCAGGGGATAGGGAAGCCTGGCATGTTGCAGTCCATGGGGTTGAAAGAGTCAGATTCAACTTAGTGACTAAACAACAACAATAACAGGGCACAAGGATTCTCTTTTTTCCAAATCCTCTTCAGCAATTATCTGTGTTCTTTTTGAGAAAAGCCATTCTCACAGGTGTGAGGTGATACCACACTGTGGTTTTGACTTGCATTTCCCTGATGATTAGGGATATTGAGCACATTTTCATATTCCTGTTGGCCATTTGTGTGTCTTCTTTGGAAAAAGTCTTTTCAATTCTTCAGCCTATTTTTTTTTTAAGTTTCTTAGATTTTTATTTTTTTTAATTTTTTTATTATTACTATTTGGAGAAGGCAATGGCACCCCACTCCAGTACTCTTGCCTGGAAAACCTCATGGAGTCATGGGGTCGCTGAGGGTCAGGCACGACTGAGCGACTTCACTTTCACTTTTCACTTTCTTGCATTGGAGAAGGAAATGGCAACCCACTCCAGTGTTCTTGCCTGGAGAATCCCAGGGACGGGGGAGCCTGGTGGGCTGGCATCTATGGGGTTGCGTAGAGTCAGACACGACTGAAGTGACTTAGCAGCAGCATTATTACTATTATTTTTTTTACTTTACAGTATTGTATTGGTTTTGCCATACATCAACATGCATCTGCCACGGGTGTACACGTGTTCCCCATCCTGAACCCCCCTCACACCTCCCTCCCCATACCATCCCTCTAGGTCATCCCAGTGCACCAGCCCCAAGCTTCCTGTATCCTGCATTGAACCTGGACTGGTGATTCATTTCTTATATGGTATTATACATGTGTGTGTGTTTTGGCTATTGAGTTGTGTGGGTTTCTGATATATTTTGGATATTAAGCCCATATCAGGTAAATGATTTGTAAATATTTCCCCCATTATCTAGGTTGACTTTACATTTTTTGATGATTTCCCTTTCTGTGAAGGGCTTCCCTGATAGCTCAGTTGGTAAAGAATCTGCCTGCAATGTAGGAAACCCCAGTTCAATTCCTGGGTTGGAAAGATCTGCTGGAGAAGGGACAGGCTACCCACACCTATATTCTTGGACCTCCCTTGTGGCTCAGCTGGTAAAGAATCCACCTGCAATGTGGGAGACCTGGGTTCGATCCCTGGGTTGGGAAGATCCCCTGGAGAAGGGAAAGGCTACCCACTCCAGTATGGCCTGGAGAATTCCATGGACTATGGGGTCGCAAAGAGTTAGACATGACTGAGCGACTTTCACTTCACTTCACTTCACTTGCTGTGAAAATCTTTTGCTTTTTAGTTTAACATGGTCCCACTTGTTTCTTTTTGCTCTCGTTCTTTTTGCTTTTGGTGCCATATCTAAAAAATATTGTCAAGACTGATGTCAAGGAGCTTGTCCCTTATGTTTTCTTCCAGGAGTTTTGTGGTTTCAGGTCTTACTTTCAAGCCATTAATCCTGTTTGAGATGATTTTCATAAATTATACATCAAATGATCTGTGAGGCTGAGCATCCTTTCATGTACTTGTTGACCATTTGTACAACTTGTTTGGAAAAATTTCTTTTCAAGTCCTTTGCCCATGATTAGGTTATTGTGATTGTCTTTGAATTGTAGTCATTTTTGTGTATTCTGGATGTTAACCTCTTATCATGAAGCTTTCCCCTTATGTTTTCTTCTAAGAAGAAAATAATAGTTTAATAGTTTTAGTTCTTACATTTGGATATTTGATACATTTTCACTTAATGCTTTGTATAGTGTAAGGGTCTAGCTTTATGCTTTTGCTTGTGGATAACCAGTTTTCACAGCACAGTTATTGAAAAGATTGTCCTTTTCCCATTGAATGATCTTAGTATCCTCAATGATAATAATCTCATTGTATATACGAGGGTCTTTTTCTGAGGTGTCTATTCCATTCCATTGGTCTATACATCCCTATATATGGTAGTATCACACTTTTTTGATTACTATAAATTTGTAGTAAGTTTTGAAATCAGTAAGTGTGAGTTTTCTAATTTTAGTCTTTTCCAGGATTGTATTGGCTATTTGAGGTCCCTTGATTCCATATAAATTTTAGGATATTTCTTTTTTTGAAGACAAAATGCCATCGAGATTTTGGTAGGTTTTGCCTTGGCTCTGTAGATCAGTTTGGGTAATAAAGAAGTCTTAACAATTTAAATATTTCCAATTCATAAACATAGGATATCTTTCCATTTATTTACATACCTTTACCTTCTTTCAGCAGTGTTTGATAGTTTTCAGTGTATAGATCTTTCACTTTCTTGGATAAGTTAATTCCTAAGTATTTTATTCTATTTGATTTCTATAGTAAGTGGAAAAAAGTTGGACCCTTACCTTACACCATTTTCAAAATTTAACTGGAAATATATCAAAAACCTAATGTAAAAGCTAAAACTACAAAACTCTTAGAAGAAAGCACAGAGAGAAAATTTCATGACATTGCATTTACAGTGTTTTCTTGGATATGACACAGAAATCCCAGGCAACAAAAATAAAAATGAATAAATGGGAATATATCAAAATTTTAAAACATGTCCATCAAATGACACAATCAACAGAGTAAAAGGCAACCAATGGAATGACAGAGGTATTTGTAAGCCCTGTATAAGACAAAGGGTTAATATCTAGAATATATCAAGAATAATTACAATTATAGAGTTAGGTGGCATCATCAACTCAATGGACATGAGTCTGAGCAAACTCCAGGAGATGTGAAGGACAGGGAAGCCTGGCGTGCTGCAGTCTGTGGGGTCGCAAAGAGCTGGACACGACTAAGCAAACTGAACAACAGTGAACAACAGTAACTCTTCTCAAGGTGGGGTCATAACGCACTATACTATTTACCTTTGGCAGATGTTAGCATTACATGAATAACCATCCATCAACTTAGCTCAGATTGTTTCATTCCCAGATAAGCCTATAGCATTCTGGACAAGGTCGTAGTTGTACGTGTATGTGTGTAGAGAGTGGGGGTGGGCGTAGCAGAAGAACAGCCACTCTCTGTAACTAGGATTGTGAGCTAGCTGCTTATATCAGACCCTTGTGCCTTCAGGAATAACCCAGGCATCATTCCTCTGAAAATTCTCTCTACTTGATATTGGAGTGTTACAACACAAATCCAGCCTTAGGGCTTTGTGTATAACATAGCACTCTACTCATGATGGGCAGCTCATCTTATTATAGAATGCTGAAAAGCTGTTTCTCAAAGAGAAAATACTTAGCGTCAAAGAAAGCATAACTTTGCTCTCAAGTGTTAAGTACTTTTCTTCTGAAGATGGTCCCGGGACTGAATAACTAGTAGGAAAAGCAAGATCTAGGTATTTGGCTGTGGCTTTGGCATCCCTCAGCCCACTAGACTTCAGGAAAGTTCACTGAGATGTCAAGTCTCTGCATCTACATGGGATTAATATGTGGCTATCTTTCATGTCACGTGAGCTAGTAAGACAATCTAGGTCCCTTTCATTTATTAACCCATAAACAAGTAGTTATTGAGTACTTATTTCATGTCAGACTCTTTTCTTGGCATTGGTGAGACAACAGAAAACAAAGTAAAACTCCTTACCCTCTTGAAAATTTCACTCTAGGAAGCAGACAGTAAGAATAGAATGTTATGCAATATCAGGGAAGTATGATCATAAGGTAGATCAGGGGACAAAGAGTGAAGAGGCTGCTTTAAATAGGCTCATCAGGGGGGCATGTTTGGGCAAGATTCCATTTGAAAAGAGATCAAAAGGAAATGAAAGCGTGTCTAGCACTGTGAAGACTTGATCTTTGTACGTCTCAGCCTCCGAAACTGTGAGAAGTAATGTCTGTTGTCTAAGTCACCAAGCCTTGGTACTGCTGTTATAGCAGCCCAAATGGACTAAGATGGTACTGTATGGGGCTTCGATGCCTGAGAGCAAGTGAGAATACTGGAAATGTTTGTTAACCACTTCAATTTTGCAGTAGTCATCATGGCTCCGGACCCTTGAAAAAATCATTACAGTTTACAGAAAACAATTTAAGGAGCTGATGAGAATTCCACTAATGTACTCAGGACAACTGCACTTGCAATCTTTTAATGATACAGTCTCTCCCCAGAACCCTCCTCAGAGCCTTAGCTACATCCTTATTCCGGAGAGTATAAATCAGTGGATTCAATGTGGGAGTGATGATGCTGTAGAACACAGAACCGACTTTGTCTTGCAGTGGAGTGCGCTGGGACCTGGGCCTCATATATGAGAAGATGGAAGCACCAAACCAGAGGGTAACCACAGTGAGGTGAGAGCTGCAAGTGGCGAAGGCGTTTCTCTTACTCCCACGCATCTGAATGACACTGTGGAGGATGAAGACATAGGATGTAGAAATCAGGACGATGGGGAGGAGGAGGAGGAGGAGGGTGCTGATGTACACTGTGGCCTCGTACACAGAGATGTCTCCACATACCAACTTCACAACAGCTGGAAACTCACAGTAGAAGTGGTGGATTTGTCGAGGCCCACAGAAAGGGAAGTGCATCAAGACTGCCGTGTAAATTAGGGAATTCAGGGACGCTCCCAACCAAGACATGGCAGCCATCATTAGCGTCACCTTTCTGTTCATGAGAACAGTGTAGCGCAGTGGATGACAGATGGCAACGTAGCGGTCATAGGACATGAAAGCTAGGAGAAGACACTCCACACCGCCCAGAGTCAGATAGAGGAAGTGCTGGGTCGCACAGCCCACAAAGGAGATGGACTTCTGGCCAGAGAGGTAGTTGGTCGCCATCTTGGGGATGGTGGTGGAGACATGCATCAGCTCCATGAGCGAGAGCTGGCTGAGGAGGAGGTACATGGATGTGTGGAGCCGGGGGTCAGCACAGATGAGGAGAAGAGTGAGGCTGTTGCCACTCACAGCAATAAGGAAGACCACCATGGTCAAGGAGAAAAGGAAAAGGTGGGCAAGAGAGTCATCAAAGAGCCCTTCTAGGACGAAGTCTGCCAGAGAGGACTGATTCCTCTGCCACGTCTCCCCGTCCTCAGCCCCTGGGAAACAGGAAGTGGAGATGAAATGTGATGTCAGGAATACTGGGGTTCATCCAACCTGACGATAAGCCTCTTCTGATCCACAGAAGAATTTTGAAGAATAATATTTTTCTAGTTCTAATTATTCTACAGCTCTGATTATTGAAATTTCTCTTTTTAAAAATAAGAGAACTTCAGATCTCTGCTCACAAATATGATCCCTCTGAAATTTCAAAATACCTAGACTCTGTTAGTGCTAGACTTCTAAACAAGTCTCTCCTCATTAAGGAAGATATATATACATTTATATGTGTATATATACATATGTTCTTTTTTAAGTATATATACTTTATAGATACACTCTAAATTTTATATATGATATAAAAAAATATATACAGATCTTTTCTTACATCAGTCAGGGTTTAACCAGAAAAGCTGAACTACCAAGAGATTTATACATACATATACATTTAATGGATTGTATAGAAATTTGGCCTTACTTGACTGTGAAAGCTGGTTAAGCAGTCTATGTAAAGCTGTCACCTTTCTATCTGATTCTAGAACTTGAACTCCATGAGGCAAGCAGTCAGGAAGGGAAGATGGGTATAAAAGTGTGGTAGCTCAAGGTCAGACTGGAACCCACAAACGTGACATAAATCCCACAAGGGCAGACTGAGACCCATGTCATTATTGCTGCCTCTGGAATTGGTGGCATGGTTTCTCTTGCACAAGCTGGAGGCCTGCTTAACAAGGCTAAATGCACAGTCCTAGCCGTGGAGTCGGAGAAGCTAGAGGAAGATCCAGGGGAAGGCAGAGTAACTGCCGGTCCACGGCTGCCTCACACCAGTGAGGGGAGTCAGCACATCAGCAGCAACAGACGCTTCCCCCTGCCCTCTAAATCTTCCCGAGAATCTCTCGGGTGGCCCACCTTAACCAGAAACTCACAGCAACGGGAATTCTAGTAAATGTAGTTCATCCTAGCTAAGATGACACATTAAAAAACTCCAGAGTTCGTCTTCAGTATATTTGGCAAACATATACTTAACACGTCTCCTTAAATGACACATCATCCCCAATAAACACAACAAAGCCATCCTTCTGCCTCCTGTAACTGTCCTGCACACCATCAAAAGTATGCAGATATTCACAGCAAAACAAGGAAGAAAGATCCACTGCTGTGGCCCACAAAATGAGTCATCCTTTCAACGGCTAACCTCTTCTGTGGCTGCCGGCCTTCTTTCTCACTCGGTGCTGTTCATGCCAATGGACTCCCAGGTTTGCTATAGCAGCACGGATAGAGCTCTACATGGGCTCAACAACATGGACTTGCAGTCACCACGGCCAGCCTAGCCACCACTGAGCGCCCATCTGCCAGCAGAGACCCCGCTCTGAGCCCCTGATATGACGTCATCCCATAGTGATATCAGACACTTGGCGATAGGCTGATTATACTGGATAGCTTCCATTATTGAAGGGACTTTACTTTTTTCTTATTGGAGTTGACACTTTACATATGGATTTGCCTCCCTTTCTTACAGCGCTGCTGTCAAAAGATACCACCTATGGATATATACAATGCTCTGTTCACCATAATGTTATTCCATGAAGTAATGTTATTACTGCCAAATAAAGAGTTCATTTCACAGCAAATGAAATGTGGGGATGGGCCCATGTTGAAGGAATCCATTGGTCTATTCCATACTCTCCAGCATCCTGAGACAGCTGCCCAAACAGACTTCTGAAGCCTCAGTAACAGCAACTGGTAGTTGACAACACCTCATATTGCTGGGGCATTGTCCTCTAAGATGTGGTATATGTTCTAAATTTCTATATCAATTTATGGTGCTGTTTCTCCTATTGCAACAGTTTGTGGGACCAGAAATCAAGAGGTGGAAGTGGGAGTGAGTCCCCTACTGGTACATTTATAACTGGGATCCACTGCCAAATTTTTTACTCTCACACATTTAGGCTCTGCGAGTTACAAAGGAAGGAATTCCTTCATCAGGCAACACAATTTCGTTTACTGAGAGCTGAGACTGCCACCCTGCCACTTCGGACTCTTCTTATCACTGAGTCAACAAGCAAAGAAAGTTACTCTGCTAGAGGTTGTGATAGATCCTGACTAGCAAGGGAAAACCGAGGTGCTACTACATGGGAATAAGGAGGAACAAGTCTGGAATTCAGATTTTCTAGGGTGCACTCTGTACTCAAATGTCCAGTGATGAAAATCAGTGGAAAATCACAACAACCCAATTCAGACAAGACTGCTAATGGCCCAGATCCTTCAGGAGTGAAGGTTAGGGATGCTCTCCCACCCAACAAGTAACCGTAATCCACTGAAGACAAAGGGAATATGGAATGGGTAGTGAAAGAAGGTATTTAGAAAAACCAGCCATGACTGTGTGAGCAGCTGCAGAATGAAAACTTGAAATATATAGGCATTTCTTACTTATTGATATGTGAATATTTTATGTATAGATATATTTACTAAATATTTCTGTTTATTTCACTCAGTCATCCCTTTGTCTAACATAAGATATATTAATATGGTTAGCTTCATATCT
The DNA here is from genome assembly GCF_002263795.3 of Bos taurus. Lineage (NCBI taxonomy): Eukaryota > Metazoa > Chordata > Mammalia > Artiodactyla > Bovidae > Bos > Bos taurus. The sequence goes on along the minus strand of NC_037352.1, from coordinate 36,500,263 downwards.
CAGTATTTAAATTACAGGACATAAAAGGAGAGTATGAATTAGGAGTAAAATTAATTTCACCTTTTTTATGGATAAAAGGTTAGTGTGTTTTATATATTCTTCTTGGGAGAGGGTTACATGTTTTTTGGTTGTACATGGGCTAGTTGTATCCAGGTAGGTGGAAGGGTACATTGATATTGTCTTTATTTGAAGATTGCTAAGTCACTTCAGTCGTGTCTGATTCTGTGCGACCCCATAGACGGCAGCCCACCAGGCTCCCCCACCCCTGGGATTCTCCAGGCAAGAACACTGGAGTGGGTTGCCATTTCCTTCTCCAATGCATGAAAGTGAAAAGTGAAAGTGAAGTCACTCGGTCATGTCCGACCCTCAGCGACCCCATGGACTGCAGCCCTCCAGGCTCCTCTATCCATGGGATTTTCCAGGCAAGAGTACTGGAGTGGGGTGCCATTGCCTTCTTCAATTGAAGATTAAGTATAGTTTAAAGAGAGGTGCATGGGTGCCAAGGTGACACATAACAACTCACCATAATTATGTATTTGAAAACAGGAAAGATATGACCTAGGAAGACCTGAGAGCATGAAAATTACAAATCAGGCTGATAAAGCTAGGATCACAACATTTAATCAGCCAGATTTCCCAATCAGCCCTTTACCTAATTCTCATATGAATACTGATCAGAGTAAGAGCTCAATCTCCACAGTGAAAGTGAACTTTAAAAAAAATACTCTAAATTGATCCCCAAATACCCACCCTCTCCCTCTTTGTGTTTTTCCCTCTAAGCATCTTCCTGGATCTTCATGTATTCCAGATTACTTACTTTTCAGAGTGAAGAACTCGGGATTGAATGTATTCTTCCGGGTGTAATTTGACCAGTAATCTCTCTCCATTTCATGCAGCAGAGGAGTATCTTTAGGGCTGTTGCCTTACACTGTTATTTCCAAACTCAGCTTCCTGTGGTCTGAGAGCCCAGTGTTCCCCACATTCCCGCTGGTCATTCTCAGCCCCATCAGCACATCCATACATTTCCCTTTACTTAGGGATCCATATGCTTCCCTCTTTCCTCATTAGTTTCTATCTTTCTCTGTAAATCTCCATAGCATAATAAATTTCCCCATTGTCTGGTTCATGCCTCTCTTCCTCCCATAGGAACTTCACTAATAGTTTCCCTAGTCTGATTTATGTCCCTCAAGAGACTTTCCTCTGCCTTCTCAGGCTGCTTTCCTCATGGAATCACCAATCGTCAGCCTGTAACTTGAGGGTTCCAGTAATATGCTGACGATGCCAGAGGATGCCTTAGTTTCAAGTAAAAGTTCCTTGTGGGGAACACAAGTACAGTAGTGAAATAGAGGGTGCAGAATACTTCCACACTGACACACACGTTAGCTACTGAACATCCAAACAGGTCCTTTCTGAGACGTTCATCAGATTCCCATCATAACTCTCAAAACTGCCATTTACAGAGGAATAGATAGAGGATATCGTCTACACAGTCTTTGCTGTTTACACTAAATCTCTGAATGACAGAGCATCAGCAGGAGCACGACAGTATGTAATTCTGGAACGCTCTTGCAAAATGTGTTCAGATTTTGAACTCCATCATCATGCATCAGCACAAATTAAGTAACTAAACTTTTCTTTAATCTGTTAGTTGAGCCTTTGAGTCATGCATATGCTTTCTCTGCCCCCAAACATTTGAGCCACCTCTCCATCCAAAGACAGCAATGAGCACTTGAATCATAACCATTTACATTAATGTTTCCTGGTTAAGAAGCTATACATAATACCAGTGTCATCATCAGTGAGTCCAAAGTCAAAAGAAAAATCTATTTTGGATTTCATGTTCTATTGATCATTCAAGCACTCTCTTCTTAGCTTTACACCTCCTTTCCCACTTAATGAAGTAAGAATCTGGCCTTTAGCACCAGTGTTTTGAGAATAAGCCCCTTCCTGACGACATGACGTTTCCTCAGCAGGAATCATAACAGCTAGAAGGAGGAAAGACTTGGCCTGACATGAGCCAATCATGAAGAAAGAGAAGCATCATCTGTGAGAAATAAAACTTCCCTAAACCCAGAGGATCTATGTCAGCAGAGGCAAATGGGGGACATGGCAATCAGGGATTCCCACCCAAAGGACACACCCTAAATCTCCTCTGGAAACCATTACTCAGGGTGCCAATTAGGCTTGCATCGTGCATGAGATCAGCATTCCCGAAGGGCTTTGCTTGAAGTTTGTTTGTAGGCATCAGGGGACTGGCATATTTTGAGGACTGTGGCTCAGAAGATAACATGGGAATTTCATCTCCAAGGGCCAGTTAACCGTGGAGAGAAACAGTTCCTAGAGTCCCTGGTTTATTTTACCATCTTGAAACTCGACTCTCTTGCCCCTTTCCATCCAGCCCTTTGGAGAAGACAATGTGAGGAAGACCTAGTCCCTGTTGCCCACAGGACCCAGTGGAGGGTTTCCCCATGTGTCATACCATGGGAGAAAAGGTAAGGAATGGAGAGTGTGATTACCAGTAGCACTTCCCATCCTTGCTGTTGGTCATTCTCCAGTTTTTTAGACTACATCAGTATAACATGTGGAAAGACTTCAGATACAGAATTTTTAAAAGTGGTGTAGCTATACATCTCCTCCTCATTTACTGGTATCTCAGTTATGCCCTTCTCTTCCTCTCCATTACCGTTACCATTAGAGGTAAAGGATCTATTGAGATATCCTTTGCTTCTCTTTCTCAACTCAGACACTGAAATGTCTTATTTCACGGAGTTTATTTTGCTTATTCTTTGAGTAGATTCACTGTATCACCACTTTCTTTGAAACTTCTGTCTAAGGATTTACTTGGTGCTCTCATTCTTACGAGCATTTAATATCCTTCCAGTTAAAGTAGTTATAGCATTTATGTATTGATTTATTGACCAATATTTGATGATAATCTGCTAGGTCCCAAGCACTGCATTGCGCACAGTGAGAAACAGGCAAGCATGCTCCCTTCCCCCATGAAATCGAGAGAAAGTAAATAAATATATCATGCTGGGTTAACAGTTTGTATTAATTCACATTCTTCAATTGCCAGTGACATTAAACAAAACTTACACTATCTTAAGGGAAGGTTGTGGGATCACAGCAGTGAATGGGGTAGAACTAATCTCTGCATCAGCTAGAGCCAATTACTTGAATCACGTCAATGCCTTCTTTTTCCACCTTTCATCTTGGCTTGGGTCTCTGATCTCATTCTCTCAGACATTTTTAGATGGAGAGTACCCATACAGCTGGAAGCTCTCATGCCATACTTTTAGCTTGAAATCCAATACTCCTCCACCTCCAAGAAAACTCCAGGGAAGAAATCCGTTCAACAGTTTAGCCCTGTGGTCACCCCCTTGGAGCAATCGCTCTGTGTCAGAGCCTGCAGTAAAAGGACAGACCTCCCTGGCACAGGTGCCTATCTCTTGCAGCGGTTGGAGAGGTAGGGTGGTGACAGAACAAGGAAAACGGAGATTTGGAATGGAGTACTATTACACAGAAAGTGTGGTTGTGAAGGAGTGGCGTTAGAAGTAGGGAAGGAGAGCGTGAGAAACAAAACAATGCATATCCACTGCTAAATGATGATAAAGAAGACTTTACTGTGTACATTAAAACAGGGAGACCACTGTCGCAACCTGGGTCACAGGGAAAGCCTCTTTTTAAAATGCCGTCTAAGCTGAGGTCTCTAAATTGAGATAAGGATTATCCAGAACATTGAAGGCAAAAAGAGATCCAGATAAAGTCAAAGATGTACAAAATCCTTAAGTTGAAAAAAAAATCTTGATGTAATTAAGGAGCTGAAAAGAAGCCAGTATGACAGTAGATGTAATTGCAGAGCAAAGTAGGAGATGCCAGGATAGATATAAGCATGAGGGGAAGGGGAAGAAAGAGAGGGTGGGGAGAAAGGGAGGGAGGGAGAGGTAAGGAAGGAAGGAAGCTAGAAAAACCAAAGACATGGAGGGGGAGGAAGGAGGAAGGAAGAAGAAGGAGAAAGGAAGGAAAAAACCAAAGTCCAATAAATTTTATTCAAAGAAAAATGTGAGTTCTTAGAAAGTTTTAAAATAAGGAAGCATCAAGATACAACCACTCAAAGCTGGGGAAAGAACTGCCTTGACCTGGACCTAATCCAGGCCAGTAATAGTGCCTATTCCCACCAGCCAAACTGGAAAACCAGTTTGGAGTACTGGGTGTAATCCTCAGAAGAGCCTTGCCTCAATGGTGAGGAATAATTCTACCTAGACTAAACCCTGTTGTGGTTCTACTTAACAAATCCCAAAAGCAAAACCCAAAAGGATCAGATTCCCAATAACTGCATTCCAAAAAAAAAGCTCAAGAATATTTTTAGGAATACAAAAATATCTAACACACAAGATAAATTTTACAATGTCTAGCATTCAATAAAAAAAAATAATAACCAGGCTTGCAATTAAACAAAATAAATATAAAAATCAGTGACTTGAAGTCTACTCAGAACTGATACTCAATAGACAATTTGAAGTATTCTATTGACTATATTGATTAGATCAGACAGAACCCTGGTGGTCTAGTGGTTAGGATTCTAGGCTTTCACTGCTGTGGCCCCAAGTTCAATCCCTGGTTAGGGAACTGAGATCCTGCAGGCCACAGGACACAGCCAAAATAAAAAAAAAAAGACAAACACATTAAATAATTTATTACAACATATTCCATACATTCAAAATGATAAAGATTAAATATGTTAATAAAGACATATTTTAAAGAAGATAAAACAGAAGCGCACGTGCACACACGAGTTTCTAGAGGTGATGGCTACAATGTCAGAAATGAAAAGCACACCAGAGGATCAGCAGCAGACAGGACATTGCAAAAGGAAATATTGATGCATAAAGACTTAGCAATAGAAACTACAAGAAATGAAATAAGATAGGAAAAAAATTTAAAAATTAATGAACAGAGTATCTGTGAGCTTTAGGACAACCTCAAATGGCCTAATAAATATATATATAATTGGAGTATTGAAAGAGAGGAGAAAGGACAGAGAAAATATTTGAAGAAATAATAGACACTATTCACTAGCTAGACCTAATTGAGGACATCCCATTCAACAAAGAATAATACACATCTTTCCAGTGCATATGAAACATTTATCAAGTTACATCCTGTCACAAATGGCAGGATTTCCTGTAAGGCTGAATAATATTTCATTGTATGTACATGCCACACTTTCTTTATCCATCTGCCTGATAATGGACATTTGGGTTGCTCCCATGTCTCAGCCGGAGAATGCGATGGCACCCCACTCCAGTACTCTTGCCTGGAAAATTCCATGGATGGAGGAGCCTGGTAGGCTGCAGTCCACGGGGTCGCTAAGAGTTGGACACGACTGAGCGACTTCACTTTCACTTTTCATTTTCATGCACTGGAGAAGGAAATGGCAACCCATTCCAGTGTTCTTGCCTGGAGAATCCCAGGGACGGCGGAGCCTGGTGGGCTGCCGTCCATGGGGTCACACAGAGTCGGAAACGACTGAAGTGACTTAGCAGCAGCAGTAGCATGTCTCAGCTATTGTAAATAATGCTACAGTGAGCATGTGAATGCAGGTATATCTTTGAGGTACTGATTTCAGGTCCTTTGGACATAGAGTCGGAAGTGGAATCGCTAGATCATATGGTAGTCCTATTTTTACTTTTTTGAGGAACCTCTGTTTGTCATAATCATTTATTCTCTTGACAATAGCCATCCAAACAAGTGTGAGTTTTGTGGTTTTGATGTGCATTTCCCTGATGATTGTTCATGTTCAGCATCTTTTCTTGTAAACGGTTTTTGGGAAAATGTCTTCTTCAGAAAAATGTCTCTTCAGATCTTTTGCCCATCCTTCACAAGATCATTTAATTTTGGATATTGAGTTGTAGGGATCCCTTATATATTTTGATATTACCTGGCAGGCTACAGTCTATGGGGTCACAAAGAATTGGACATGACTGAGTGACTGAGCACAATCCTTTATCAGATTGTGGTTTAAAAATATTCTTTGGAAAAATGTCTCTTCAGATCTTTTGCCGATCCTTAATAAGGTCATTTATTAATCTTGTTTTTGAGTTGTAGGAATTTCTTATATATTTTGGTTATTAATCCTTTATCAGATTATGGTTCAAAAACATTTTCTCTCACTCTGGAGGCTGCCTTTTCATTGTGTTGATTAATTCCTTTGCTGTGCAGCTTTTTAGTTTGATATAATCTTTCTTATTTTTGCTCTTGTTGCCTGTGCTTTTGGGGTCATATTCAAGAAGTCATTGCCAAAGCCAATTTCAAGCTTTTTCTCTATTCTTCTAGAATTTTTATCTTTGGGATCTTACATTTAACTACTTAAGCCATTTTCAGTTGACTTTTGTGTGTGGTCTATGATAAGGACTTGATTTCTTCTTTTTTATGTGTATATCCAGTTTTCTAAAAACCACTTATTGAAAAGGCTTATAATTTTCTCCACTGTATTGAAAAGTAGTTAACCAAAGTATCAAATTTAAAATTAATTTTAAACTAGGTATAGCTCTTTAAAGATCCAATAACTGAAATAAAGTATAACTTTAAAATATTTTATTAAACCAAAAGAAGGCAGGAAAATAGTAATAAAGAAAAAAAACAGAAAGGAAAAACTTGTTTTTAATTTTTATTTTTGGCTGCCCTGCACAGCATGTAGGATCTTAGTTTCCCAGCCAAGGACTGAACCCATGCCCCCTGCATTGGGAGCACAGAGTCTTAACCACTGAGCCACCAGGGAAGTTCTGGGGGGGGGGTGGGGAATTGAAGCAAATTCAAAAATATCAATTTTCATTGAGTGAAGACTAAAAAGCCTTCCAGTACCCACAAAGTGACATGTTGTTTGAAAGTAGACTCAGACCAAAAGCCAGAGATTTTTACAATGGATAAAGAAGCACAACTTGAAAGTGTGTGCATCATGCTGAATGAGAAACCAAAAATGAGATGACCTGTCTATAAGCATTCTGTAGGTCTACACCATGACACCAGTTAACGGCAAAACTGTGAGGAAGAACAGGTTTATTCAAAGGACCATGGTCCCTCTGACTCAGGAAGTCTCCCACTTCAGAATCACCCATGTCCTGCATTCTTTCTTTCAGCCCTGAAAGCAGCCCAGGTCACCAAGAATTAAGGGCTGGACTCCCAGCAACCAGACTCCAGAGGAGCTCCGATTTTCTCTTTCCTGAGAGTCTCTATTGGTTTCCTGAATACCGATCCCTTCTAGGTCATCAGTATGGATATTCCATGACAAACACCTTTCCAAAATTTCTTATGATTCTTCAGTTACCTGGATTTCTTCATTGTCTCTCTTTTCTACTCCTTTTGGTCATTTCATACCACCTTAACATTTTTCAGCACACCCAAGAAAGATGTTTAAAGCAAGTGTTTAAAGCATTAATGGTAACAATGTATTGGGTGGTTACTGCATACCTAAGAGTGAAACTATGAGGAAATGGAACAAGGACTGGGAATCGAGGTGACACTGTTTTCAAATCTTTCACCTCACATGAAATAATACTATTGGAAGGTAGATTCAGATTTTTCAAAATGTACACTGTAAACTCTATGGCATGACTCAAAGTTTTCAAAAGAAGTACAAAAAATAAGTGAGATAAAATCAACTTTATTTTTTAAATAATAAAACTAGAGAAGGCAGAAAAGGGAAAAAAGAAATAGAAGAAATGAAACTAATAGAAAACAGCTAGCAAAATGGTATATTTTAATCCAACTATACATAGTAACTTTAAAGGTGAGTGGACTAAAAGGAACAGTTAAGAATTGACAGACTGTTTAGAAAAAAAAGCAGGACTCAACTATATGAGGATGTATTAGTCATGGTTCTTCAGTAAAACAGAACTAATATTGGCCACTCCTGTGCTCGTGGAGGACAAAAAGTTCCACAATCTGCTGAGAGCTAAAAACACAGGAAAGCTGGTGGTTTAATTCTGTCCACGTCCAAAAGCCTGAGAACCAGGACAGTTGATGGCATAAGCTCCAGTTGAGGTCCAGAGGCCCAAGAATCAGACGGCTGATGATGTAAGTCCCAGTCCACGTCTGAAGGTCTGGGAACCAGGAGCACTGATGTCCAAGAGCAAAAGAAGATGAACGTCCCAGCTTAAAACAGAGAATAAATTGGCCCTTCCTCTGACTTTTTGTTCAGGTCCCAACTGACTGGGCGATGCCTACCTGCAGTGGTGACTGCAATCTTCTTCACTCAGTCTGTGGATTCAAATGTTAATCTCTTCTGGAAACACCCTCACAGCTGCACCAAGAAATGTTTTACCAGCTCTCTGGGTGTCCTTAACTCAGGTAGGCTGACACATAAAACTAACCATTACAGTGCTCTACGAGCCACCTATTTTAATAATTATAAAAGAATACTTCCAGTTTCAGCTCCAACATGTAAAGAATTTGGAAGTCATAACACATCATTATGACGTGAAAAAGATGAAAAGACTGAAAATCATTGACTTTTTGGGGGCCAATTAGAGAACTGAGGTTGCACGGCAAACTTGCACCCCAAAATCTGGAAAGACAGACAAATCCGCAGACTCGAAACTGAGATCTGCTTAACAGAGTGCCGAGGTCCAGCCCCGGCTGATCCAGGGTATTCAAAGGAGAGACGGCGTTGGCGACTACTTATTTATTTATTCACCAAAGATATAAAGAATAATAGAATGAGGATAGCTCAGTAGGAAAATTCAGTGGAGAAAAGAAGCTGAGTAGCTTGGTTTACGCGAAAAATCAATATAACCCGTGACACCAGGTTAGCTCTGACCATGGAGGCCGCAGGCGCCCTCTCGAATAGTGGAAGGTGCCCCACCTTAGACACCTTCTCAAGTGGGTCTTAGAAGCCCAGGCAAATAAATGGTCGCAGAGGATATCCACGCTCCAGATGGAGACTCAGCTGGAAGTTAAGGGGAAGAATGACATGGGGAGACCAAGCTTTGGTGAGCAAGGCCCATAGCTTTATTTTCAACAGGGGCTTATATACCCTAAGTTACACATAGAGGATAATAGGGGATGCAAAGTCAGCAGTCTTTGATCCTTATCAAAAACCAGGGTTTCTTTCCTGCAAATTTATCATATACAAATGGTTTAGGTGATTTACATCATCTTCTGGCCAGAAGGCCTATTAACATTTTATGACTCTTGACAAAGACTTATCAACAAAGACTTATTTTCTCTAGGAGTAATTATTTTAAGGTTTGGCGCTATCTTCCGAAGATAAAATTGCATTCCTATAGGGCAGATGTGTAATGGGTTTACAACAAAGGAAAGAATTTATTACCTTAAGGGTCTAAAGTTACTAACACCAAGGCCACTACTTATTTTTTCTACATACCAACTATATTAATACACATTCAAGGATACAATTCAGGGGATGTGGAAACTTGGCAACAAACATTGGCTCATCAATGAAATCTTTTACTAGTTTTATACTGGCAGTTTTAAACTCTCCGAGAGGCTCTAAGCTATTTGAATATCTTAAGCTTCCCGTGCCCCTCGAGGCTGGGAGACTGTAAACAATTGTATGCATAGCTGCAGGAGTCCGGGTAAACTTGTCAGGTGAGTTAGAGAGCCATCTGAGGGGTTTGGATTTAAACACTCCTAGTTGCCCAGGAACTTTATTAATTGGAGCTGTAAGTTAACTCTTTGACAGAGAGAGTGAGATGGTGGTAGGGGACAGCCCCCAGTAAAGTCAGAAGTGAGAGCACAAAGCAATAAAGTAGGCAGACTCTGGTTTTTTGGGGGTAGATGCTCAAGAATATCCGGGGGGACTCCTGAGGCTCGATCCCGCCTTTGCGTATGCCGAGCCTCCTTCCTCATGACCTTTGTCACGAGTGGATGTCTCTCGCCGGCTCCCGGCAACAGAGAACCAAAATCTACTGGAGCCATAACCTAGTGGGCATACTTAATGACAGTTTTGACAAATTGCTGGTGGGTGAGTGTGGGGAGCTTTGGGGGAGCTGCAGTATTGGGAGAGCTGCCTATTTTCCTGGGTTTTGCCTCCAGGAACCCCACCAGATTCTCCGAGTGAAAAGCTGAGAACGATCCCCTCCTGGCTTTAGGCAGGGGAGGAGGAGTAGAAATCCCAGGAGATCTGTGCACAGTGCTTTCCACAACAAAGGCTGGCCTCCAGAGGAGAAGACTTTGGCAGAACTTTATCCAGGGCCACACAGAGTGGGCAGCTTACACACCAGTGCATGTACCCACCGATTCTGGGGGCAGGGGAAAAGGCTCGGTTAACATCGGAGATGGTCAGCAGCACCTCAAGGGAGTTCCCTGGCAGTCCAGTGGTTAGGACTCCATTCTCTCACTGCCAAGGGCCTGGCTTCAATCCCTGGTTGGGGAACTAAGATCCCACAAGCTGAGAGCACAGCCAGAAAAAAAAAGTCACTTTGAGAAGGCGCAGGATAAACAGTGGTTGCCAAACTGTCTTCTGGGGGCTTCACTGCCGCTCCCAGAGCTACAGTTTCCCTGGCGAAGAGCTGAGTTTACCGTCTTACAATCCTGGAGGCTAGAAGTCTGGGATCGAGGTGCTGGCAGGGCCAACTCCCTCAGAAGCTTCAAGGCGAGGATTCTGCTTTGCCTTTCCCAGTTTCTAGCAGCCCTAGGCATTCCCCGGCCTGGGGCAGCATGACTCCAGCCTCTTCCATGGCCATCTTCCCTCTGTCCTCATGTGGCATTTTCGCGTGTGAGCGTCTATGTTTACGAGGTTCCCTCTAAAGATATCAGTCATATTGGATTAGGACCCACCCTAACGGCCTCATCTTTTTAACTAATTTTTATTGGAGTATAGTTGCTTTACAGTGTTGTGTGAGTTTCTGCTGGACAACAAAGGCAATCAGCTATATGTATACATATGTCCCCTCTCTTTTGGATTTCCTTCCCATTCAGGCCATCACGCTAATGGCCTCATCTTAATTTCCAAATAAGGTCACACTCACAGCTAGGACTTCAACATATCCTTTTCTTTGGAGGACAGAAATCAACTCATAAGAGCAAGTATCTTAGAGAGTTAAGGAGAACTCAGCAGAGATCACTGAATGAGGAGGACTGCTCAGGTTGAAAAAGGAGACAAGCCAGGATGGGCAGGGACATAGCAGAGGAGACGGGTTAGGGAGGGGGCTGGACGTTTTGTAAGAAGCCGTGTTAAATTATTGCCAGAACATCTATTCAAAGTCGAGGCGGAAACACATTACAATGGTTAGCAGTGGTGGTTATCAGCAATAATTTTAATTTTCCATCTCTGCTGTGGAAGTCACATGGGGCATTACATGAAGAGGCTAGCCCAGCGCAAATACTTAACAAGTATTTCCCAGCGTTTGCCAGGTGATGTTAATAACCCTGCGCACACAGTATACGGATCCGACAAGGGGAAAGCACAGTGAACACTCAAAGCAGAGGCGTGGCCGGGTGAGAGGAACAGCACGAGCAGAGCAGGGCACACTGCCCCAGCCTTCCCATCCAGAAGGAGCAATACTGGTACTTACTGGAAAGAAAAGGAAGCACATGACTGAACAGGAAGAGAGTCTATAAATCTGTCAAATTTTGGCAAAAAAGTGAGAGAAACCTACACTGTGGGATGTCCGCGCCGTGTGACAACAGCACCGGTTAGGACGCGTCAGCCTGCAAATGACCAAAACGCAACCAAAACCGCCTCACATAATGAGCAACAATCTCATATAACAAGAAACTCAGGATTAGGGAGATTCCAACCGTTTCATGAAGCCAACAAAGACCACGTTTCTCCTTCCTACTCCACAGTTACCATGCTCCTCTCACTCCAGTACAGCTGCTGACGTCAGAAGACGAGCTATGTCTTCCCAAACATCTCTTTCTAAAAGCTAAAGAACTTTCCCCAGAAGCACCCTGGAGGATTTCCCACCCGACCTCACTGGCCAGGACTCCCTCCCATGGGCCTGCCTCTCCTGAAGCACGTGGAGTACACATCCCGAACAGTTCAATTAGGAAGAGGCAGAAGAGAGGGAGGAAAAAGTGCTCCAAGTGGCTACCGGAAAGGTACCCCACAGGGGCTTCCACATCTGCCTACACACAGGGCATGCAGGGGCCTGAACAGAACATGAGGCTGGAATCTGAATGAACCACCCAGGATGGAAACGCATTAAGTCAAAAATAAGGGCCAAGCAATGGGTATCCCCGGCCTGCGGTACAAGGTGAAGAGAATCACCTCATTTCCCACCAGTCACTGGGGGGATGACTACAGATGCCAATGGACTCAACCAGAAAAACGGCCGGAGGCGCAAGCTGGAAGAGCAGGGGAGCGTGTGCAGGTGCTCCCCGTCCACGGCATTGTAGAAGGAGACCTCCCCAGCCCCGTGATCCAGGAAAACTCCCACCCGCTGAAGAGCTGGCTCTCGCTTGGTAGGACTCACGGAGGTGCCTGTCAGGGGCCAAAAGCCAGCAGAGCTCCAGCCAACTGCCCAGATTCCCGCCTTGGGGCACATTGTCGAGCCACCAGGGATCCCCATGATGTCCTCCCGACACACCCCTGCAGCCACCTCCAGGCTGCCTCGGTTCTCAACTTCCCAGTAATGTTTCCCTGAAGTGAAAACATTTTTCCCCAAAACACAGGGTAAATGCTGAAATCGCTCCACAAAGCCTGTGGTCCTCTGCGGATTTCTCCATCCGGTAGCGTAGCTCCATGCTGTAAAAAACAGTGGCCAAGAACTGGCTGATGCTCCGTTTTTCACGTATCTCCCTTCCTGGGAGAAGACAAGTTTGGAATGAGCGGTGTCCTCAGCTAGATTTACAGCCACTGCAGAGAAAATGAGAGCTGAGATCAGTGATGAAGAGCTGACCACTAACCCTGCTCCAGAAATGCCCATCTGTCCCAGCTTCAGTTCCATCCTTCTCCTCCTATCAAGTACTGTTAGGGACGAGACACCTCACTGCCCCTCAACTGCTCCTCAGCTGGACTAGCAAGGTGCAGTTTGCATTAGCAACCTGAAGTCTTCACTTCCCTTAAGCTCTCAAAGACTACAGCCTAGAAAATGGGAGCTTATTATTCCACGGCCCCAAGTCTTCACCATCAGCATAAAATTTGAAGAAACAATAATAAATACCAATGTGCTGAATCCGTACCAGCACCAAGGCTGTCACCTGGCTGGTTCTTTGTACAGGAACACACAGGTGTCCTCCCAGGTCTCTCTACTGTTTCTCGTGGCTCGCTGGGCATCTCCACAAGCCCCCAGCAGGTAACTCAAGCCAAATTCAGAGCCTCGAAGGCCCCTCCCTTCTCTTGAGACTAATCCCCCGTCACAAGCACACATCTTGTTTTCTCTGCTCTCTAAGGCTTAAGGACATGACCGTCACCCAAATGCTCATACTTGGAAATCTTAACCTTATTTGATTCTTCTTCCCCTCTGACCCTCGTTGGCTAATGAATCACCAAGTCCTATCAGTTCTACCTCTGAGATGATCCCTCGGGTTCTTCCTTCCTCTCCCATCACCATTGTCTACATTCAGACCTTCAGCAAATGTGTCTATAACTTCCTCCCTGGCCTGCCTCCTAATTCTCTTCCCTCCCAAACCCTCCATGTCTCTTCAGTTTGCTGAGAGCTGTGTTTTGTTTTTTCTTAATTGACATAGATGTTAGATTTTGACAAAGGTTTCTTTTTCCTGCATCTACTGAGGTGATCAAATTTATCTTTTTTAAAGTGCTAATGTGGTGAATTACACTGATTTGCAAATATTAAACCAAACCTGCTTTTCTTCGATAAATCCCATTTAATTGTGATGTATTATACATTATTGAATTCAACTTGCTAAAATTTTCTTTCAAATTCTTCTGTGTCATGAGGGACATTGATCTATAGTTCGCTTTACTTGTAATGTCTTTGATTTTAGTATCACGGTAATGACTGGTTCCAAATAGGAAAAGGAGTACGTCAAGGCTATATATTGTCACCCTGCTTATTTAACTTATATGCAGAGTACATCATGAGAAACGCTGGACTGGAAGAAGCACAAGCTGGAATCAAGATTGCTGGGAGAAATATCAATAACCTCAGATATGCAGATGACACCACCCTTATGGCAGAAAGTGAAGAGGAACTAAAAACCCTCTTGATGAAAGTGAAAGAGGAGAGTGAAAAAGTTGGCTTAAAGCTCAACATTCAGAAAATGAAGATCATGGCATCCGGTCCCATCACTTCATGGGAAATAGATGGGGAAACAGTGCAAACAGTGTCAGACTTTATTTTGGGGGGCTCGAAAATCACTGCCGATGGTGACTGCAGCCATGAAATTAAAAGACACTTGCTCCTTGGCAAGTGTCTTTTAATTTCATGGCTGCAGTCACCATCGGCAGTGATTTTATGGACTCTGTGGGAGAGGGAGAGGGTGGGGAGATTTGGGAGAATGGCATTGAAACATGTATAATATCATGTATGAAACGAGTCGCCAGCCCAGGTTCGATGCACGATACTGGATGCTTGGGGCTGGTGCACTGGGACGACTCAGAGGGAGGGTATGGGGAGGGAGGAGGGAGGAGGGCTCAGGATGGGGAACACAGGTATACCTGTGGCGGATTCATTTCGATATTTGGCAAAACTAATACAATATTGTAAAGTTTAAAAATAAAATAAAATTTAAAAAAATAAAATAAAATAAAAGACACTTGCTCCTTGGAAGGAAAGTTATGAACAACCTAGATAGCATATTCAAAAGCAGAGACATTACTTTGCCAACAAAGGTCCGTCTAGTCAACGCTATGGTTTTTCCTGTGGTCATGTATGGATGTGAGAGTTGGACTGTGAAGAAGGCTGAGCACTGAAGAATTGATGCTTTTGAACTGTGGTGTTGGAGAAGACTCTTGAGTGTCCCTTGGACCGCAAGGAGATCCAACCAGTCCATTCTGAAGATTAGCCCTGGGATTTCTTTGGAAGGAATGATGCTAAAGCTGAAACTCTAGTACTTCGGCCACCTCATGCGAAGAGTTGACTCATTGGAAAAGACTCTGATGCTGGGAGGGATTGGGGGCAGGAGGAGAAGGGGACGACAGAGGATGAGATGGCTGGATGGCATCACTGACTCGATGGACATGAGTCTGGGTGAACTCCGGGAGTTGGTGATGGACAGGGAGGCTTGGCGTGCTGCGATTCATGGGGTCACAAAGAGTCAGACACAACTGTGCGACTGAACTGAACTGAATGCAGGTCTTATAGAACAAGTTGGGAATAGTCTCTTCAATTTTTTGTTAAGAGTTTGTATAGAATAAATATTTCTTAAATGTTTGGTGAAATCACCAGTGAAGCCATTTTGGGAGGTTTCTAACTATAACATGAATAAAACTATTCCAGTTATCTATTTTTTCTTGAGTCAGCTTTGGTCATTCGAGTCTTTTAAGGACTTTGTCCATTTCATTCATGCTGTCAGATTTATCAGCATAAAGTTGCTCGTAATATTTCCTTATTATCCTTTTAGCATCTACAGAAGCTGTAGTAATGATGCCTCTCTCATTCTTGATACTAATAATATGTCTTTTTTTCTTCCAGTCATTCTGCTTAAAATACATTTCAATAAAATTTAAATTCTCAAAGAGACAACTTTTGGTTCCACTAATTTTCTGTTGTTTTTCTGTATTCTGTTGCAATAATTCCTGCTCTGATTTTTAATTGTTTCCATCCTTCTGTTTCTTTAGGGCTTTATTTGCTCTTCTTTTTCTAACGTCTTATGGTAGAAACTGGTATCACTGGTTTAAGAAATTCCTTTGTATTACATGTGGTTAGTGCTATAAATTTCCCCTTAAGTATTGCTTTAGCTGTATCCCACAAATTCCTTTTCATTCAGTTCAAAGTACTTCCTAGTTTCCCTTTTGATTCACCTTTAGCTCATGGATTATTGAGAAGTGTGTTATTTAGCTTCCTAACATTTGGGGACTTATCAAAGCTTTTTGTTTTTTTTTTTTTTACTGATTTCAAAACGCACTGTAGTCAAAGAACATATTATGCATGGCCTGAATCCTTTTGAATACTGTAGCCCACAGGCTCCTCTGTCAATGGGGATTCTCCAGGCAAGAATTCTGGTGTGGGTTACATGCCCTCCTCCAAGGGATCCTCCCAACCCAGGAACTGAACCCAGGTCTCCCACATTGCAGGGAGACCTGCATCTTTACCATCTGAAACCCCAAGGAAGCCCTTTGAATACTGATGTCTTATGGCCCACCTTGTTCTACCCTGGAAAATGTTCCATGTACACACAAAAAGAATGTGTATTCTGCTGTTGTTTGGGGCAGTATTCTATAAATAACAGGGTGGTCAAGATGACGGATAGTTTTATTCAGTCTGTCTTTGATGATTTTCTGTCTACTTGTTCTAAAATTTATTTTTAAAAGGTATTGAAAATTCCAACTGCAATTGTGAATGTGTCTATTTCTCCTTGCAGCTCTATTAGCTTTTGCTTAATATATTTTGAAGCTCTGTTGTTAACTGTGTAAATGTTTAGAACTGTTATATCCTCCTGATAAACTGACCCATTTATCATTAGGAAATGACTTTCTTCATCTCTGGTAATATTCCTTGCTCTGAAATCTATTTGATAATAACATAACCATTAGATTTTTGACTAATGTTAGCATGATGTATCTCCACTGTTTTTGCCTGGAGAATCCCAGGGACAAGGGAGCCTGGTGGGCTGCCATCTATGGGGTCACACAGAGTCGGACACGACTGAAGTGACTTAGCAGCAGCAGCATGATGTATCTTTTCTCATAACATGTATGGGTCTTTGTATTTAATGTGTGTTTCTAGCAGCATATAGTTAGTGGGGTCTTGCATTTTTTTATCCAGTCCAATCAGTCTCTGCCTTTTAATCAGGATATCCAGACCATTTATGTTTAATATGATGAGGTTTGTACCTATCATCTTGCTGTATTTTCTACCTGTCCTTCTTTCCTCTTTTTTGCCTTCTTTCTGATTAACCAAGTGTTTTTATAATAATGATTCCACTTTATCTACTTTGTTGACTTATTAGCTATAACTTTGTTTCCAGCGGTTGCCATAAAGTTTACAAAGGTACACCTTTCACTTAACAACCTACCTTCAAGTGATATTATACCACTTCACATGTAAGAATGTATAACAGTATACCTTCATTTCTCCCCTCCCAACATTCATGTTCTTGTTGTTATAAAATAAAAGAATATATTATTTTCTGTTTGTTTAAACAACCACTGTATTTGTCAAGCTTCTCCACAGAAATAGAGCCAATAGGATGTGTGCGTACTTGTAGAGATTAGAAGGAACTGGCCCATGTGATCATGGTGACTGGCAAGTCCAAATCCATGGTGTGTAACAGCAGCAAGACCCAGGGAAAATTAATGTTCCAGTTCCTTCCGCAAGGCAGGAAGAACCAAAGCTGCAGACGGAGTCTGAAGGCAGTCTGCTGTAAAAGTCCCTTGTTCACGGGGGAAAGGCAGCCCTTTTGTTCTATTCAGGCCTTTAACTGACTAGATTAGGCTTGCCAACATTATGGAAAGCAATCTGCTTTCCTCAAGTTTCCTGATTTATATGTTCAGTTCAGTTCAGTTCAGTCACTCAGTCGTGTCTGACTCTTTGCGACCCCATGAATCACAGCACACCAGGCCTCCCTGTCCATCACCAACTCCCGGAGTTCACCCAGACTCACCTCCATCGAGTCAGTGATGCCATCCAGCCATCTCATCCTCTGTCGTCCCCTTCTCCTCCTGCCCCCAATCCCTCCCAGCAGCAGAGTCTTTTCCAATGAGTCAACTCTTCGCATGAGGTGGCCAAAGTACTGGAGTTTCAGCTTTAGCATCATTCCTTCCAAAGAAATCCCAGGGCTGATCTCCTTCAGAATGGACTGGTGGGATCTCCTTGCAGTCCAAGGGACACTCAAGAGTCTTCTCCAACACCACAGTTCAAAAGCATCAATTCTTTGGCGCTCAGCTTCTTCACAGTCCACCTCTCACATCCATACATGACCACTGGAAAAACCATAGCGTTGACTAGACGGACCTTTGTTGGCAAAGTAATGTCTCTGCTTTTGAATATGCCATCTAGGTTGGTCATAACTTTCCTTCCAAGGAGTAAGCGTCTTTTAATTTCATGGCTGCAGTCACCATCTGCAGTGATTTTGGAGCCCCGAAAAATAAAGTCTGACACTGTTTCCACTGTTTCCCCATCTATTTCCCATGAAGTGATGGGACCGGATGCCATGATCTTCGTTTTCTGAATGTTGAGCTTTAAGCCAACTTTTTCACTCTCCTCTTTCACTTTCATCAAGAGGCTTTTGAGTTCCTCTTCCCTTTCTGCCATAAGGGTGGTGTCATCTGCATATCTGAAGTTATTGATATTTCTCCCGGCAATCTTGATTCCAGTATATGTTAACCTCATCTAAAAACACTAACAGCAATACCCAAAACAATGTTTGACCAAATATCTGAGTACCTTATACCCCAATCAAATTACCACAGGCATTAGCCACCCCTATCACCTTTAATGAGACTTAAATAATGACAAAAATAGATATTTCTTTACATTACCATTTTGGAAGATCTTTTATTCCTTTGTATAGATCTGACTTCTATCCAGTATCATTTTCCTTCTGCTTGAAGGACTTCTGCTAACATTTCTTACAGTGCTGGTGTGATAAACTCCTTCAGTTTTTGTACATCTGCAAACATCTTTATCTCACCTTTGTTTCTGAAGTCTATTTTTGCCAGGAATAAAATTCTAGGTAAACAGTCTTTTTCTTTCAGTCTTTTAAAGTTCTTGCTCACTAGCACTGCTTCCAATGAGCCCTGGGATGTCATCTTTATCTTTGTTCCATAGTATGTAACGTGTCCTTTTCCAGTTGTTGCATCTAAAATTTCCTCTGTATCACTGGTTTTGGTGTGGTTTTCATCATCTTTCTCATTTAGAACTTACTGAACTTCTTAGACGTGTGTGCTTACAGTTTTCATCCAATTTGGAAAGTTGAGTCACTGTTTCTCCAGCTGATTTTCTGTCTCACCCCATCCTTCTGCTCTCCCTGAGGGATCCATTACCAGACATAAGGCTGCATGAAGGTGACCCACAGCTCACTGAGCTGGCTTTCATTTTTTTTAAGTTTTTTTCCTCTGTTTCATTTTGCATAGTTTTCACTGCTCCATCTTTTCAAGTTCGTGTCCAATCACCTATTAGCCCCAACCAGCTTATTCTTCATCTCACAGTTTTCATCTCCAGAATATCTCCCATGTCCACAATATACATCTTTACAAAATAGTTGCAGTAACTGCATTAATGTCCTTCTATGTTTATGCTACCATCTTGGTCAATCTTGAGTCAATTTCAATTGATTATTCTCATCACATCATGTTTCCTACCTTTTTGTCTGCCTGGTAATTTCTGATGGGATGCCACATTGTGACTGTACATTGTTGGGGACTCATTTTTAAAATACCTATCCATCTTCTTGAGCTTTGTCCGGGATGCAGTTACTTGGATAAATTTCATCCTTTTGGGTCTTGCTTTCCTGACATGTAAAGTGGGTCCAAAGTAGTGCTCAGTGGAGGGTTAATTATCCCCACTGATGAGGCAAGATTTTCCTGAGTACTCTACCCAGTGCCCCATGAATTAAGAGCTTTCCAGGGGCTGATAGGAACAGACGTTGCTCCTGGCCCTGTGCGAGCACCAGGAACTGTTCCTTCTAACCAATTTGAAAATTCCCTTAACCTCAGGTAGCTCTTCACAAGCACGTGCTGATCAGTGCCCCGCTGAATGTTCACAGGACGTCTCTGTAAACCATCAGGGTTCTGCCTGTCCAGCTCTCTCCTCTCCAGCACTCTGTAAACTCCCACTGCTTTGTTCTGACTCTCAGCACCACTCCTCAACTGAGGCAGTCCACCTGGCTCCCCCTGTGTTACCTTCCCTGAGGTGGCCTGGAAACCCTCAAGGCTGGAGGCTGGGGCCATCGTAGGACTCCGCTCATTCGGTTCACATTCCCGTGTATCACTGTCCTTCACTGCCTGATGTTCAGTGTTTTAAAAACTGTTGTTTCATGTATTGCCTATTTTGGGTGTCTTTGGTCAACTGCATCTCAAGAGTAAGTCCAGTCCCCTGTCACTTCGCTTTATCTGGAAGTGGACATCTACAACATGGCTCCTGATCAGGGATGTGCTCTTGAGAATGCAGCTCATGTCATGTCAGGCCTTGGTACTTCTCTGGAGATCCAGTCCGTTTACCTCCAGTCGTTCTTACACTCATCTTCTCAAGCTTATTCCTGCCTTTCCCCGTCCGCACCTTGCACTGAGTCATATCAAACACCCTCCCCTCTATCTTCTCCACATCTCAGCTCATGCTGCCACCTCTGCTTGGAAGCCGCCTCTCATTTTCCACTTGGCAAACTCCTACTTATCCTTCAAAGTCCCAAACAACTGACACCTGTGCTGTGAAAACCTCCTCACCTTGCCCCAGCAGAGAGCCTGCACTTCTGTGATATTTCACTCATTACCACTGGTAAACACTGGGCCCCACGGTACTTCACTAAGTGATGTGTCTGTCTCTCCAACTTGCTCATGCGTTCTTAGAAAGAATAGGTCCTTTTCTTTTTGTGTAACTAGTACCTTTAACATCCTAATGTCCTTTACCTTTAAACGGATGGTTCTTCAGTGAAGCGTATATCCATTTATCCCTAAGTAGTTATTTACCATTTTCTTGACCCTCCTGTTGGCTGCATGCTCTGCTTTCTCCTTCCTTTTCAGACTCCTCTCAATGTTCATTCTCTGAGCTCCAACTCCCTGAAATTCTGCTCACCTTGGAATCGCTTCAGCATTTCCTTCATCATTGGTAGCCGGCACACAGTCTTCACCGTTAGGTCTTCAAAGGAATAATTCACATCCTGATTCTCACACCTAGGAAAAGCACAGAAGGCTGCTCTTCTTAGGAGACAAACAGGACGGCCAAGACCCTCAACTCCACCACAGGTTCCAAGCCCAGAGTTCAGACTACTGTCCCACTCCTCCCAGTGCAAGCAAGCAGGATTCCTCCCCCTCAGCCCCCTCACATCAGTGTCCAGACTGATCCGTGGGGCCCAGGCCTCCTTACCCCTCTGCTTGGCCTGTATCTTTACAATCTACTCAACCACCCATAAGCAGGAAAGAGCTCATACCTGGTCAACACCTCTGCTGGATTCTGTGAAGAGAAGAAAGAAAGAAGTTATGTACCCTCGCCGTGAGATCTGTTACTCAACTTGGTGAGCAGCTACTTTTCTGTCAGTTGCTTTTGTGAGCATCACACATGATCTCCTGCTGCCAAGCCCAACAGGGTTAACACAGGGCAGTCTTTTTCGTGTGAGCCCTCTGCCGTATTTAACAACGTTGACCCATCCTTTCCTCGAAACCCTCCTCTTCCTCCTTTGGCACTATGACATGAGCTGTCTCCTGGCTCTCCGTCTACTTCTCCATCTACACTCTTTCAATCACAGACAAGTGTTAATGAGGATGTGGTGGGAATATAAAATGGTTCAGCCACTTTGGAAAAAGGCAGTTTCTTAAAAAGTTAAATATAAATATACCATCAGTTCAGTTCAGTTCAGTCGCTCAGTCGTGTCTGACTCTTTGTGACCCCATGAATCGCAGCACGTCAGGCCTCCCTGTCCATCACCACCTCCCGGAGTTCACTCAGACTCACATCCATCGAGTCAGTGATGCCATCCAGCCATCTCATCCTCTATCATCCCCTTCTCCTCCTGCCCCCAATCCCTCCCAGCATCAGTCTTTTCCAATGAGTCAACTCTTCGCATGAGGTGGCCAAAGTACTGGAGTTTCAGCTTTAGCATCATTCCTTCCAAAGAAATCCCAGGGCTGATCTCCTTCAGAATGGACTGGTTGGATCTCCTTGCAGTCCAAGGGATATACCATATAGCCTAGCAATTCTGCTCCTACTACTTAACCAAGAGAAATGAAAACATATGTCCACACAAAGAATGGCAGACAAATATTAAGGTAGAACCCTTTATAGTAACATTTGGGTTATGTCCATCAACTGGTGAACAGGTATACAAAATGAGGTATATTCTGCAGTGGAATACTGTTCAGGAATAAAAAGGGAATGCAAATATGATACGATGCTTCAACATAAATGAACCTCAAAATCATCATCCTAAATGAAAGAATTCATATACAAAAAAAATGTGTTATTTCAAAGATTCTGCTATAATATATGTTTGAATATGGAATTGGAACTTCGCTGCTCAAGCAAGTTGTAAACGTTCTAGACAGTTCTTGGAATTTAAGTATCTCATATTACCTGAGCTCATCAAACCTAAACTTCACATTAATTTCCCTTGGAAAGTAAATCTTTGACTCTTTAATTACATAATAAAAATAGTAACACAATTAGCAAAAGAAAAAAACATGTCTTCTACTAAACCCACTTACCAGGAAGGACACTCAGCTCTAAAGACAAGAGGGAGATGAGTTAGTGATGTTAACAATTCGATAAAGATAGAGACTATGCCCTTCCCTGCTGGTCTCACCTGGAGCAGCTCCAGGGTGGAGCTCTGGCTCTTCTCCTTCACCTCTAGGATGAGCTTCTTCAAAGAAGTGATCATTTGATTGAGCCTAGATATGTTCTCACTTTGCTTCTTCTTTGTCTCTTCTTCTTCCTGCCTCAGTCCCTGAAGAAACAATTGCTCTTCTTCATTCAGGAGGACATGCAGCTTTGCAAACTCCGCAATGACTCTCATTCGCTGATTCTTCATCTTCTCCTGCAGTCACAAGAGACTAGCTCAGTCCTCTCTCTGCCTGGTCCTTCCTCCTAAATTCCCTGCATGGGACTCCCCAATAGTCCACAATCCTTTCATTCAAATCACCTCCTCCAGAAAAGCTCCTGCTCACCCCCTACAAATGTCCTCTACTCCTTTCTCTATGCCTGCTTGATATCTTCATACTATAGTATTAACTCGTTCTTCGTAGTATCTGAGTTTCTACTACTGATTGTCATGCTTTGTTCGTATAGTTTTCAAACTAAAATGCACTTTCACACCTGTTATTTAATTTAGCCCTCAGAACACCTAGTGTGTAGTTGTGGTAAATCTCAGACATACAGGTGCATACCCACATCATACCTCCCAACTGGACAACAGCTCTGGGGGGAAAGTTCATTTGCTTTCCACAATGCCATAGACCCAAATCAACACCCACCTCAGAAGCCAACCCAGGAGGACTACAGGAAGGAAAGGGGCACCACCCTTGAGGTCTGAGGATGAAGGGTGTGGAACGCGTGTGGTCCAAAGCCACGGTAGAGATCAATTCTTCCTTTTCTGTCAGCCTGACAACTGATAAGACCCTGTGAGCTCTTCCCAGCCAAAGCCCTTGAGCAGCCTCAGGCTGAAAGGACAAAGGGCAAGAAATACCCAGCTCCTTCTGCTATTACCTTCCACTCTGCAGCATTCTTCACTTCCGTGTCCTGAAAATGTATGACTTTCTTCATCTTGGCTGTCAGACTAGACTGAGTCTTCAGAAGTTTTTCCTGCCAGCAGAAGAAACACGCCTAAGTAGGAAATCATCTCTTCCAGCATCTTCCTTGTTCAAGAGCTAAAAGTCACCTCGGCCAAACATGAGACTGAGAAGATGCTGAAGATGACCACAGGTTAATGCACGAGAACTAGTCTGCTCTCAGGTCATCAAAACACTACATAAAGTTTGCTCATTAAGTAGACAAAAATTAATAAATACCCAGTACTGGCAAGGGAGAAGACCTCTGGCACCATAATGGTAGGAAAACAAAAAGATCCCATCTAGTAAAGTGATTATCCTACAATTAAAATAAATAAATAAAAATGTTTTTTAAAGTTCCCACCTTTTTGAAGGGCAACTGGCAAGATTTAACAGTATTTAAAATATGCAATAATCCTATTTCTAATAAGAATATCCAATAAAACACTAGTAAAAATTATATATATAGGAATGTTTATTGCAGCATTCTTCATTATCCATCAGTGGGGAATTATTAAATTATGATACACTGATACTCTACATCAATTTCAGCTCTCACTATAATTCTGTTTTGAAAAGAACAAATATACATGTGTCTGTGTAACTGTGTATGTTTATAATTGAATAGAAAATAATCTGGAAAGATATATAACTAGGTATTATTAACAGTGCTTATTTCTAGGGAATAGGAATGGTGGAGGGAGTCAGAGGGAGAACTAGAAATTTAATAAACTTGTTTTGTTTGGATTTCTACAAGAAGCATATATCCTTTTGTAATTTAAAACACCCAAATCAGCTATTAAAAAATCAAGCCAATTAGAATTAACAGAGTAAAGCTGCAGAGGGTGAGCAGCTAGTAGCAGAATGTCAGGCAGGACCTTAGAGGCAGAGGCAGACAGGTTAGAGACGGCACACATCAGGGTCAAACCTCACGTGCGTGTGAAGCCTCTAATGAGATAAACAGCTCCTCTGAATGTGACTAAGAAATTTTTTTCAAGTTTTCACTTTTGTTTGCTAAGAAGATTCCATTTTTAAAAGCCCTTAGCGATTCCAGTATGCATGAATTATGCTGCCCCCTTACCCAAGACGCTACCTATGCATTTCTGTATCCTGGCAGCTAAAGAGGTCCCCTGGGCAAACCCTTTGGGGAGATTAGAAAACTTCTTCCCTGCAGTAACAGAAATTGCCACAAGGTGGCGGGAGGGCAACACCGAGCATTTCAAAGCTGGGTAGACCCACAAGTTCAAAAAAATCACTTTTTCTTCATTTAACTTCAGACTTTTGTGTTTATACAGAACTACAACAAAAGAACATCCATTTTATAGAATGAAGACATTTTCTGACTTGTAATCATGTAGTTTAAACGACACGAAACTTCAAATCAGATCTGAGTTTCAGTCTAGACCTTCGTCAACTAGCTATAGATCTGTGGTTAAGTCAGTCTCACACATTTCCTAGGCTGCAGCTTCCTTACCTAGAAGATGAAGGCAACCACGATAGATGTTCTTTTCTTAAACACCAGGCCAGCTCTGAGGTTTTGTGAATTTCAATCATTGTAACCTCTGCATCCAATCCAGGCAAATAGGTCTTACCTCCAAAATACAGGTCAAATCTGCCCATCTGCCTATTTGCCACCCCCAGCCACCTCCTTGTTCAAACCACCTCTTGTCTAGACAGCTGTCAATACAACAGCCTCATGACCGGTCTCCCTATTTCCAATCTTGTTCGTCTCTCAGCCAATGTCCTCGGGGCAGCCAGAATCATCTTCTAAGACCAGTCCCGTCACATCAGTCCCCTGCTGAGCTTCTCCAAGGGCTTCCCTCATCACTGAGGAAATTCAGCCACCCCGCGGTCCGACAGAACGCCGTTCTTGCCTGCATCTCCCAACTCATCTCGCGCTACTTTTCCCCTTGCTGATCATGCTTCGGGAGCACCGCTCTTCTTTCAGTGTCATGGGGTGTCCCGCTCTTCCCAGCCTCAGGGTCTGAATTTGCTGTCCACTGCCTGGGATGTTCTCCCCACAGTTCCTCTGATAGTTCCATCAAGCCTCAGCTGAAATGTCATCTCTTTAGAGAAGACTGCCTGCGCCCTTCTTAGAGCCCTCGTCCCTTCTCTGGCGTGGCACACTATGTCTTTCATAGCACATATTATCATCTGTGATTATTTCTTTGTCTACTGTTTACCTCCTACCCCCACCCCAGCCAGACTACAGTAAGCTCCATGGTCTTTTCATCACTGTACTCCTTTTCTGGGTCTGGCACTATAGGACAGCATCTGACACAAAACGGGTGGTTCAACAAATATTTCTTAAATGAGTTAATAGCAGAGTCAACAGACTAAATATTGGCTTGAAGTAAAGAGGTGCTGGGCTTGGAAGCCTTTTCCAAAAAAACACTTTGCTCCCTGAAGTTTATGAAGTTATTTCTCTCTGTGTGTTCTCTCGTTCTCTCCCACCAACGACGACTCCATTAAAGGCAACTTCTGCTCTGAATACTCTCCTCAGTGAAGGCACTAAGATGTAGGCCCAAGGTCCTCTATCCTGTCTGTGTATCAGAATGTCTTAAAAGTGCTTCCAGGTGGCTCTAATGTGGATCCTGAGCCACTGCTGTGGCCTAAGAGAGCAAGCAGAGTGGGCTAGGAATTCATCAAAGCAGGTTTCCTGGACGCGGTGCTCAGGTGTCAGATCCTAAGAGAAAGCGTCCAGCACACTGTTTGCAGAGCGCAGGTGTGGGCACAGACGGGGGGATTTTCCACAGACTTAGCGAACGCCAGCACTTATGACACAGTGCACGTGCCGAGAATGGGATGGTGGAAACAGGGGAGCTTTACCCAAGAGCAAGCCAATGTTTTTCAAGTTAACTCGGGGCGGGGATGTGTATGTGCTAAGTCACTGCAGTCGTGTCTGACTCTTTGAGACCCTACTGACTGTAGCCCACAGGCTCCTCTGTCCATGGGATACTCCAGGCAAGAATACTGGAGTGTGTTGTCATGCTCTCCTCCAGGGGCTCTTCTCCACCCAGGGATACAGCTCGTATCTCTTCCGTCTCCTGCATTGGCAGGCAGGTTCTTTACCACAAGCACCAGCTGGGGTGGGGATGGAGGTGGGTAAACAGAGCAGTGATTACACAGAAGAGGGTGCAGAAAAGGACCAATCCTGGGGATTTCCCTGGTGGTCCAGTGGCTAAGACTCTGTGCTCACAATGCAGGGGGCCCGGGTTCAATCCCTGGTCAGGGAACTAGATCCAACATGCCACAACCAAGATCAAGGATCCCAGGTGCCAGAGCTAAGACCTGGCACAGCCAATTAAACAACAATAAATAAAAAAATTTTTAAAGCAAAAGCTTCTAAATATATAATCTAATATATATAGAGAGAATCTAAAACAAAATAATCTAAGGGAAAAAAAAAAAGGATAGACTGATAATTCTAAAATGCTGTGTTTCTAGTCTCCTATGCCCCCTGCCTCCTGTCCCTTCTCCCTGGACTTCATGTCACAGTTACTTCACTCTCACCGTGTCCCCAGTGAGCACCAGACATCCAGACTTCGGTCCTGGACTCCTCTCTCTTCCCGACCCATCATTACAATTAGTCACAATGTTACTCAGTTAACCCACACCCGCCTCTTCTCCAGGACCCCTGTCCTGCACTGATTCAGGCCCTACGGCCTCCTGCTTCAAATGGTGCACCGACAGCCTAACTGCTCTTCTGCATTCATCCCCCGTGGACGTCACGATGAACATGGTAAAACAAAGAGCTGAGAGCCAATCATGGCTTCCCTTGCCTTCAAGTCCTTCAATGATCCCGATTTGCTGGAAGAGAAAACTCAGGCTTTTCAGTGTAGTGAACAAGATCCTCCACAACGCAGACCCTGTCTCTTTCTTCAGCTTCAGCTCCCACCAACCTCCCTCGCATGTGCCCCCCTCCCAAGGCAAAGAACAACCTCATCCATCAAGAGCGGGCTCATGTTTCAGTCCCCTGTAAAGGTGATCCTCACTCCTGTCTGATGCCTCTAATCTCAGACCTTCTGTATGTTGATAACTCACATACACTGAAATTACCGGTCTATATGCTTACATCCCCTACAAAACAAGACCCACGTCTTCCTCATCTATTTATGTCCAGAGTCTAGAACAATGTCTAGCATACAGGAAGTACCAATAAAGGCTACTGAATAAAGAAATGAATATATACTTTCTAGTCTAACTTTGGAGAAGGCAATGGCACCCCACTCCAGTACTCTTGCCTGGAAAATCCCATGGAGGGAGGAGCCTGGTCGGCTGAAGTCCATGGGGTCACTGAGGGTCAGGCACGACTGAGCGACTTCACTTTCACTTTTCACTTTCATGCACTGGAGAAGGAAATGGCAACCCACTCCAGTGTTCTTGCCTGGAGAATCCCAGGGACAGGGGAGCCTGGTGGGCTGCCGTCTATGGG
The DNA here is from genome assembly GCF_002263795.3 of Bos taurus. Taxonomy (NCBI): domain Eukaryota; kingdom Metazoa; phylum Chordata; class Mammalia; order Artiodactyla; family Bovidae; genus Bos; species Bos taurus. The sequence goes on along the minus strand of NC_037352.1, from coordinate 36,472,322 downwards.
GTCGCACAGAGTCAGACACGACTGAAGCGACTTAGCAGCAGCAGTAGCAGTCTAACTTTGCATGTTTCCTGTTTATAGTCAGCTGATAAAAATGAACAGCATTTGACAGTTTACAATACACTTTAACTTGTATCATTACATTCATGCTTTTAATGAGTACTTACTAGATACCAATTCAGATGGAGACCACTGGAGTGACACCTTCAGTAATGGAAGGGGGTGGGGCTAGTCTGGAAAGGATGATCAAGGAAGGTCTTCAAGCTAAAATCTAAAAGGATCTAAAGGACAGAAGGTATGGGTAGAGAGAGAGAACAGGCTTGAAATAAAAGCAGGAAGGCCAGTGTGGCTGGAACAGAGTATGATAAACTAATTTATTTAACTGAAGCTTCTTAACCCATAAGATAAGTAGAACAGAGAATCTCCAAATTCAAACATTAAGTGATTTTCCCAACTGATGAAGCTAGTAACAAAATCTAGGCTTATCCCTCCAAGCCAGGCTTTTCCCAAATCATCAGCTGTTGATGACATCTGTAGGCAAAAACCTGTACTGTCCAATACAGCATCCGTTAGCCATGTGAGTTCCTGATACATGGAGAGCCCAAACTGATGTGTGTAAATGTGAAGCACACACATATTCAAAGGCCTGTCATGAAAAAATTAAAATATCTCATTGATAATTTTCATATCGATGTTGGATATTTTGGACAAATGAGTTATTAAAATTAGCATCACCTGTTTCAACACTAGAAAAACTTTGAATAACAGATGTGCCTGGTTCCTTTTGTTTCTATTGGACAGCACCGGTGTATAACCCCTCAGGATGACCCAGCTGCCGGGAGGCCAGTCCCTGGAAAGTTCTGCGATGATGACTGAGCCTCCACTGCCCTCCCAATTCCAGTTTTAAACTCCAGCTCTGATCTGTGAGTCTCTTCACTTTTTTGAGCCTGTCAGGGGTGGGGGTGAGGGTAGGTTTATGCCTCCAGTGCATACACTAAAGGTTCCCAGGGCATATACCGGCAGCCCAGCCCCGTAAACGGCCGGCTCACCCGGTAGCTCCTGCAGGCCTCGTCGGCTGGGGACATGGTGTGGGCCTGGTGCTCCTGCGACTCTCTGCACACCAAGCACACGAGCCGCTGATCATCCTCGCAGAAAAGCCGCAGCGGCTCCCAGTGGCGGCCGCACAGGCCCGCGGGCACGGGGCCCAGGCGCCGGCGCCGCATCCTCTCGGTCAGCCGGGCCAGGGCCCAGTTGGGCCTCATCGAGGCGGGCGCCGACGGCCGCCGACACTCGGGGCAGCGGACGGGGCTGCCGCCCGGCGCCCACGTGCGGCACAGGCAGCCGCGGCAGAAGTTGTGGCCGCACTCGATGGACACCGGGTCCTCGAAATAGTCCAGGCAGATGGCGCAGGTCAGCTCCTCCTGGAAGTCCTCGGCCTCCATGCCGCCCCTCTGTCCCGGATGAGTCGCCTGCGGGCGGCGGGCGGTGGCCTTCGGACCCGGGGCCGCCGAACTCCTCTGCGGTTCGCGATCCAGCGGGGGCGCGGGGTTGGGGGGCGCTGCGGCCCTTTCCGCCCGCTCCGGAGCGTGCGAACCGCCGGTTTCCGCGCGAAGAAGGCCCGTAGGAAGTGACAGAACGGCGGGCTGCGACGGGACCAACAATAACGATGCGGAAGTCCCCCGGGAAGCCTAGAGAGGCTTCGAGGCGCGCGTCGGTTTGCGGGGCGCGCGGGAGTATGGTGGTGCTACCGCAGCTGCAGCGGCTGCTGGTGGAACCAAACAGGGAGGTGCTAATGAACTTGTCCTTCCGGTTTGCCGGCTGCTCCCGGAAGATTTAGGGTCTAGAATTCTAGGCTTGCTGCTGCCCAGAAAGGCATTCCGGGCGAGGTACACCCTAGCGGCGTGGAGGGCCAGGCGGAGAACCTGGGGCTGGGGGCGTCTGTGCAGCCCCGCTGCAAGCGGGGCTAAGGAGGCGCCTTGCCCCACAGGCTGGCTTTTTCTGAAGTTGTCCTTTTTTGTTCAGCTTCATTCTGTCAGTACAAAGGCAGACGTACAGATACACAGACACAGGAAAGGAACCCGTTCTTGACCTCCAACCCCGAGGTCTAGTTGAGATGCTCAAAAGGCAGGATTTCTTGCTGCTCCCACAAAACCCACCCACTCAAAGCTCAACTCTCCTGGAGTCTCCTGGGCCGACTGGAGAGCCAGCTTTCTGGGAGGCGAGCAGGAAAGGGAGTGTTTAGCCCCCACGACCTAGTGGGGAGCCATCTGATCACCCTACCACCCTGATTTCTCTTTCTTCCCCAGCACAGGGGACACACCAGGAAGAGGAAGCCCAACCTCAGGGCATGGGGCACACTCAGCCAGTGCAGATAGTGGTTCTAATAATTAAGGTAGGGGGAAGAACCTAGGGTTAGATGGTTTCCCCCAGGTTTGAGACTTCCCACCAGTATTTTAGGTGGTTCGATGCAGAGGAAGTCTGTAGGCTGAGGATGTTCTGTGTCAGCTTTTGGGTGATCTGTGAGCCGCTGTTGTCTAAGATGCTAGGAAGGAGCAGCTGCTGGTGCTAGAGCTGTTCCTGACCCTCCCACCCGAGACGGTCAAGACCAGGGTGTGAAAGCGGCACCTGGGGAGTGGAGCTGAAGCTGTAGCTGTTGTGAGGATGTTGCGAAAGGCCAATGGGACCAGGAGAGTGGAAAGAAATCAGGTGTTTTCGATGGGAGTGCTTAAGATTCCGAAGCGTGGGGGGCTTCCCTGGTGGCTCAGTGGTAAAGAATCCGCCTGCCAATGCAGGAATCACGGGTTTGATCCCCGGTCTGGGAAGATCCCACATGCCGCAGAGCCACTAAGTCCGTGCGCCACAGTTGTGCTCTAGAGCCGGAGGGCCACAACTGCTGAGCACACCCACAGCAACTGCCGAAGCTGGCACTCTAGGGCCCGTGCTCTGTAATAAGAGAAGCCACCACACTGAGAAGCCTGGGCACCAGGACTAGAGGGTATTCCCCGCTCTCCTCACCTAGAGAAAAGCCCACGCAGCAGCCGAGACCTAGCACAGCCAAAAATGAAATGAATGATTAAAAAAAAAGATTCAGAAGCACAAATGAATTGACTTTTGGTACCCAACTTGAAGACAACAACCATTTTGCTCTCCAAAGGAGCATCCATTGAGGCTTTCAACACGCAAGATGCTTGCCTGTCTCGGGGAACCATTTGTTTCTCTTCAATGGAGCTTTGATCTTGTGTTTCTGAGGTGCTCAGTTGTGTATTCTTCCCACTCTATTCCTTTTCTTATGAAAGAAATGTTTCATTCTTCTTGTGTCCCAAAATCAGATACTGCCTTTCCTGTAATATGCTCCATAACTGGTTACTAACGGTATGATCAGATGATTTGGAAAGGGGGTTCCTGTGGTCACTGTTTTGGGGTTTTGATGGAAGTTCTATACAATGTCTTAAATGTTTAAATTAGAAAACTGATAGCTGCATTTTCTTTGTGAATTGGAATACCATATTGAGAAGGAATCTGCGGGCATTCCCTGTGGCCCAGTGGTTAGGACTCTGTGCTGCACTGTGGAGCCCAATTCCATTCCTGGTCCCCGGTGGGGGGACTAAGACCCTGAGTCCCACAGGCTGCACAGTGCCGCCAAGCAGAGGAGAAAAAATAGAGAGAAGGAATCTGAGTCTTAAATATGAGCCAAGCAAGAAGAGGGGCTCTCATCTGTTACTGATGCAAACATGAGTATCTGTGGTGTCTGTGTATCTGTATGTCTGCCTTTGTTTTGAACTGTATCTCTTTAATGTCTCTGTGTCTTCAATCCTGCCATACTTCCGAAATGAGCATCCTTCTTTACTGAAAATATTGAGGCTCCCTAATTTACAATTTTATTCATATGGAATTTCAGGGGATCTCAATTGGCTAAACAATCTTAACAAAGAAGAACAAAGCAGGAAGATGGACACTTCCCAATTTCAAACATTATTACAAAGCTACAGTAATTAAAACGTGGTACTGCCATAAGAATAGATACATAGATCAATGGAATCAAATTGAGAATACAGAAACGATGCCATACATCACCAAGCAATTGATTTTCAACAATGGTGCCAAAAACTATTATATGTAGGGAAAATAAACTTTTCGACAAATAATGCTGGGACAGCTGGATATCTACATGGAGAAGAATGAAGCTGGACCCTGTCTCATAACATATACAAAAATTAATTCAAAATCAAAGACCTAAATGTAAAGCTAAAACTATAAAACTTTTAGAAGGAAAGTTAGATGTAAGCTTCATAGTCATGGACTAGGCAATAGTTTCTTAGCTATAACACCAAAATCATAAGCAACAAAAGAAAAAAATTGATAAACTGGATTTCATCAAAATTAAAAACCTGTGCATCAAAGGATGCTGTGAGTTAAATGAAAGACCACCCACTGAATGGAGAGAATATTTGGAATCATACTTGTGATGAGGATCACACAAGAAGAACTCAACAACAAAATTACAAACAACCCAATTTTTTTTAAATGGGCAAAGGATTTAAATAAACGTTCCTCCAAAGCAGCTGTACAAATGGCCAATAAGCACATGAAAAGATACTCAACATCACTAGTCATTAGGAAAATGCAAATCAAAACCACAATGAAATATCATTTCACCCACTAGGATGGCTAGAATTTAAAAATCAAACAGGGAAAAAAGATAATACGAAATGTTAGCAAGGATGTGGATAAACTGGAACCCATTTATACATTGCTACTAGGAGTGTAAAACAGTAACTGGTACAGCTGCTGTGGAAAAAAGTTAGACAGTCCCTTCACAGGTTAAACAACGTTACCATGTGCCCCAGTACCTTCACTCCCAGGTATCTACCAAAGAGACCAGAAAGTATGTGTTCACACAGAAATTCGCACATGAATGTTCATGGCACCATTTTTCATAATAGCCCCAAAGTGGAAACAACCCAAATGTCCACAGCCTCTAAAATGAATAAATAAAATGTGGTATAGCCATACAATGAAATAACACTCAGTCATAAAAGGAATGAAGTGCATGATGCTAAGGGAAAGATGCCAGGCACGAAAGACCACACACTGCATGGGTCCATTTGTAGGTAAAGCCCACCCTAAGAAAATCTGTAGAGACAGAACATAGATTAGTGATTGCTTATGTCTGAACGGGTATGGGGATTTGGGGATAAAAGCTAAGTATTTTAGAGTTTCTTTTTGAGTTGATGAAATGTTCTTAAACTGTTGGTATTATGGATACACAGCTCTGTGACTATACTAAAAGTCATTGAATTGTATACTTCAAATGGGTGAATTATATGGTATGTAACCTACATCTCAATAATGCTATTTAAAAAGGGACACCATCAAGGAGAAATTCAGAATTATGCCAGTTGCTTTTTTCTTGGCTGGGCTCTGGTTATAACTAAATACCAGATTCTTTATGAAACACTGTGTAGCAGAAAGAAAACATTATTATTTTGATAGCTGTTGCCAGAGTGTCTTTGGGGAACCAGATGTCTTTCCTTCGGAATAAACCTTCCTAATTTACTGGAGGATCCTTTGAGATTCCATTTGCAAACCTGGAAACCGCTCTTTGTTGAGAATTTGAGGGCAAGGAAGAGCTGAGAAAGGAGATGTTTCTGCAAAAAGGTGGAAGGCTGGAAAGCTTTTGGACCGAAATGACTGAGAGACTCAATAAAAAAGCAGCCTGATACTCAGCATTAGATTACCTACTGAATCATACTGTGATATAAATGTTCCTTACTATTAGCCCTGAATCAGCAGTAATGATTTCTGTGTTATATTGAGGACTATGAATTTTAAAAAGTAGTCATAGTAATCTTCCAAAAGAGTGTAGCCAAGTGTTTGAATACATCAAATCTACATAAAGGACCCTGGGTTATATATGAGTGAAAAGCCAGGGTTTCTTAATAAGACCTATGCTGCGGGACTGGGCGCATTTTTGGTTACAGGACTTCGAAGGTGGGGGAGCAGAGGACGTGGACAGCTGGAAAGAGGAGGAGACCCATTGAGACAGGAAAGAGGATTGTCCTCAGCAACAGGAATGCCAGCTCGGTGGTCAGGATTTATTGTGCAGGACAGGGAAAGGTGCTGTTTTATGGAGGCTTCTGCTGGCCAACTCTGGAAACAAGCCTGTGAAAGCTGTGATGCTGACACCGGGGAATTCTGGTGAGAAGGCACGACAGGACTCTCCAAGGAAAAGCTTCGGACACCAGGTCTCACCCCCCACCCCACCATGGCTCTTGGATTCGCAGCCACAGCCTTTAATTTGCCATGGAGCTACACCCCCACTCACTGGATGTCTGGACCAAGAGCTGATCACGGGGTTTCCTTCACAGGGGAGCCAGGTGTCTTCATAACTCTGCAGAAGCTGAGACTTTTTCTAAGTGGGAAGAGACCTAAACGGAAGGGCAGGAGGTAAAATGCCTGAGTACTCTGGCCCTGATTCATTGGAAGGAACCATCCAGCTGTTGGGTGGTCAGGACACATTTGCTGAGAACCTGCTTTTCTACTTTATAGCTTATGGGGGCGTTGTGCTCCCCAGAGGGTGAGGGACCCACCCTGGGGGACCTTCAGGATCCATACATCAGGGGCGGGCAGAAAGAGGGACCTCAGAGCCCCTCTCGCCTGCTTCTCCGGGCCGTTCTCTTATTTCCACCACTGGGAAGTTATCCGTGGGTGCCTTGCATCTTTTGGCACTCTGTGAAGTTGGGGAGTAATTAGAAGAGGGGGATTTGTGCCTCCAGATCCTCCACCATCTCCCCAGGCCCAGGAGGACAAGCTCCAAAAGCGTGAACAAGAGACAGAGCCCCGTGACCCCAAACATGGTCTTCAAGAAGATGCTCTTCTCAGAGGGGCGAGAGAGGTAACAGTTGGTACTGCCAAGGCAGGGCTCTAGACGACACACAAAGGAGCTGGGCATCCTGAACCCATACAGGTGGTACTGCCCCCCCAAGGCTGCCCCCTCAAGGGCCAGTCGCACCCCGAGCTGTGCCACGTAGGCCCAGAGCAGCCTGGAGCTGCCAGCCCTCGAGGCCTCTCCGCCCTTCTCCCCTTGGCTCAGCGTCTCTTCTTCCGTCTTCACCTTTTCCGATGCCTCCCAGTGCCAGATGACGTGATACAGAATGAAACCCATGTAGAGGGCGCTGGGCACAGCCACCAGCGTGACCTGGAAGGCCCAGAAGCGCAGCGGGGAGAGGGGGTGGAAGGCATCGTAGCACACGGCCTTGCAGCCCGCCTGCTGAGTGTGACACACGAACTCGCTCTGCTCCTCGCCGCCGCCGAAGACCCCCGTCCCGCCGGCGGCCAGCAGCACCAGGCGGAGCCCCAGGAGCGCGGGAAGCAGGAGGCGGCCCACGGGGGTGGGGTGCCGGCTTTCCTCCGCTGCCACCCGCCTCAGGAAGCTGCCGCACATCCTGTTAGGAAGCAGAGGACAGCGGTGAGCCTCGGTGCGCTGCGCGCCGGGCCCCAGGAGAAGCGCCGGGCCGCTCTTCACTCCCGATCCAAGGATGGGTAGGGCAGGCTTGCTTGCTCCTCCCCGAGAACCTGGTTGATCAGATACCACGACCTGACTGTACCTCTTTGTAGTTATGGAGTCATCTCTCTAAAATACTAATTGTGAATGAGTGTGGCTGTGACTTTCTTTTCTTGCCCCTTCCAGTGCTGCTGGGAATTCTGGTGAGAAGGCATGACAGGACTCCAAGGAAAAGCTTCGGAGGCCAGTACCCCCCCATCCACCCACTCACCACGGCTCTTAAATTTGCAACCACAGCCTTTAATTTGCCATGGAGATAAGCCCCCACTCACTGGATGTCTGGACCAAGAGCTGATCACAGGGTTTCCTTCACAGGGGAGCCAGGTATCCATAATTCTGCAGAAGCTGAGACTTTCTAAGTGGGAAGAGACCTAAATGGAAGGGCTGGATGGGAGGGAGCAGAGACAGGCTCTGCTCTCCACCTGCAGGGAGAGCAGAGCCTGTCTTTGTCTTTCTCTTTCCCTCCCTTCCTCTCTCGCTTCCCAAAGGCTGAATAGTCAGAGTCCTCTGAAAACCGCTGCCTCCCCAGACCCCGGTGCTCACAGGCTGCCTGTCTGGCCTCTGCTCCCCTCACAGTGGGGAGACTGAGAAGAGGTTAGGTCAGGGGGGGTCAGTGGGGGTCCAGTGAACAGAGCGAGTGTTGAGGCTTGTCTGGTCTGATGTTCCAAGCAGCTTAGGAAAGAACACTTGGAAGAAGACCCAGCAGAATCTACTAGTTAAATGTCACGGGGTTTGGGCCAAAGCCAGAGCTGACTGGACAAAATTCGAAAACTCGACCCTGCTTTGTCATTGCTCTTTGGGCTTGTATTTCCCTCGTGGTGAGACGTGACTGGAGTCGAGGACAGGCTGCAGAACTCCTTCACTTCTCGGGACAGAATGCCATCACACCGTGAGGCCAGTTTGCCACTTTTCATCTCCTCTCAGCAGCCCTCAACATCCAACTGCTCTTCTAACTCTCCTCCATCAGCCCAAACGCTCACACACCTGGTTCCCCTGACTTACAGAAGAGAAAATAGAGACTATAATGTGAAACCCTGCAGCTACTTCTTTTATCTTCACAGTCACATCCTGATGTAGCATCTTCGAGAAACAAGTGTCTTTCCACTTGTCCAAGGCAACCCTCCCTTTCAAATCTATGTCCCTGGGGCACTCCTTCCAGCTACTTTGAGGATTTGACCCCCAAATTACCTTTCCTGTAATTCCGACCATCCTTGTTTCCTCTCCGACATTGAACTGGCTTCAGTTTCTTCCAGTTAAGTCTAATATTAGTAACCTGAATTTCTAAGTTAATATGGCAGCAAGTGCAACATGCCTAATTGCTCTCTTATCAGCTATTATAATACCCAGGGAGATGCACAAAACAATCTTAAATGATTATTAGTGTTATAAAGTATAGATAAGAACGGGCCATATGCCAGAACTTAGGGAGAATGGTCACTTCTGTGCAATCAAAAGAGATATTGAGATGCCTCCAAGAGACAGTTCTGAGGGCTTCAATTGACCAAAGAATTATGTCACCATCCACCAACTGTGTGAAGCCATATTTTGAGCCACTCAGAATCCGAGTTTGAACCTCTGCCTGCCCCCTCAGTCCCTCTCTTCCTTCTTTGTCACAGACTGTGAAAACTCCAAGCGTATCAGGCTGCTGAAAATTCTTTTCAGTAAAATTGGGTTAAAATTTTAAAAGAAATTTATTCCAGTCTCTAGAAAGATGCAAAACTGGTCCCATGACTAAAGATGGCAGATTGAAGATAAAAGGTTATCCCCTCTCATCCCTAACACTCCTCGAAAATGAGAGTAAATGGATCTTTATGAGTGCACCCACTACAAAGAGAGCAGAAGAGCATCGGAATGATCCCTGAAGGCAATAGAAAAGGTTCTGGAGAAAACTCAGTCAGCATGCTAGAAAGCACACTGGATAATTCTTTCAGAATTCAAAGGAAGAAGATGAATAAAAATAATAAAAGGTAAATAGATATGGATCAAAAGCAACAGTTAGAACTGGACATGGAACAACAGACTGGTTCCAAATAGGAAAAGGAGTACGTCAAGGCTGTATATTGTCACCCTGCTTATTTAACTTATATGCAGAGTACATCATGAGAAACGCTGGGCTGGAGGAAGCACAAGCTGGAATCAAGATTGCCGGGAGAAATATCAATAACCTCAGATATGCAGATGACACCACCCTTATGGCAGAAAGTGAAGAGGAACTAAAAAGCCTCTTGATGAAAGTGAAAGAGGAGAGTGAAAAAGTTGGCTTAAAGCTTAACATTCAGAAAACAAAGATCATGGCATCCGGTGCCATCATTTCATGGCAGATAGATGGGGAAACAGTGGAAAGAGTGGCTGACTTTATTTTTCTGGGCTCCAAAATCACTGCAGATGGTGACTGCAGCCATGAAATTAAAAGATGCTTACTCCTTGGAAGGAAAGTTATGACCAACCTAGACAGCATATTAAAAAGCAGAGACATTACTTTGCCAACAAAGGTCCGTCTAGTCAAGGCTATGGTTTTTCCAGTGGTCGTGTATGGATGTGAAAGTTGGACTGAAAAAAAGCTGAGTGCCGAAGAATTGATGCTTTTGAACTGTGGTGTTGGAGAAGACTGTTGAGAGTCCCTTGGACTGCAAGGAGATCCATCCAGTCCATCCTAAAGGAGATCAGTCCTGGGTGTTCATTGGAAGGACTGATGTTGAAGCTGAAACTCCAATACTTTGGCCACTTGATGCGAAGAGCTGACTCATTGGAAAAGACCCTGATGCTGGGAAAGATTGAGGGCAGGAGGAGAAGGGGACGACAGAGGATGAGATGGTTGGATGGCATCATCGACTCGATGGACATGGGTTTGGGTGGACTCCGGGAATTGGTGATGGACAGGGAGGTCTGGTGTGCTGCAGTTCATGGGGTCGCAAAGAGTTGGACATGACTGAGCAACTGAACTGAAAATCTGTTTATAATTTGGAAATCAAGACAACAATAAAGTCGCTAGATGTATTAGATGGGAAAGCTTAGCGAAAGCTTTCCTTAGAAAGGAGTGATTTTTCCATAAATGTTTCAGTTTTGTTTGGTGACTGAGGTCCACAGCGAACCAAAAGAGAGGTCAAGTTTCAAGGCTGGTCCTGGGTTTCTCAGCCTCAGCACTGTTGACATTTGGGGCCTGTGTCTTTAGTGTGGGGCCTGTCAGAGGAGAGCTGGCCCATGAGCTGTAAGACCTTTAGCAGCGCCCCTGGCCTCTGTCCACTAGATGCCAGCAGTGCACACAACCCCCACAACGGTCTCCAATCAATGCTAAGCGTCCCCTGGGGCGCAGATCGCTCCAGGCTGAGAACCGCTGCTTTCGGGTAGCACTGATCCATCACCTGTCCACTCTTGGCTTCAGGTACCAGCTCGTAAAGCAAGACATCTGTACCAGAGCATCTCCAAGGGCTTTTGCAGGGCAGATCATCGGCCCATTTCCAGGTCGGTCGTACACCCTCCCGTGATGATGCCTCCAGCCCCGCCACTGCTGAGTTCAAAGGGTCCCAGCACTTGTGGGGGTGGGCAGCACTGAGCTCTGAGGGTTTCTGCCTCAGCTCTCCCGTCAAGTCACCAGACTAAATGCTAATTTAGTAAACTCTCACCCTCATCTCATTTCAAAGTGCAGCTCCAAACACACATCTCCCCAGCAGACCTGGGATTTAACAGAGAGCGGAGAAGGCAATGGCACCCCACTCCAGTACTCTTGCCTGGAAAATCCCAAGGACGGGGAAGCCTGGTGGGCTGCAGTCCGTGGGGTCGCGAAGAGTCGGACACAACTGAGTGATTTCACTTTCACTTTTCACTTTCATGCATTGGAGAAGGAAATGGCAACCCACTCCAGCGTTTTTGCCTGGAGAATCCCAGGGACGGGGGAGCCTGGTAGGCTGCCATCTATGGGGTTGCACAGAGTCGGACACGACTAAAGCGACTTAGCAGCAGCAGCAGCAGGCCCAGCATGTTCCAAGTGTCAGGAGTTTGAGTGGTTTCCAGAAGCCCTGTCTCTGTTCTTCTCTCTTGCCCATGCCCACCCCAGACCTGTAGCCAAACACCCAGATGTTCTCTGGGAGGCTCTCAGAACTGAGCTGAGGTCTCCAGGTTTCCCCACAGAGGGAGAGAACAGGAAAAAGCAGGACAAGAGGACTTGCTTGAGAACCCCTGGTTTGGAGCACCCTTCCGTGTCCTTTACGCCACGGCTGTTACCACCAGCACAGGGCTTATTCCACACACATTCCAGGGCCTAGAGTGTGTAGGCAGTAAATATCCTGCCCCATCTTCCCAAGTCTGCAGACCAGGGGAAGTTTCTGATAAACTAAAGCCCAAATATAGCCACCCCTCCTCCCCTGCTTTCCTGGGACCCCCTGCTTTCCCCATCTATTCCAGCCATCCCCTGCCCACCCTTCTCGTTCTCTGAGACCCTCTCCCTCCTCCCAGAAACATATCTTTGCCCACAGTGGGTCAGAGACCCCAGGCCAAACTATGGGACCCAGAGAGCTGAGAGCTCAGCATTGTTGAGAAAGCTCGAGAGACCTCTCTGTTTCTGGAAGGGGAGAAATAGTTGGCAAATCAATTTATTCAAGAGGGGGTTGGCAGGACCTAAACTCTGTCAAGATATTAGAAGCAGTTCCTATGAGTTCAAGAATTGGGAGAACGAGGAAAGCCCAGAGTTGGAGGAGATTTTCAAATATATAAACATATTTTTTTAATTCCATCATGATTTTGTTAAGAATTTTTCTGAGCATCTCTTTTTTGGGGGGGAGAAAAATTCCAGGATTCCATAGGTGGCAGAAGCCACCTCTGGAGAGAGTTAAGACTCAACATGGCCATGAAGGAAGGGTGTCCACTGAGGCCAGTGCTGGGCCCAGCCCCTGCCTCCAGCTCACCCCACCTGGCCTTGAAAGCATTCTAAATCTTTTGCTAAAGGGTGGTTAAGGGTGCAGCGGCCCTGGCATCCCCAGGTGTGCAGAACCGCAGGCCATATCCCAGGCTTAGTGAGTCAAGACTGAATGTTAATGTTACCCCATCGTGGGCGGTGGGCGTGAGCATTAGAATTGCAACTGAGCAGCCCAGAGCCCGGGGTGGCCCCCTCCGCTACCCCAGGCCCTGGGCCGGGCCAGCCCAGCCTTGAGCTGCCCCAGCACTCACCTGGCAGCTTCGAGCCAAAGCACCCGCAGCAGAGGAAAGAGGCAGACAGAAAAGTCCTCAGGCCGGAGCCTGCAGGGTCCTCGCTCTCCCCCAGGCCCTGCCTCCCTCCACCACCCACTCCTTCCCCCACCCCTTGTCATTCCTGGCAGCCTTATGCAGGGTCAAAGAAATGCAGCCAGAGAGGCAGGCAGCCCAGCTGCTAAAGAATGGACTCCGGAGAACAACCGTCTGTTGTCGAGGGTCAGGGGTACATCATCTACATGAACTGAAATGGGGAGAGCATCCGAAAGGAGGCAGAGGCTTTGGCGTCTTTTCAGTGTGGGGGCTGGCAGGCAACAACAGAGAGCATTCCCTACAGTTGTCTTGGCTGGGAGAAATAACGCGGGCCTCCCCCATAGCCCGATGGGCGTCTGCCTGCTCCTTGTCCTCTCAGCAGCTCAGGGAGCCCAAACCCTGGGAGAATTCCAACACTTGAGTTCCAGATACCGCCCCTGTGCAGATGCGGGGCATCGTGCCACTATTTTCTAGCATTTAATATTTTTACAGAGAACTTCAAGTCCAGCTTGGTAATCTTCACCTTTTAAGCCATTTGATCTTTTTACAGTTTGCCAGATGAATTTTTTTTTTTGGGGGGGGGGGGGGGGGTGGGGGGGGTGGGCGGTGCCCACACTGCATGGTTTTCGGGATCTCAGTTCCCCGACCAGGGATTGAACCCTCTGCAGTGAGAGCATGGCGCCCTAACCACTGGACGGCCAGAGAATTCTCAAATGAACGTTTTACCTTGGAAGCCTGTTCACTCCTCCAGGGGATACTATTCAGCAGGACTTCAGAAACCTCTCACTGGCTCTCTTCTGTTCACATCTGGTCCACAGGAAATACTGATGCATCTCTAGGCCAAAAAACTCTGGGCACGTAGGCCATATCCAGCGCAACCACACCGCCTTCCGTTCATCTGCTGGATATCCTATCTCTTGCCTCTCTGATTTATCAGTCCAGGGCCCACCCATTGGACTCTTTCTGGGCATGAGATGCAGGCAGAAGGCAGCATCCTCTTCCAGACCTTTCCATTGGGAAGAACTAAAAGCACATCTCTTTCCCAAGTAGCTTCCCTCCAGGGTCTTCCCTGGTGACCCAGTGGTTATGACTCCGTGCTTCTACTGCAGGGGGTGCAGGTTCAATCCCTGGCTGGGGAACTACTAAGATCCCACATGCCTCGCAGCATGGCCAAAATAAAAATTCAAACTGAAGATAACAACAACACCAAGAAAAAAGCAAAGTAGCTTCTCTCCAGAGTTAGCCCTCTTTGCCTTTAATTTCCAACAATTCAGCATAGATGTGGGCATAGAGTTTGAGTGTCATAATTGCTGTTCATTTGGTTTTCCTTTGAAATACTGCATCTCAGACTAGCAGCCACTTTAGAATGTCCTACGTATTGTATTTTCCAAAACATTGCATCTTGAAATCCCAGTCCGAATTGCCAATATCTTCTTACACCAACATTTATTCAGTGCATATAAGTGATGGATATAAGTGCTAAATGGTTATTAACTCATACTTCATAACAACCTTATGAAGTACATACTATTACTACCCTCTTATAGGGGAGAGAAATAAAGAACTGAGAAGTTGAGTAACTTATAAAAGGTCAACCAACTAGTGAATGGAGAAGCTGGGATTTGGATAAGCAATCTGGCTGTAGATAGCAAACCCTTAAACACTACTATGCTGCTAGCCTGCTCATATTTCAAATTACCAGCCTTTAAAGACCTATTAATGGTAAATCCACTATAATTTCATACCCTCATGAAAATAAAAACCCTCTGCTTACATTTTCCACATCTTAATGACTAATTCTGCCATCCACCCTGGATCCCAACCAAAACCTATGATGTCATCACTGACAGCTTCTCCTTCATTGAGCACATCTTAAGAGTCTACCAGTTGTGGAGATTCTGTCCCTTGAATTAAGAAGACGCCTTAGTTCAAGACTGAATTACTGAAACAGCTTCTGTTTCTAGATTTCTCTACCCCTCATCCATTCTCAGCATTGCAGACAGAATATTTAACTCAATTCTTATTTAAATTTAACAACATCTTTACCAGTTTCTTTGCTCTGGTTGCTTCTTGAATGTCATACCTTCCTTCTGGATTAAATCTTATTCTCCTTTTCCGTGTGTGTGTGTTCATCTTAACTATTTTGTGTTCAGTTCAATCGTGTGAAATATATTCACATTTTGGTTCAGTGGATTTCCAACTCTTTCATCTCGTAAAACTGGAATTCTGTCCCCATTTCACCCTCTTGACACCATTCCGTTTTCTATTCCTATGAATTTGACTACTTTAGACTCTTTACATCAGTAGAATCATACAGCATTTGTGACTGGCTTATTTTCAGTTCAGTTTAGTCACTCAGTCACATCCGACTCTTTGCGACCCCATGAACTGCAGCATGCCAGGCCTCTCTGTCCATCACCAACTCCCAGAGTCCACCCAAACCCATGTCCATTGAGTTGGTGATGCCATCCAACCATCTCATCTTCTGTCGTCCCCTTCTCCTCCTGCCCTCAATCTTTCCCAGCATCAGGGTCTTTTCAAATGAGGCAGCTCTTCGTATCAGGTAGCCAAAGTATTGGAGTTTCAGCTTCAACATCAGTCCTTCCAGTGAACACTCAGGACTGATCTCCTTTAGGATGGACTGGTTGGATCTCCTTGCAGTCAAAGGGACTCTCAAGATTCTTCTCCAACACCACAGTTCAAAAGCATCAATTCTTTGGTGCTCAGCATTCTTTATAGTCCAACTCTCTGTCTTCAAGGTTCATTCATGTTGTAACATCTATCAGAACTTCAGTCCTTTCTAAGGTTGAATAGTATTCCACTGCATGTATGTATGTGCAACATTTTGTTTATTCATTCATCCATTGATGAATTGTTAGGTTGTTTCCACCTCTTGGTTATTGTGAGTAATGCTGCTATGAACATGCTGCTGCTGCTGCTAAGTCACTTCAGTCGTGTTCGACTCTGTGCGACCCCATAGATGGCAGCCCACCAGGCTCCACCATCCCTGGGATTCTCCAGGCAAGAACACTGGAGTGGGTTGCCATTTCCTTCTCCAATGCATGAAAGTGAAAAGTGAAAGTGAAGTCGCTCAGTCGTGTCCGACTCTTGGTGGCACCATGGACTGCAGCCAACCAGGCTCCTCCGTCCATGGGATTTTCCAGGCATGAGTACTGGAGTGGGGTGCCATTGCCTTCTCTGGCTATGAACATAGGTGTGCTAAATTTTTTTCTTCTTGAAGCACAACCTTTGGTAGTTCTACCAGGGAACTGTTTAAGGTTAAACTCTTTGTTTTCTTCCTTTTTTTATTGACGTATAGTTGCTATACATTATTATATGTTTCAGGTGTATAACATAGGGGCCATGAAGCCAGGAATTCAAGAGTTCCCTCCTTTTCCAGACTTTATAGACTGACTTTGGTAAGTCTATAGATTTCCTTTATAGACTTCACCTGTGGCGAGATCATGGCAGAGTATGCTGTGACCCCATGTTGCATACAGGCCAGGAGGAGAACAATCGGAGTATGTTTTGTAAGATTCTTATACTGCGTGTGATGGTCTGATATCCCTTGCAGGTAAACTGCAATAAGATGAAAATGTAAAATGTACAGTATTATACAGTCAAGAAAGGATTGTAGCTAATGGGCAACCAAGGAGACAAAATAGAATTATAAACATATGATCAGTTCATCCAAAAGAAGGCAGAAGAGGAAAGAAAGGGAACAAATAAAGCGTATGAGACAAATAGCAACATGGGAAGTTTGAATTTAACCATGTGAATAACCACACGAGGTGTAAATGGTCACGCCACTTCAATTTACAGGCAGAGAGACAGACTGAGTAAAGCAAGACCTACTCATATGCTAAGTACAAATAACCCACGTTTTAACTTTCTTTCTCTATTTGTGGCCGTGCTGGGTCTTCGTTGCTATGCAGGCTTTTCTCCAGTTCAGCAAGTGGGGCTGTTCTCAAGTTGCGGTGCTCCGGTCTCTCACTGCAGTGGCTCCTCTTGTGGTGGTGCACAGGCTGAGCTGCTCCGCGGCATGTGAGAACGTCCTGGATCAGGGATTGAACCCGGGTCTCCTGCACTGGCAGGCAGATTCTTTACCTCTGAGCCACGAGGGAAGTCCTTAACCCACTTTCTAATTTCACATGTGGACCAGAAGTAAAAGGATGGAAACATATACTATGCTGACACAAAGCAAAAGAAATCCTGAGGGGCATTATTAATATCAATTAATATTAATGGTAACAGCAAAAATATTACCAGGGATAAAGAGGTCATTCCATTATTATAAAGGGACCAATTCATCAAACCCTGAACATTTACACTCCTAATAACAGAGTTAGGTGACTAGCAAGGAAACCAAGGTCCAGACAGTTTGAATCACTTGTGAAGGTCACTCAGGCAGCAAGTGGAAGAGGCAGGGTGGGAACCAAGGGTGGCTCTAGAGTCTGACGTCCCCCTCCGCTAAGCCACGGAGGAGCCACCGCGTCAGGGGCCTTCAGCTCGTCTCTGCTGATGGCATGCGGTCACCTCCTTGGAAAATCAGAACTGGGAGCCCACCTTTCGGGGCCTCGCAGATGGTCCAGACCCAGTGGCCAAAGTCCTTGTCTAACTGAAGAGGGGGTGGAAGGTGGGGAGAAACACAGGACTCGGGGAACAGGCACACTTTTCAAAGTCGCCTGGATTTCTCCCGATTCCTCAATGGCTCCATTTATAAATGTCCACAGTGCCCTGGGCAGCGTGGGTATCAGGGGAGGAGGTTAAGGTTGGTGCTGGAGGTTGGGGGAGGGGGCTTCTGCCCAATTCTTTCTAAGCTTCTGACAGGACCCTAAAGCACCAAGACAAACTTCTCTTTCACAGTAAGTTCTGAGGATTGGTGCCAGGAAGGGAGGCCCCAGGGGTACCGAGAAGTCATCCCATTTCTTTATTCCACCAGACAAGGCCTTCTTTGTCTCCCTCCTCCCACCAGATGAGACCGGCCTCCTCCCACAGCTGTATGCTGACGAAACGTGCCAAGCCCTGGAGCAGCAGCATGCCCGGGGTGCAGGGGTCACCCAAGGGTGGGGGCAGAAGGAGGCCTGGCCTCTCCCTCCCTCTCTCCACAGCTGGATGGATCTGTCTGCGTGGGGGGACAGTGAGAGACCACCAGGAACGAGGGTGGGGGAGGAGTCAGGAGAAGGAAAGAATCGCATTGCACGGCACTGGGCCTGGGAGACCACGTGACCTAGAGAGAAGGCAGATACGCTGGTCCTGGGAAGGTGTATATGACCTCTGGGACATAGAAGGGACCACACAGGTAAGAGATGGAGTTCCCAGGGTGACGAGGATGAAGGGAGATCCCAGGTGCCGAGAGCAACCTGTCAAACCCAAGATTCCTGAATGTCTTGTGATGAAATTCAAATGACTGGTGAGGCAGTTGAATAAGAACATAGAAAAGTAATAACCATCAGCTCCATTAAAAATAAAAAGTTGTGTGAGAAAGTAAAATGATTATAGCTCACTACACAGCAGAGCTGTGAATGTATTACAGTCATAATAATGAAAATAATGAAGACCTAGCCTAAGTTCTCATATAAGGTATTTTATTGGGAAGATGGATCATGGGAAATGGACGTGTATACTGAAGGCTAGGAAAGGATGAAGGAAAATCATCATTTTCCAGGATGTTGACTTAATAATGAAACGTCAAGAAAGCATTGAGAGACAAGGAGGTAAATGTCTTCAAAGTAACCAGCTGGAAGATACGAAAAATCACTGCATGAAAAATAAGGAGAAAATATTCTTAAAAACCATATGACTTTGCATAAACCAAACACTGAAAAAAAATACTTATGGTCTCAAGCAAAGAATTTTGACTGAAAAATAATTAACGGGAAAAGGGAAGAATTGCAAAAAGATCATGTACTTGGAAGTAACAGTGTGGAAGTTTATTTAAAACAAAAAATGTGCAGGAATTCCCCAGCGGTCCAGTGATTAGAAGCCCGTGCTCTCCCGCCGTGGGCACAGGCTCAATCCCCGATCGGAGAACTAAGATCCCACACGCCAAGGAGCAACTAAGCCCGCACAGAGCTACTGAGCCCCTGTGCCACAACTAGGGAGTCCGTGCGCCGCAACGAAAGATCTCGGGTGCCACGAATAAGACCCGACTCAGCCGAATAAATAAATATTTTTTAAAAAGAAGAAGAAGGCCTACATCTGGATTTGGTCCTTGTCCTGAGCGCCCCAGGGAAACACTGGCCTGGATAAATGCCACGGTCCTGTAGGTCTGTCTCATAGCGGTGTTTATTCTCACCCCATACTCAATAGACAACACATGGAAATGCCATCCTTAATCATTAGTCATGGGGGTTCCCTGGTGGTCCAGTGGTAAGACTCCGTGCTCCCAACGCAGGGGGCCTGAGTTCAACCCCCCGTTAGGGATCTAGATCCCACATGCCGCAACTAAGGGTTTGCACACAGAGACTAAAGATCCCACGTGCTGCATGCAGGCCCAATGCAGCCAAATAAAGAAATTTTTTTAATTTATTTATTTTAATTGGAGGCTACTTACTTTACAATATTGTAGTGATTTTGCCATACATTGAAACATGTATATTATCATATGTGAAACAGACCTTCAGTCCAGGTTCATTGCATGAGACAGGGTGCTCAGGGCTGGTGCACTGAGAAATGTTTAAATAATAATAATTAGTCATGGAAGAGGAACCAAGTAACTCAGAAAGAAATAACACAGCGAGTGATAGTTCAAAGCAACATTTGTTCTGACCTTTGAACAAACAAAGTATAACTTGACAGGAGGAAATTTGTGGACCAGTGAGAAGATCCAGGGCCCCCGTGAACAGGCCAGGGCTGAGGCCAATTGGAATGTGAGACCCACACCACCTATACGACAGGAGATGCGGGCCGGGGTGGGCAAGAGGAGGAAACCTCAGAATACCTGAGTCCTGGCCAGGGGTGGGGACAAGGAAAGGGCACACAGCCACTCAGACAGCCAGAGAAACTTCCTGGAGGGGTTTGGATTTCAGGGGAAGCCTAAGACAGCTTGCCAAGATGAGGCAAAAGATTGTTCCTGACCAGCCAACTGTGAGACAGCCGAGATATGAGGGCAGCAAGATGCTGACAAAGGAAGCAACCCGAGGGCAGGGCAGGACCATCGGCAGTGACTGGGCACTGCAGGGAGGAAGGAGGGGTCCAGAGAGCCGAGTGTGGTCCTGCCTCGGCCACCTCCTGTCCACCCAGCAAAGACCCACCAGTGGATTCTCCAGCAGGTGGGACCATCGTCAAGTGCAGTTGAGAATGCCCCACCCCAGGAGGGGCTCGTTGCCACAAATTACCTCCTTCTCAATAGTTCCTCAGCCATTTTAGAAGAGCGTGTTGCTCTGTATTTGAGGGACCCCACTGCAGACAGCCCATCAACTCCCAGGAGTGCATGGAAAAACCTGCATTTGCATGTGATGGGCTTTCTCTGTATCCTATGTTTTATTTTATGCATTAAACATTATCTTGCGAATTCTCTGGCGGTCCAGTGGTTAGGGCTCTGCGCTCTCGCTGCTGAGAACTCAGGTTCAATCCCTGGTTGGGGAATTAAGATCTGCATGGAGCAGCCAAAAAAAAACTTACCTTGAAGGAAATTTTTTAATTTATTTTATCAGTCAGTAGAGTCGCTCAGTCACGTCCGACTCTTTGTGACCCCATGGACTGCAGCACACCAAGTTTCCCTGTCCATCACCAACTCCCAGAGTTTGCTCAAACTCATGTCCATCAAGTGGTGATACCATCCAACCATGTCATCCTCTGTCATCCCCTTCTCCTCCTGCCTTAAGTCTTTCCCAGCATCAGGGTCTTTTCGCATCAGGTGGCCAAAGTATTGGAGTTTCAGCTTTAGCATCATAAAATTTCTTTTATAAATAAATAAAATTTTAACATTAAAAAATAATAATTATCTTGAGAATAACTAGCAAGGGAGTAGCTCGCTGTGCTGTGCTGTGCTTTGTCACTCAGTCATGTCCAACTCATGTCTCAGAACTGTAGCCCACCAGGCTCCTCTGTCCACGGGGATAGGACTAGGCAAGAATACTGGAGTGGGTTGCCATGCCCTCCTCCAGGGGAATCTTCCCAACCCAGGAATCAAACCCAGGTCTCCCGTGTTGTGTGTGGATTCTTTACCATCTGAGCCACCAGGGAAGCCTGAGTAGATGGCATAAAAGGCTAAGAACTGCTAACCGAGAGGGATGGGTGTGCAGAGAATACAGACTGGGACTGAAAAGACACGATCAAGGAAAGTGCCTCGTTCCTTGGACACTGGGCGCCCATAGGATTGTGGCCCCAAAACTCTGACTCAAGCCTCCCTTTTGCATTTACCATCCTACCACCCAACTGCTCGATCCGTTTCCACCAAGTCGGCCTCAGTGCCCCTCAAGTAGGTCTGGTGCCATCTCTTTTTGTCTTTGCTTGCGGATCCATTGATCTGTTTTTCTAAATGTTCATTGATTGTCTTCTTGCTGCCAGGCACTGCACCATGCAACTGGTCCTGGGTACACCTGTGCCGCCACCAGATGCCACAGGGGACGCTGGACGCCCCCGGGGCTACTGCTGCCCCACTGCCTCCAGGAGCCACCAAGACCCCCAGGATGGGTCGTCTGCTGCAGCTGCTTCTCTGATTCACTGACCCCTGAGTCGGTGTCCAGGGAGAGAGCGGCTGCTCCCCTGAGCCCGGGCCACGTGCGCCTGTTCTGCTGCTGGGGGCGCCACACAAGGGGCCTCTGGCTGTGCCCGCTTCCCTGATGGAAATGCTGGGCCAGGAGGCAGAGCTCTGGCAGAGCAGCGGGGGTGGGTGGGGTGGGGAGGGGGTCACACCCGGGCTGGGGTCTACCCAGGCCCAGGCTTTGCCAGCGGGGAAGGGTGAAGCGTGGCTTGACAATACCCAGCTCCCTCTATGAACCCCGGGGTGGGGATGTCAGAGAGGCTAGAAGGGTGACACACGCCCCAGACATCTGCCACTTGCCACACACACACCCAGCCCACTGACATTCTTCCACACTGGGGTACCCAAACCCTGGTCCCCAGATCAGCCGTCTCAGCTCTCGTGTTCAGATGGTCTGCAGACTCGCTGAGCACAGACCCCCCCAGCCTGGCCTGTGCACCCTCTTCTCTCACTCACAGCCCTTTCTGACACCTCTCATTGGCCTGTGGATTCCCGCCCCTCCCTGGCCCCACCCCTGACCAGGCTCAAAGCCCAGCCATTCCCGTAGCTACACCTGGCTCTATTCTCCACATTGTCTGCTGCCTGCTCCAGGACCAGGGGAAGTCCAGAACCTTCCAGCTGGACGGTGAGCACGATGGTGCCTGTCCTGCTGGCCCTGCTGCTACTTCTGGGCCCTGCAGTCTCCGAGGAGACCCAGGCTGGTGAGTGGGGAAGCAAGCGGTGGGTCTGGAGAAGAACGGAGGGGAGGTAATGAACTGGACAGATGGGCTCAAGAAGGGCCCCCAGGTGGCCGGGACTCTCAAGGGTACACAGGAACGGGTGTCCCAGGCGCCTCACTACTTCAACTCACACACTTCCAGAAGCACTCAGGGAGCCTCTGGACTCAGGCAAAGTAAAACCTTAAGGAATCAGAATCTAAAACTCTTAATTTACAGGATAAACAAAACTAAGACCCAGAGATGCAGAGTGACCTGCCCAGGGTCACACAGCCCGAACCGAGCAGGAACCACACAAGCAGAACTTCTCATCCCTTCCCTCACTCTGACCACTGGGTGGACCTGTCCGAGACTCAGGGGGAGAGAGAGAGACCCCAAGGGGCAGACGTGAAGGCAGATAAACTGGAGAGATGGTTCCAGAAGAAAACTCATCCCTCACTCCATAGTTCAGATATTACTCCTCTGGGCCAGGCAGGCGGATGACTAGGAAAGAAGCCGGCTGGAGCTTGGAAGGAATAAGGGCCTATTCCAGGACAGGGAAATGAGTCTGGCTCTGGCACACAGAATTTCAGGATGAATAAATGTAAGATAAAACCGTGCAAGTTTTATGTTTTATGTTAACTTTATAACAATCAATCACCTTTAGAATGTCACCCTCTACACCAAACTCTGTATCAGTCAGGGTTCTCCACAGAAACAGAACTAATAGGACTCTGGAGAAAAAGACTTATTTTAAGAATTGGCTAACACAATTGTGTTTTAAGAATTGGCTAACACAATTGTGGGGCTGAGCTGGCAAGTCAGAAACCTGCAGGACAGGTCGGCAGGCTGGAGACCCAGAGAAGAGCTGGCACTGCTGTCTTGAATCTGAAGGCAACCTGAGGCAGAATTTCTACTTCAGGGGACTCAGTCTTTCCCCTTGGGTTCTTCAACTGATTAGATGAGACGCACCCACGTTACAGAGGGTAATCTGCTTTACTTGAGGTCTACTGAGCTAAACGATCATCACATTTAGAAACTAATTAGCAAAAATACTAGTTGAATTAGGATTTTGCCGTACGACCTCCAACATGATTAACACCCATGTGAGTTATAGGATGAATCAATTATGGAATTGATTGTGGGAATGCTCCCCCCTCTCCCAGTCTCCACCTCACACCAAAGGGCAAGTTACAGCCCTGGGAATTCTGAGATCCATCCTGGTCTTACCCTGTGCCAAGCTACTCTAGGTCATTCCCTGAGTTTTCTAGCAAATTGTCCTTCCAGCACCTTCTAACTACATGTATTTGTCAAGTTAGACTAGGCTATGCTCCAGTAAAAAAGTTCAAGGTGGCTTAATCCATCAGATATGGATTATTTCTTGCTCATGTGAAGTTGCATGCAGATCAGGCAAATCCTCGTGTAAAACTGAAGCCACATCAGGCAGTCTCTTCCATAGGATGACTCTGGGATCCAGGCTGTTTACATCTTGGGATTCTTCTGTCTCATCCTGTGGCCTCCACAGCCATCGCCTAAAGGGGGAGAGACAGATGTAGCAAACCAGCTCCTGGGGCCTTGGACCAAAAGACATCACGCCCACTCACACTTCCTTTTGACAGAACTCAACCACCTGGTCCCAATACACCTACAAGGAGGCTGAGAAATACTATCTGCTTATTTGTCAAGAAGACAAGATGCAGTGAAGGCCCACAATGGGCTCTGAACTATCATCCCCAGGACAGAAGGCTGCCCCTTCTCTTGGGGGAGGCTCCGGCGGTCTGCGGCTGACAGCGGGTGGACAGAGCTGAGGAGGGGAGGCCCGGTGCCCTCCCTTCCTGGCCCCCTGCTGCCCCGCACCAGACTCGCCTGCAGGGACGCCACTCCTCAAAGTCCTTCTCGTCTTTCACAGGGAATTACTCTCTAAGCTTCCTCTACACCGGGCTGTCCAAGCCCCGTGAGGGCTTCCCCAGCTTCCAGGCCGTTGCCTACCTCAATGACCAGCCCTTCTTCCACTACAATAGTGAAGGCAGGAGGGCCGAGCCCCTGGCGCCATGGAGTCAGGTGGAAGGAATGGAGGACTGGGAGAAGGAGAGTGCCCTTCAGAGGGCCAGAGAGGACATCTTCATGGAGACCCTGAGCGATATCATGGACTACTACAAGGACAGAGAAGGTGAGTGGACCACAGGCTGCGGGGGTGCAGGGGCTCCACTCAAGAGGCAGCCCCGCAACTGTGAGCGGGATGGAAGCAGGCCCTCCCAAAGGAGGATCGGGAAGCACGAGCGGAAACACACAGACTTTTCTGCGTGCCTCTCCCGCATCCCACACTCACCTGCCTGCCTGCTTTCCCCGTCCTCACTCCCAGGGCCGAGTCAGGACGAATCCGGGCACTTCTGAGCTCTCCCTTCCACACCCCCATCCATCCAAGGCGGGTCCCTCTTTGTGTGCCAGACTCACCCCTGCCCAGGGATGTGGGGTGGAGAGTGAGGCAGCCTGCAGTGCGTCCTGGGTTCACGTGGTGGCTCCCCCAGTCACGAGCTACTCGACCATGGACACACTGCTCGGTTGTCTAGTCTTGTTGTTGTTTAGACTCTAAGTCCCACCTGACTCTTTGTGACCCCGTGGACCGTAGCCCACCAGGCTCCTCTGTCCATGGGATTTCCCAGGAAAGAATACTGGAGTGGGGTTGCCCTTTCTTCTCCAGGGGATCTTCCCGGCCCAGGGATCGAACCTGTGTCTCCTGCATTGGCAGGCGAGTTCTTTACTGCTGTGCTACCAGGGAAGCCCCTGCTATCTAGGCTATTGGTGGCAGACTGTGCAAGAGGAAGAGCTCTTTAGGCATAACTGATGCCCAGCTGGCTGGCTGACTTTCACGGGGCCGGGGGGAGGGTGCAGGGTCTCACACCTTTCAAGGAGCATTCGGCTGTGAGCTCCGGAATAACGAAAGTAGTGGAGCATTCTGGGGGTACGCCTACGATGGCCAGGACTTCATCAAGTTCGACAAAGAAATCCCAGCCTGGGTCCCTCTGGACCCAGCAGCTCAGAACACCAAGCGGAAGTGGGAAGCAGAGGCAGTCTACGTGCAGCGGGCCAAGGCCTACCTGGAAGAGGAGTGCCCAGGGATGCTGCGGAGGTACCTGCCCTACAGCAGGACCCACCTGGACCGACAAGGTACCCGCTGCTGCCTATGCCCCACCCTCCCTCGCCCCAACCTTCCCTTGCTCTGCTGGGAAAGACCAGGGCAACCTCAGGTGGGTGCCCAGGAGACCATCCCAGGCAGACCCTGCAGTCCCTTCTCCCGGTGACACCACCGCCCGGCTTGGCCATGGAGAGAAGGCAGGTGTGTGCAATGCCTGCCCCGTAAGGATGGAAACAGGGGTAGCAGGATGGGCTGGCATGAGCTGAGGCTGACTGGAGAAGAAACAAGGAAGAGAGTCGCGGCCCTGAGCAGGGAAGGGTCGGAAGGATGATGGGGTGGATGGATGGAGCCCAAGACAGAACTAAGAGGCAGGGCTGAGACCGGGGATGGGGGGCACAGAGCCCGTTTTGGGGAAAGAACAGGAAAACGTTTGGCCTATTCACAACTTCTTGACCTCGGAAGTCATACATGCTGCAAGCTGGGTAGGGAATAGCGTAGCCACAGAGGGCCCTTGACGCAGTGGGGAAGGGTCTCGGGAAGGGTGGCAGGGGGCCCCGGCCTTCGAGGAGAAGTCCTGCTCACCCCTGACGCCGGGGTGGGGAGCCGTGGGCAGGGAGACGCCAGGCCCTCGGCACCCACACCCTGTCCCTCCACAGAGTCTCCTTCTGTGTCGGTCACCGGGCACGCGGCTCCAGGGCACAAGAGGACACTCAAGTGCCTGGCCTACGACTTCTACCCACGAAGCATCGGGCTGCACTGGACTCGGGCTGGTGACGCCCAGGAGGCTGAGTCAGGGGGCGACGTGCTCCCCAGCGGCAACGGCACTTACCAGTCCTGGGTGGTGGTGGGGGTCCCCTCTGAGGACCAAGCCCCGTACTCCTGCCACGTGGAGCACAGAAGCCTGACCCGGCCCCTCACCGTCCCGTGGGACCCGCGGCAACAAGCCGAGTAGTCACCCTTTCTGTGCCATGAGAGAGGTGGGCGCTCCGAGCTGCTGTCAACGTCGTGGGCCAGGCCCAGGGGATGGCGGTGGATTCCAGGTGGTGGATTTGGGAGGGAAGACTTGAATGCCGAGTGCTGAGCCGACTCACAGCCAACCAGCCTTGCAAAAAACCCATTATGTAATCTGCGAAATCAAATCAGCATCATCGCCTTATAGAATGATTATTTTTAAACTGCAAAGTGCTGTAGAAATGTAAGAGTTTGTCATTAGTCCTGCCTCTCCGAGCACTGGATTCATCTGAAATTCTTAGTGTTTACTGGGTGTCTCACCACCATAGCGTGGCTTGGACCACCGGTCCCAGGGGCACTGTTCACGCGTGACCACTGCTGATGTCCCCAGCGGTCACGAGGCCGTGGAACTCTGCAGTCTCTTTAATACAAATCCAAGCCTCTTCTGTACCTGTTTCCCCAGCAGTCCAGCTCCCGGTAGACACCACCCTTCACTCCAGCTCCCAGACCTTCCCCACACCTTGTTGACCTGGGGCCACACGCCGTAGGTCATTTCAGAGGCTCCATCCATCCAGGACACAGAATCGGCCCTCTTGTTCTTGAACTCCCTCCCTCCTTTTATTTTTTTTTAACTATGTCACCCATCCTCACCCACAAGTTTAAGCCCCAAAGACAGAGCAGAACTCACCTGATCTTATTACCAGGCTTCACCTGCCCAGGCAGGACCTTCCCTCACAGCCCGGCCTCAGCCTCCCACTTCCTACTGAGTCAGTCCTCCAAGCTGAGCTCCTTAGACACATCTTCCCTGCCTGCAGAATTCTGAGCCCACTTGCTTACCTCTCCTTCTCGACCTAACCTAAAATTAAGAGCCATTCTCCCTTTTTTTTTTAATACTTTGATCCAATTTGAAAATCAATGCCAAGAGGTAGCTTTTTTAGTCTATGTGATACCACACACCCCCACCCACCTCCCCAGTGCAAAAAAAAAAGCCCAGTCTGACCAATAGGAGGGCTACAAAGAAAATCCAACTAGTCAAAAGGGTAAAAATGTGGCAATTGATATTGCAACACATTATGAGACTGGAACAAAGCATAACATGTGATAGGAAGAAATATTTAGATCAAGGAGGAGACCCAGGGTCCACGTGAACAGGCCAGGGCTGAGGCCAATTGGAATGTGAGACCCACCCCACCTACGGCAGGAGCCATAGGCTGGGCTAGACAAGGGGGAAGAAATCTCAGAAGACCTGAGTCCTGGCCAAGTGTGGGGACAAGGAGAGGGCACAGAGCTGCTGATAAACCCAGAGAAACCTCCTGGAGGGGTTCAGATTTCAGGGGAAACCTACCTAAGACAGCTTACCAAGAAGAGGCAAAAGATTGCTCCTGACCAGTTGGGTATGAGACAGCCAAGATACAAGGGTGGCAAGATGCTGACAAAGGGAAACAACCCGAAGGTGGGGCATGGGCATCGGCAGTGACTGGGCACTGCAGGGAGGAAGGAGGGGTCCAGAGAGCCAAGTGTGGTCCTGCCACAGCCACCTCCTGCCCACCCAGCAAAGACCCACCAACGGATTCTCCAGCAGGTGGGACCATCTTCAAGTGCAGTTTGAGGATGTCCCACCCCAAGAGGGCCTCATTGCCACAAGCTATCTCCTTCTCAGCAGTTCCTCAGTCCCTAAGTACCACTTCACCCCTCTCTGGAGGACTCTTCTGGGGCTAGCTCACCCGCTGGAGTGAAGGGATGGCATGCTCCGAGTTAGGCAGGAGACACCAGCTGGATATAGGGCTGAAATACCTTCCCTGCTAATGCCCTTTTCCATTTGGCTGAACGAGGCTAGAACTTGCAGTTCCAGCCAATCAGACCTTATGGTTCATCATCAGACATATCGAGGCTGTTTCCTTTTAGTTTCCTTTAGTTTCCTTACCTGCCCTGACCCAGCCTGCAAACCCTCTGACAAGATCAGGAGGTTGAGTTCTGAGCGTGGGTCTGTGCCCGCGTGGCTGGAGCAATGGGTCAGAGGATGCTGTGCTCCAGGAGAGCGGAGGGAGGAAAGGAAGGAGGAACGGCTGCTTGGGCTGCATCTGTGCAGAGAACTCAGTGGAAGCCCCAGAGCTCTGAGAACCAGGCCAGCGTTTACTCAAAGCCATGGGAGGCCCCTCCCCATCAGGAAAAAGATCGTGGTTTGTTGTGCCTAACAGGACAGGGGAGAGTGCTCAGGATTCATGAACCCACCTCCCTGGGTTCTGTTGTGCTGCCTTCTTCCCCTTCTTTCTTCTCCTCCGAATCCTCAGGCCGTGCAGTCAGCTCTGAGCACCTCAAAACTCACATACCAGAGGTCAGGATGGACACAGCACTTTTCCTAATTGGTGCGGTGGGTCGGCGGTGGGGAGGGAACCAGAGCTTCTGGGAGCTCTGCTCAGATTCCCAACACTCATAAGAGGCCAGGCCTGCTCAGTGTTAAATCCCAGGCCTGGAAAAAAGGTGTGATTGGGAGGCAGGGTTACTTCTCAGAAAGAGCCGGGGCTGGTGGAGAAAGATGATAGAATCACGATGTTGGCCTTGCCACCCTCAAAGGACCGCAGGGATGAAGGAGCCCCACCACCTTGTGTTTAGGAGGCTCCCTCTATGTGAATGCTTTCCAATAAACAATAATATATACCAAAAGCATAGGACTCCTCTAAGTTAGGCATGAACCTCCCATTATTGGTCTCCTGTTTCTCCCCTGCTGCCCCACAGTGCCTCCTAGGCTCTCGGCACATGTCGAGGGGGCAGTTAGCTTCTCTGGACCTTTGAGTACCCAGTCCTTATGTGCAGGATCTTAAAATCCATCGTGAAGGTCAGAGTTTCTTCTTAGGCTAATGGGCCACAACTGCAGCTTTCAGGATGCCGGAAGGCCATTTCTGCCTTAGGGTGCAGGCTCAGTTGCAGCTGCATGTAATGGCCACGAGAGGGCACTATATGTCCAGCTAAGAACCTGCAGGGCTTGGCAGAGTTCTGGGTGAGAGGAAAAAGGAGGACATTTCTCTTCTACTGTATCTGTTGGTCCCTTTTATAATTATGGGGTCACCTTACTCCATTTTCACTCCTATCCTCAAGCATTGCCCACTGGATGTCCTAAAGATGTCTCAATTCCAGCATTATCTTCCCTGCTCCACCCCATCCCCAAAGAAAAGCAAAACTGCTTCCCTTCACTATCCTTCTCTCCTCCTCCTTCTGCTCCTTCTTCTGTCTCCTCCCAATTTCCCAAACTAAGACCCTGGGTTCCTGTCCCCTCCCTTTCATTCCAGTGGATGAAGGATGTCACCAAACTGTGCTCTGAGTCCAGCCCTTTCCTCCCCGCAGACTGCACCTGTCTTGCTGCACCTCTGTCGGGAACTCACAGTCCTCCCAAGTCTGCCTCCTTTCCGACCAGCCTCAGTGCTCTGACCACACAGTAAGATCATGTCATTTCCCTCTTAAAGATGAGGTGGAAAGAACCAAATGTCCATCACAGGATGAACAGATTAACAAAATGTGATCTACCCAGTGGAATATTACTCAACTTTAAAAAGGAAGGAAATCCTTACTCAACATGAATGAACCTGAGGACAGCAGAAGAGCTTCGCTTAATCCAGGACTGGCTGTTGAATCCAGAAACTTCCTGCCTTTCTTACTTCACTTAGCATAATATCCTCAAGGTCCATCTGTATGGTCAAAAATAGCAAGATGTCCTTTCTCATGGCTGAATAATCCCATGTCTTAGAAGAAGATGCATTTCAATCTTTTTTATCCATTCATCCCTAAGTGGACACTTAGGCTGTTTCCACATCTTGGTTGTTGCAAATAATTAGGCAATGAACAGGAATGCAGGTGTCTCTTTAAGACACTGTTTTCATTTCATCTGGATATCTACCCAGAAGTGGGATTGTTGGATCATATTGTAGTTTTGATTTTTTAAAAACACCTCCATACTGCTCTACACAGTCACCATGCCAATTTACAGCTTCCCTGGTGGCTCCAACAGTAAAGCATCTGCCTGCAACGCAGCAGACACAGGTTCAATCCCTGGATCGGGAAGATCCCTGGAGAAGTAAATGGCTACCTACTGCAGTATTCCTGCCTGGGAAATCCCATGGACACAGGAGCCTGGAGTGCTACAGTCCATGGGGTCCCAAAAAGTAGGACACGACTAACACACCAGTAGTGCACCAGGGCTACCTTTTCTCTGCATCCTCACCAGCATTTGTTATCTCTTGTCTTTTATATATAATATATAAAATATATTTCTTATATATATTAATATGTAATTCATATATATTATATATATTTATGATATATTGAATATATGTATATGTAATAGCCATTATAACAAATGTGAGGTAATATCTCATTGCGGTTTTGATTGGCATTTTCCTGACAATTGTTGATGCTGAGCATCTCTTCACGTACCTGTTAGTGATCTGTCTTCATTAGGAAAATATCTATTCAGGTCCTCTGTCCAATATACAGTAAACAGGTTACTAGGTTTTTTGCTATTAAGTTGTATGAGTTTCTTAAAGTACTTTTCCCCATTCCCTAAGTTGCCTTTTCATTTCGTAGCCTCTTTTTTCCCTTGAGCAGGAGTTCTTTCATCTAATTCAGCCCGACTTGTTTATTCTGGCTTTTGTTGCTTGTGCTTTTGGTAGCATCCTCAAAAAATCGTTGCCAAGACCAGTGTTGTCTGGTGTTTTCTTCATTAGGTTTATGGTCTCGGGTCTTATATTTAAGTCTTTAAACCATTTCGAGTTATTGATAGTTTTGTGAGTGGTGTAAGACAGGGGTCCAGTTTCATTCTTCTGCAGGTGGAAACTCAGTTTTCCAGCACCATTTACTGGGGAGACTCCTGTCCCCATGGAGCCTTCCTGGCAACCGTGTTGAAGATCAATTGACTGTCTTGGCGTGGATTTATCTGTGGGCTCTTGATTCTGTTGCCCTGGATTATGTGTCTCTGTAGGACTGTTTTTTCTATTTCTGTGAAAAATGCCTCTTGGAATCTTGGTAGGGAATGCATTGATTCAATAGATGCTTTTTGTGTAATATGGACATTTTAATGTTAATTCTCCCAGTTCATGAGCACAGGGGTATCTTTCCATTTATTTGTGACTTCTTCAGTTTCTTTCATCAGTCTTATAGTTTTCAGCGTACAGATCTTTCATCTCTTCAATAAATTTATTCCTAATATTTTACTGTTTTTGATGCTATTGTGAATGTGATTGTTTTCTCTTTCTTTTTCAGATATTTTGCTGTTAGCGTATACAGTCCTCCGCGGGGGCTGCGCCATTGCACAAAGCACACCAGGCATGCACAAGGGTTCCAGTTTCTCCACATGCTTGCTAACATTTGATGTTTCGTGTGTGGGGGTGGTTTGTAGCAGCCATCCTAGTGGGTATAAGATGTCTTCTCTGAGTTTTCACACACTCCATCTGATCAGCTTTGAAACTGTTCCATGTTTCCTACCATGTTGAAAGCAGTAAGCTTTTGTTTTAA
Organism: Bos taurus; assembly: GCF_002263795.3. NCBI lineage: Eukaryota > Metazoa > Chordata > Mammalia > Artiodactyla > Bovidae > Bos > Bos taurus. The sequence continues at coordinate 36,440,547 of NC_037352.1, read as the reverse complement.
TAGGATTCATTTCTGTTAAGAGGCAGACCCGGGCAGCGGAAAGTGCACCAACCGTTGTGGCACACCCAAGTCCGAGTTCTGACCCATTCGGTCACTGAAAGACCCTGAGCCCTGATCCGCTTTCTGCAGGGCTGTTTATCCTCGTCCTTTGGGGGAGCTAGGATATTAATCCTCTGTGCTCCAAGCCCTTAGCTGAAACAAGCCGGGATACATTTAAGTGGAGATTCTCTTCCACTTGTAAATTCTGGATTCAATTTCCAAATGTGTTCCTGCGAGCCCTTTGCCGCCCCTGCAGGAGGGCACACACACGCCCTGGGTATCCCCAGGTCAGATCCCTCCACCCACCAGCTTCGGGTCTGGAGAACCACTGAGCTGTGGGGCATCCAGGGTCCTAGAGAGGGCGCCAGGCCAGGCTGACGCCGATGTACTTCCGGCCTTTGTGTTTCGCAGACGACGGCAGCCCCAGGGGGTCAGTTCTCCTTGCACACCTCTGCAGGCGAGCGCGTTGAGGCGTGGTGTCCCTGGGCCCGGGAGGGTGAAGGCGTGGGTTTCCCGGTCCCACAGGGCGAGTTTCAGCCTGAGGGGCTCAAAAAACCGCGGCGGCCAGTCGCAGTCGCTACATCTCCCCTCCCACTCCGGCATTTTGGGTCCTGCGGTCCTTTTGTGCCCCTCGCTGGCAATAACTCACAAAGACTGCGTGGGGGAGAGGGAGATCCGCGCTGTGACCCCCTCATTCAAGCCTCCTGGGAACCTGCCTAGTTGCGGGGTTCAGGCCGACGCCGCCAGCTCTTAAGTCCTTGGCACTGTCCCTGGAAGCTCGTTTTGAAAAGACCTTGTGGAAAGTCGAGTTGTCGAACCAAAGAACGCACGCTGGATCCCTCTACTTTGCGTGTTCTCTTTTTTTCCACATACACTTCATCAGCCGGGCATTGACCTGAGTTGAGGGGAAATAAAAATCAGGCTAGAGTCTTGCGTTTCTCGACCTGGGACGCTCCTAGCAAGGGAACTGACGTGTTGTTGATACGATGTGAGGTCATAACCCAGAGATGGAGAGAGACAGAGCCTGGGGGCAGAGATCAAATCCGAAGGGCTTTGCAGAGGGGGTGGTATTCGAAGGAGGAGCTGCGGAAATGCCCTACCAGCCAAGAACATTCCAGATAGAGCTGGTGCAAAAGCACAAAGGTGGAAGGGTGGGGAGAACGGCAGAGAGACTGGTAAACATTTCAACACCCGTTCTGGTAAATGTTTGTTCTGCGCTGGGGAGTGGAGATTAAAGAATGTGTGGCCACAAATCCCTGTTCTAGGGATTTCTAAAAATAGTGAAAGTGGTCCAAAGGTACAAACTTTGGGTTATAAGGTAACAAATTCTGGGAATATAGTGTATAGCATGGGGACTGTAGTTCATACTGTACTGTATATTTGAAAATTGCTAGGAGAGTGGGTCGTAAAAGTTTGCATCACACCACAAAAAAAAATTAACTGAGGTGACAGGTGTTAATTAAACTAATTGTGGTAATTTCACAATATGTACAAATATCAAATCATTATGTTGTACACCTGAAACGAATATAATACTATATGATAATTACATCTCAAACTAGGGGAGTTTTTTTTAAATAAAGGGAAAGGTAGCCCGATGGAAGGGCTGTGAGGAAAGATGAGGCTAGAGAGTTAGGGTGACACGGGCAGATACACAAAGATAGGGACAAGTGTGCATAAGCCTTAAACTAAAGCGTGTGGCTGCAGGAGCTAACTGGAGGGAAGAAGGGGCGTGCCCCGTTCCTGGTTGGCCTGCAGTTTGCGGAGTTCAGCTTCCTCAGAGTGCTTAGTTTGCAGGTGCTGGTGCTTTACAACTCAAAGCAGTAACATGCTAGGAAAACAGATGAAACAATAGGGCTTCACCTTATATATTAATAGTTCCACTGTTTACCAAGTGCACATAAGCAAATTCACAGTCCAGAAACATAGTCTAGCTAAAACTATCTAGTCTATCATGGTCTAGCTAAGACTATCGGGTCACTGTTCCCCTCTGGTCCTTCTGTAACGTCTCAAGCTACATTGTGCTGAATTTCTCAAGAGTGGATTTGATGGATGTTAGTTGTGGTTCTGTTGCAGAGAGGAACAAGTATCAGAAACTGGGCTGCCGTATGGATGAGATCAAAGTATACACAAATCAGGTCGTTCTCAGGTTACAAGGGTTCGGTTTCCAGATGTTCTGTATGGACAATGGCTGGATGCGCCCTGCCTCCTCCTCTCTCCACCCTCCACCACCCAGCCCCACCCCCGGAATCCACCCTCCCTGCGATTGTGTAGCAACTAAGAGTTAAGGCTGCAGGACACGTCTGATGAGGCAGCTCCTTCTCACCATCTCAGGGAACTGTGCGCTGTCTTTTCCTGCCCATCACTGTTTCCCGTTAAATTATGCCGCCTTAGACCCTTTCACAAGGGAGCACAAGCCCCCACTGTATGTCCTTGCCACAGGTCCCTATCTTTCATCACTTGTCTTTTACCTTTAAATGGCATTCTTGACACAATCCTTCCCATTCACCACTTTAAAGACATGGTTTGGTACAAATATTTATTTACTTAGTTATGTTTGAAGAGGAACTTGAAGCTTGCTTAAAAAGAAAAACTACATTTACTACACCAGTCAGTTCAGTTCAGTCGCTGAGTCGTGTGGAGTCTGTGACCCCAAGGACTGCAGCACACCAGGCCTCTCTGTCCATCACCAACTCCCAAGGCTTGCTCAAACTCATGTCCATCGAGTCGGTGATGCCATCCAACCATCTCATCCTCTGTCACCTCCTTCTCCTCCTGCCTTCAGTCTTTCCCAACATCAGGGTCTCTTCCAGTGAGTCAGTTCTTTGCATCAGGTGGCCAAAGTATTGGAGTTTCAGATTCAGCATCAGTCCTTCCAATGAATATTCAGGACTGTTTTCCTTTAGGGCTGACTGGTTTGATCTCCTTGCAGGCCAAGGGACTCTTAAGAGTCTTCTCCAACACCACAGTTCAAAAGCATCAATTCTTCAGTGCTCAGCTTTCTTTATGGTCCAAGTCTCACATCCATACATGACTACTGGAAAAACCATAGCTTCAACTAGACAGACCTTTGTCGGCAATGTCTCTGCTTTTTAATATGCTGTCTAGGTTGGTCATAACTTTTCTTCCAAGGAGTAAGCATCTTTTAATTTCATGGCTGCAGTCACCATCTGCAGTGATTTTGGAGCCCAAGAAAATAAAGTCTGTCACTATTTCCATCGTTTCTCCATCTATTTGCCATGAAGTGATGGGACCAGATGCCATGATCTTCGTTTTTTGAATGTTGAGTTTTAATCCAGGTTTTTCACTCTCCTCTTTCACTTTCATCAAGAGGTTCTTCAGTTCTTCTTCACTTTCTGCCATAAGGGTGGTGTCATCTGCATATCCGAGGTTATTGATATTTCTCCTGGCAATCTTGCACATACATGGGATTAAAAATATCAGAGCAGTCTGCAGTAATAATAAGGACAAAGCCCCAAGCAAAGGATGGTGTTTTTATTTCTATGCAGGCTTCAAGTTCCTCTTAGAACGTAACTAAATAAACATTTTCGTCAAACTTTGTCTTTAAAGGGGCTTCCCTGGTGGCTCAGTGGTAAAGAATCTGCCTGCCAAGCAGGAGATGGGTTCAATCCCTGGGTCAGGAAGATTCCCTGGAGGAGGAAATGGCAATCATCTCCAGCATTCTTGCTTGGGAAATCCCATGGACAGAGGAACCTGGTGGGCTACAGTCCATAGGGTCGCAAAAGAGTCAAACACCACTTAGCAACTAAACAACCACAACATGTCTTGAAAATGACGAATGGGAAGGATTGTGCCAAGAATGCCATTTTTAAAACTCTATCCTTTGCTCGGGGTTTTGTCCTTACTGCAGACTGCCTGATATTTCTTACCCCATCTATGGAATAAACGTGTTTACAAGAGTGAAGTGATTCATACACGCTTGTTTTCCAATTTCCTTTGAGGCAATGGATAGAGAAACATTATTTCCTGGATCTGCTCTGTCCTGCCATCACTTATCTCTCCAGGTCCGACTGGAACGTGAAAACACCCTCTCTGGATGCAGGTCTGTAATCACGGTCTGTTCTTGACCACGTGGTCCTTCTGTTGGACGGGTAGGACTGGAAGTAAAACTAAGGCAGGAATGGTTGCTCTTTCAAGTAAGTTCCCTTCCCAAGGGCTCTATCTGTGGTACAGCGTCACCCAGGGACCAGAAACACTCCGCCCCCAAGGGGGTCCATCCCGGGGGACTAGGCTGTGCTGAGTGTCAGTTTTATCTGTTTTTAAATAGAGACATCAAACTTGCCCTCCCACCTCATTGAAGATCCAATGAGAAAAGACAAATGAAAGCACCGTGGAAACTGCAAAACATTAACACCTGTCACAGCCACTAGGCGTTGAGCATCTCCAAGGAAACATGCATGGTACCAGATGCTTTGCAGCCACGATAGGATCGTTTTTAAAACTCAGAACATTTGCCCAAATTCATCAGCTATAGAGTGGGAGAGGCAAGTAATTTCAGGTTCAAAGCTCAGGCTCTCTTCACTAAAATCCTCCAGATATAGGCTCGTATTTTCGGCCATACCCAGGATGAAGAGCTGTTTAAAGTTCTTAACGACGGCAGATGGGACAACAGTGACTAATCACAACTTCAGAACAGCTGGCGGAGAAGCACAAGGCTCTGTGCCCCATTTTAGAACAGGCCCCAAACTGCCTGGCAAATCCACGGGCCCTGTTCATTAGGAGGAATGTTGCTGCATAATATAAAAGAGGAAGATGGAAGTGTTTAGGACAACAGAGTAGGATCTGGAATTCCGGACATAGCCAGAGATGCTGGAATATTCTTTACCCAAAATTCTGTCTTCATATTATTGCATAGATGCACAAATGATAAACAACGTGGAAAAATAGGACTTGATTGTTGAAAACTGCTAAACAGCAACAGAAAAAAAATGTAAGGAATGCAAATAAGTCTTTTTCCACTGGGGCTAAAATGTTTTCTTTAGATTTTGAAAACAGTTCTATTTATCACCTGAATACAGACATGTGTTCGACTCTTTAGAAAAATTCTGAAACTCCTGCTTTCTGCCCAAGAAAGGCCCGGCTGCTTCTCATCAGCTCCTGCACTGCAATCATCCTGGGATCTCCTTTCTGCAGGCCCCTGGGGAGCCCTTAATCCCGTCTCCCATCTGTTGGGTTTCCTGCTTCTGGGTCCTAGTTCTCTCCTGATTACTCCTCCTTTGCGGACGTACTAAGTTGCCTCCGTCCTGTCTGACTCTTTGTGACCCCATGGACTGCAGCACACCAGGCTTCCCTGTCCATCCCCAACTCCCAAAGCTTGCTCAAACTTATGTCCTTTGAGTTGGTGATGCTATCCAACCATCTCATCCTCTGTCATCCCCTCTTCCTCCTGCCTTCAATCTTTCCCGGCATCAGGGCCTTTTCCAGTGAGTCAGTTCTTCACATCAGGTGGCCAGAATATTGGAGTTTCAGCTTCAGCATCAGTCCTTCTAGTGAATATTCAGGACTGATTTCCTTTAAGATTGACAAAGCTCCTCCTTTGGGTGAAGCATATTTTTCTGTAAGCATCCTGAGATAATGTGCCTGTTGGAGTAAACATTTTGAGACCTTGCTTATCTAAAAATGTCTTTTTGCTCCCCTTTAAAAATAACTTTTTATAGTTTGGGTGTAAAATTCTAGTTTGGGAACTATATTCCTTTGGAATTTTGTTTCCTAACTTCCAATGTTGCTATTAAGCCACCCAGGAGCATTCTGATTCTTCGTCCATTGCATGACACCTCTTCTTGATTTCTGGTTTCTGGAAATCTTTAGGCTCAAAATTTTCTCATCCGGGTGTCAATTTTGTTTCTTTCACATTCGTTTTGCTAAGCATTCAGTGGGCTGTGCATGTCCTCCATTTCTGAGAAATTACCTTAAATTGTCTTACTCATAATTTCCCCCACTTCATTTTCTCTGTTCTTGCCTCCCCAAACTCTTAAAATTCAGATGTGGGACCTCCTGGGTTGATACTCTAATTTTCATGTTTTTTACTCATTTTTGAAAATGTGTTTGTCTTTTCTGTTCTGTGTGCTACCATATTTCCTTAACCTTCCCTTCTATTGAATGTTTCATTTTGGCTCCAGTATTTCCCATTCCAAAGATACTCCTTGTGTCTCCTGAGTGTTCCATTTGTAGAGCGCCCTGCAGTTCCTTCTCCTATCTCTAAGGTTGTTAACAGCAGAGGTTTCTGTTCACTGTTTTCTTCTGCTCCCTGCGTTGTCATGGTTTCTCGGTCTTTCTCTTGCTGTAGCCACAGTTATTTCATGAGCTAGAGATGACCTCGGTGTGTTTTACTTCTTCACAGGAGGCTCCAAGCCCACCAGCCCTTAACACAAATCCTCACAAATCCCATTGCTTTAAATATAGCCCAAAGAAGGATATATTTAGCCACCTGAGCCTGCCTGCTTTGCAAAAGGGCACTCAACATCAGCTCCCGGTAGATAAGACAAAGCCCAGAGCGATAAAAACCCCAAACTTGCTGCTGCCCTTCAGGGTTCTCTGACCCAGAAACTCCCCACTGGACTCCTGAGTGACATCACCGAGACACACAAGTCCCGTCTGCGATTGCCCTCTCTCCTGGAAGTTCCCTCGCCCTGTTCCCTCTCTGGGTGCTGCAGCTGTTCCTGTAAGGTCTCCCGCTAGGCCTTCAGCTGTCTGTAAGGTCCTTTTCAAGCAGTCGTGACCAAGCCCTTCCCAGTAAAGCCTGTTCTGTGATCCTGTCTCATCTTGGTCCTGTCTCTTCCTTGATCAACCCCGAAGTTTTCAACCTCACCAGACCTAAAGATGGGGCTTTCCTCACACATTCCGGCGGTCCACTCACAGGCCTCCTGGGCTCTGGGTGTGGGCAGGCCTCGTCCACCTTGAGCGTCCCTTTGAAGATCTGGTGGGAACTAGAGTCCTACGGTCAGCATCGAGATAACAGCTCTTGGTCAGCTTCTCCAGGGAAAAATCTCCAGCCTCCCTCCTGAGGAGTCCAAGCCTGGCTGCCAGTACTCTGCATGCCAGGGGAGGAAAGGACTTGACCCTTGAAGGGTGGAGGGTGAAGGGCAAGGCCACTCTCATCCACCGATGGGTCTGAGAGCCCACACCCCTCAGCTACCAACTAGACCCAGCTGGACTGAGGCCACCAGGTACCGCTGAGGCGTGGCTGCCGTACAGAAACCAAGGACTTAAACAAATGTCTACTTCCCCAGTGATGAGACCTCCCCACAAGCCTCTGTGTCGCAGACACATGGGTTTTTCTTAGGACAGGAGATCACGAACTTCTCTAAAGGGCCAGACAGCAAAGATTTTAGGCTTTGCAGGCCGCGTGGTTGATGTCACAACTATTCAACTCTGCCATCATAGTGCAAAAGCAACTCTGTCAACGAAGAAGCATGGTTTCCTTCCAAAATCACTTGATTTATGGACACTGAAATTTGAATTTAATATAATTTCACATCATGAACAATAATCTTTCTTTTGACTTTTTCCCCAACCATTTAGAAACATAAAATTCTTAAATACATAAAATAGACAACCAACAAGAACCTGCTATATAGCACAGGGAACTCTACTTAAAATTCTGTGATAACCTATATGGGAAAAGAATCTGAAAAAGAATGAATGTATGTATAACTGAATCACTTTCCTGTACACTTGAAACTAACACAACATTGCAGAGCAACTATACTACAACAAAATTTAAAAAAAAAATTTTTTTAATAAAACCCCCAAAATAAATAAATAAAAGCCATAAAATTCTTAGATTTCTAACTCTACCTAAAAGTGGCAAGCCGCACTTGGCCCAGTGTCAGAAGCTTGTCCATCCCTGTCCTAGAACATCATGGTCGAGAGTTTATTGTCAAAGTCCTCTGAACCTTTCTTCCTCCTCTGCCTAGAATGCTCCCAGGGCTGATTTTTGTAGGTAGAAGAGTTACTGGTTCTCTCTCTCTCTCCTCCCCCTCGTGCAGCATCTAAGATGTGCCATGAAAATGCAGACACTTATGAATTGCCCTGGAGTGGAAAAGGTGGTGACAGCAATTCCAGGAGTTCCTGCCAAGTTCTACCCTGGGTGGAACAAGTTGTTGATTGTTTCTGTCCCTGGATTTTACCCAAGGTGATACAGGAGTCCAGGGAGAGGAGAGGAGTTGGCTGGGGGAGGTGGGGGCCCTGAGGCAGAGCTTGTGAGTCAGAACCTCTGTCTCCAGCAAGAAAGGTGGTTTTCAGTAAGCCAGAACTTTCTAATCTCAGTTTTCAAATCAGCAAGGAATCCTCCATTGCAGGGGCAGAATGGGGATTTGGCAGAGAAAAGAGCTGCTTCTGCCACTCCTTTTTTTTAATTAATTTTTATTGGAATATGTTGATTTACAACGTCATGTTAATTTCTGCTGTACAGCAAAATGAATCAGTTATACGAGTATCCACTCTTAGATTCTATTCCCATGTAGGTCATTACAGAGTATTAAGTAGAGTTCCCTGTGCTATACAGTAGGTTCTTATTAGTTACCTATTTTATATATAGGCTTGTGTATATGTCAGTCCCAATCTCCTGATTCTTAATGTGCATGTTGAGGGTAAATCAGGTCTACTTGCTGAGCCTCAGTTCCTCTGTCTCTAAAATGAAGATTGGCATTCCCTACCTCATTGGGTAGTCCTGTGGTTTACTTCCTAAAATTCCCATCACATCAAGGGAGCTCAATGGCAGAGAGTATAGTTCCAATTTATCTAGACAAGGAAACTCAGAGAGGTTAAGGCACCATTCCAAAGGCACACAGCTCACTAAAGGGTGGTGGCAGGAATCCAATTTATTTTCTCAACTCTCCACCGATATTCTTTCTTCGACCCTGCACTCCTAGAAGAGGAGGCCTTAGTTCTTTTTCTTACCATACCTGAAATTCTACAGTAGGGAAGGCGTCAGGGCTGAGAACATCAGGTCTGCTCCACCCTGCTTTCTCCCAGCCGCGCCCCCCACCCCCCTTGGTTTCTGCTGCAGGGGACAGACCCTCTCCTCCCTCAGTCAGACACTGGGCAAAGCAGCCGCTCTGCACCACACACCTCAGTATGGATGGGCCTCACCTCTCCGCCACCTCCCCTCTCCCGGCATCTCATCCCCACCGCCTTCCTGAGGCCGGCTCCCTTCCCCTGGACAGCTACAAAGATTCTTTGTAAAGTATTTATTACACGCAGAGGAGTGAGAGCCAGGGCCTGGCTGCACTCAAACCACCGGGGCCCCCAGCCCTGTTTACATAAAGACAGGAGCCAAGACAGGTGACCCTGTTGCCCTGGGGGCAGGAGAGAGGGCGGGCGACTGAAAACTGAACCCAAGTCCAGACCCCAGGCTCGGGCTCCTGGTTTCTGGGCTACATCCCACAGGAGCGGCGCCTCCGCGCCGTTACCCAGGGAGGCCTGTTTACTCGGCTGGGTGAGAGTTGTTTGCACAGGGAGGGAGTCATAGTGCCATCTGGTTGTTCTCTGGCTGAGTGGGGGCGGGGGTCCTTCGCAGGTCAGGCCTCATCTGCGTTCCAGGGCCTCTGAGCAAGCAGTCCCCTGACCACAGTCTTTTGGAGACGCTTGTTGCTGCGGCCAGCACAGCAGGTAGGGATCGAAAGTGGTTGACACACAGTTTGGGAAAAAGAAACTAGAGGCAAAATTAAAGTTTAAAGATGGGACCGGGGGACTCAAGACTCCTTGGGTCAAGAGCCCTGTTCCTCAGAGCCACATCACTTTTATCTAGTGTCTTGGCAAGTAGCAAGGTTCTGTTGTGCTACCATGAAGTCAGCCTCCTGTGTCCCTGGACACCTGTCCCATTTTATTGATTACTTTAAACTATCTGTTGTTTTCTTGTACAAGGGCTATCGCCTAGCTGGAGGTCATAGACTCGCATATGCCTTGGGAAAACATCCTGGTGTGTGCACAAGCAGCGCTCTGAACTTGCGCAGACCTGCCGTTCCAAGGTCCACACTATGTTTTTCCTTAGCTTAGCAGGGCATGACAACCCCAGCTGATCAACCTGATGTACTTTTATCTGGGTTATGCTGTATTGCTATATTTTGCTTTTATTCTTTTCCCATGGTGATTTTCTCATGGCTTAGCCAGAGCAACAGGTGGCTGACTGTTAACCCCTGCATATCCCCCTTTTTGTTTTTGTAGCAGAAGATATGTTGATCTTGCAACTTCTTTCTTCATTAGTTTTTGGAGGGTTTTTTGCATGCATCTGAGGACTATTGTTAGTTTCCTCATCTGTATGAGTTTGGGCTCCCCAATATACTCTGAGATTTTTGTGTATGTCTGGAGATAGTCTTTTTTGGACCTTGGTGAGGCTGTTCAGAACCCAAATGTCTCCAATTCCTGGAGGGACGAGACAAAAAAGAAAAATGTTTTAATTTTACCCACAGGTATAAATCACAAAATTCTTTTAAACCATCAGTGACTTGAGGAGAAGAGTTTTTTAATAGCTGAAAACAAAGATTAGAAGCCAGTAATATGTCAGACAAAAAGTCAAGAAAATTATAGTCATATTTAGCAGTCTGTTCAATCTCATATAGCCAAGAGGTCCTTGCCTGGTGACAAAGGATATCCATGAAGGTGATAGTCTCCAAGAAGCTCGTGAAATTTTTGCCAGTGTCTGTGCAAACTGTCCAGCAAAGTGGGTGCCCTGATCACTGGAGATTGCAGAAAATGTATTTTAGCCATTTTTTCCCATTGTGAGATATTAACCCTACAGCCAGGAAAGGCTTTATCCTATCAAATAAAAGTGAGGTTTGTCAGGGGGCCAGGAAAAGCCAAGCGGCCGTCTTGGACTTCCCATAGCCCTGACTGGTTTATAGCCATTGTTTATCCATTTCAAACTTTCTGATGAGGGGTTAATTTTATAGAAGCAGAATGAGCTTTGTCTATATGTGCCATAGTTTCCAAAGATCATTGTGAAATAACACTCATTGATTTTATCAAAGTAACAAAAGATTTTAAAAGCAAGTATGAATCACTTAAAGACAAATTTACATAGTCTGTTATCAAAAGCCATATTTCAAGAAAACTTTGCTTTTTAACAGGAAGAGAAAATCAAATTCCAGATTGGTACCAGCTTATATTCATTGTGAAACAATAGTTATTCACTTAGTCAAAGTAACAATAAAAGATTTCAAAGGCAGTTTAATGTCTTAAGAAATTTGTATCATGCACAAAACTCTCGTCCACTTGCCACAAACCTTTTTTATACTTCTGTGTTCATCACTCTATTTGCCCATTCAGAGAACAGCCACCTGTAAGTTCAGATGTATTTCCCTTTTCTTTAATAGAATGTAATTCCATTCCTTATACCTTTTTATTAAAAACACACATCCTACTTTCTTTCAGCAACCATGAACTGTACTTTATATCATCATTTTGTAGACTGGTAAATATAACTCACCCAAAGCTATGTCATTTGCAAAAGTATCTTCACAAAGTCAATAAATAAACATTTATACCGGGTATCAATTCAATAGTGAATATTTCCCAGTTCACAGAAGCCTGAAATTCGTTTTAGTTTAATTTTTGGAATTTAAAATTGTTTGATTCGTAAGCACTTACTTCTCTTTAGGCCAATTAAATAGAGCTCATTGACCAATTAGCCTTTAGCAGTTTTGTCCAAGAACGAAGACACACAGTGAGACACACATAAATAGAGATCTCATCCTTTTCTTTTGGATATTTAAAATGTCTCGTTTTTTTTGTTTGGTATTTGAAATGTCTCTTTGCCCCTTCTTTTTTTCTTGGTTTGAGTTCTACCAATTTGTTTATGGCTGGAGTCCCAGATAGAGTGGGTTGTGTATCCCAAGGATATGATAAGAGTTAACTTTAGGTTTTTTCCCAGGTCTGTTTTTGCTTCTCAGGCAGAATTGGAGCTCCAAAAAACTATTTTAACAAGCCAACTTTTTTTTTAATTGCACATGCAAGAAGAACCGGTTTTTCAACTTCAAAAAAGATTTTATTTTAACCAGTTTTTTTCCAAAGTCTAAAGAATATCATGGCCATTCAGTGTCAAAAATGTCATCTCTCTTTTTTGTACTCATAGTTTCATAGCTAAACTTTAAACCAGAGAGTGTTCTAGTTGGCTTTGATGACAGGGGTAAACTGATAAGGTGTTGTCCCAGCAAGGATTGCCTCTCTGGGGAGGTGAGGTCTTCTCTTAAAGTAAAGAAAGCCTGTCCTTTAACCTCTATTTTCTCCCAGGCTCTTATGCAGTATTGCCTCACCTGTTCTATAGCCTTATCTTCCATAAGCACTTGATCTTGAGTTCTCCCCCAATTTCCACTGCCTATCAATTGATCTAAAGAGATGGGGATCTGTCTGGCTTGGTCACGAGCCACCATAATCAAATGGGAACCCTCAGCTAGTCCCTGCACTATTTCCAAGGTAAAAGGAGAATTTACTTCATATTTTTGAACAGCTTTCTTAAGTTCCATTAGTATTTTGGAGGGAATCTGTTTGTACACAGCCTCATACACCCCATTAGGATTATTAGGATCTTTCCAGGAGCTATTCGTTCCTGTACTGTCATTGGAAATGTCATGGTCATAGCTTCCAAGTCACCCTCCTGTTGAGCCCACCAAACACTTTTCTGGAGGGGTAACAGAACTGTTGTCTGTGGCAAGGAAGGAAAAGCTTGAGTCACTCGAGAAGGAGGAAGAGGAGGTAAAGGAAATTCGTCCTCCCCAAAGGTGCAGTTTCGCTCTTGGCGATTTTTTGGGGGCTCCAAAATCACTGCAGATGGTGACTGCAGCCATGAAATTAAAAGACGCTTGCTCCTTGGAAGAAAAGTTATGACCAACCTAGACAGCATATTGAAAAGCAGAGACATTACTTAGCCAACAAAGGTCCGTCTAGTCAAAGCTATGGTTTTTCCAGTGGTCATGTATGGATGTGAGAGTTGGACTGTGAAAGAAAGCTGAGTGCCAAAGAATTGATGCTTTTGAACTGTGGTGTTGGAGAAGACTCTTGAGAGTCCCTTGGACTGCAAGGAGATCCAACCAGTCCATCCTAAAGGAGATCAGTCCTGAATATTCATTGAAGGACTGATGCTGAAGCTCCAATACTTTGGCCACCTGATGTGAATAACTGACTCATTGGAAAAGACCCTGATGCTGGGAAAGATTGAAGGCAGGAGGAGAAGGGGACGACAGAGGATGAGATGGTTGGGTGGCATCACTGACTTAATGGACATGAGTTTGAATAAACTCTGGAAATTGGTGATGGACAGGGAGGCCTGGCGTGCTGCAGCCCATGGGGTCACAAAGAGTCAGACACGACTGAGTGACTGAACTGAACTGAAGCAAAGGTGCAGTTTCGCTCTCGGTGATCCTTCACTTTCGAGCCCCACGTTGGGCGCCACTTGCTACAGCCAGCACAGCAGGTAGGGATCGAAAGTGGTCGACACACAGTTTGGGAAAAACAAAAAGGGACAGAATTAAAGTTTTAAAGATGGGCCCATGGGACTCAAGACCTCTTGGGTCAAGAGCCCTGTTCCTTGGAGCCACATCACTTTTATTTAGTGTGCTGGCAAGCAGAAAGGATCTGTTGTGCTTCCATGAAGTCAGCCTCCTGTGTCCCTGGTCATGTCTCCCATTTTATTGATTACTTTAAACTACCTTTGTTATTTGCTTGTACAAGGGCTATCGCCTAGCTGGAGGTCATAGACCTGCATATGCCTTGGGAAAACATCTTGGTGTGTGCACAAGCAGTGTTCTGAATTTGCGCTGACCCGGCGTTCCAAGGTCCACACTGTTTTTCCTTAGCTTAGCAGGGCATGACAACCCCAACTGATCGACCCGACGTACTTTTATTTGGGTTTTGCTGTATTGCGGTATTTTGCTTTTATTCTTTTCCCATGGTGATTTTCTCATGGCTTAGCCAGAGCAACGGATGGCTGACTGTTAACCCCTGCAGCTTGTCATTCCTTTGAGAGCGAATATGGCGAATTTGGGGAAAATTCTCAAAACAGTGCTAACTTTTCCCCCTGTAATTCATACCCACACCAAATAAATCATCTTGGACTTTTCAAAGGTGGGAAGAAATGCAGTTTTCAGCACTCAAGGAATGGTGATGTTTAGCACCATAAGGTACTTTGCAGTTGGCAAAGTATTGTCATTTCCCCATTTCACATGACCTTCAAGACAGCACAGAGGTGGGAAGCTGTGATCAACGTCATCCTGTTTTACAGATGAGGAGCTGACAAGTAGAGTCAAGTTACTGCCACGAAATCACACATGCAACAAGAGGCAGCAGCCCAGTGACTGCAGATGATACTCCTTTTCTACTCTGTCTCTGCCTCCCACTTGGCTGATAAACAAGGTGTGCAGAGAGCTTGTTCCTATATGTAACGGCCTTCCAGGTGGCTCTGGGGAGAGCTGCAGGGCACTGTGTCCAGACCCTGGAGTCTGTCCATGGGTACCACCAGTGGGGTGTTCCCTGGGCACCAGATGGAGCTTTATGTGGACCAGTCATATGAAGCCACATGTAACATACACAGTCTTGTTCAGTTCGGTTCAGTTGCTCAGTCATGTCCGACTCTTTGACCCCATGAACTGCAGCACGCCAGGCCTCCCTGTCCATCACCAATTCCCAGAGTTTATTCAAACTCATGTCCATTGAGTTGGTGATGTCATCCAACCATCTCATCCTCTGCTGTCCCCTTCTCCTCCTGCCTTCAATCATTCCCAGCATCAGGGTCTTTTCCAATGAGTCAGTTATTCACATCAGGTGGCCAAAGTATTGGAGTTTCAGCTTCAGCATCAGTCCTTCAATGAATATTTAGGACTGATTTCCTTTAGGATGGACTGGTTGGATCTTCTTGCTCTCCAAGGGACTCTCAAGAGTCTTCTCCAACACCACAGTTCAAAAGCATCAATTCTTTGGCACTCAGCTTTCTTTATAGTCCAACTCTCACATCCATACATGACCACTGGAAAAATCATAGCCTTGACTAGGCGGACCTTTGTTGACAAAGTAATGTTTCTGCTTTTTAATATGCTGTCTAGGTTTGTCATAACTTTTCTTCCAAGGAGAAAGTGTCTTTTAATTTCATGGCTGCAGTCACCATCTGCAGTGATTTTGGAGCCCAAGAAAATAAAGTCTCTCACTGTTTCCATTGTTTCCCTGTCCATTTGCCATGAAGTGATGGGACTGGATGCCATGATCTTAGTTTTCTGAATGTTGAGTTTTAAGCCAACCTTTTCACTCTCCTCTTTCACTTTCATCAAGAGACTCTTCAGTTCTTCTTTGCTTTCTGCCATAAGGGTGGTATCATCTGCATATCTGAGATTATTGATATTTCTCCCGGCAATCTTGATTCCAGCTTGTGCTTAATCCAGCCCGGCATTTCACATGACATACTTGGCATACAAATTAAATAAGCAGGGTGACAATATACAGCCTTGATGTACTCCTTTCCCGATTTGGAACCAGTCTGTTGTTCCATGTCCAGTTCTAACTGTTGCTTCTTGACCTGCACACAGATTTCTCAGGAGGCGAGTCAGATGGTCTGGTATTCTCATCTCTTGAAGAGGTTTCCACAGTTTATTGTAATCCACACAAAGGCTTTGACATAGTCAATAAATACAAAGTCAAGTGGGCCTTAGGAAGCATCACTACGAACAAAGCTAGTGGAGGTGATGGAATTCCAGTCAAGCTATTTCAAATCCTAAAAGATGATGCTGTGAAAGTGCTGCACTCAATATGCCAGCAAATTTGGAAAACTCAGCAGTGGCCACAGGACTGGAAAAGGTCAGTTTTCATTCCAATCTCAAAGAAAGGCAATGCCAAAGGATGTTCAAACTACCGCACAATTGCACTCATCTCACATGCTAGCAAAGTAATGCTCAAAATTCTCCAAGCCAGGCTTCAATAGTACGTGAACCGTGAATTTCCAGATGTTCAAACTGGATTTAGAGAAGGCTGAGGAACCAGAGATCAAATTGCTGATGTCCATTGAATCATTGAAAAAGCAAGAGAGTATCCAGAAAAACATCTGTTTCTGTTTTATTGACTGTGCCAAAGCCTTTGCCTGTGTGGATCACACACTCTTGTACCACCAGCGAAATGGTGGTGAGGGAACATGGTATGGGACCGCTGAAGTTTCCTCCAAGGTCATTTGCCCCTGCTTCCTCTCTGCCTTATCTCCCTGCATTAAAACTGTGGGTTTCTACCTGAAGCCCTGACCTGAGTTCCAAGAATGGTCCCAGCTCCTTCTTCCTGTTCTTTATCTTCCCTTTTTAACCCCAAACACCAAACGCACCCAATAGGCATCACTCCCAGCTGCCTCCCCTTTCTCTCTCCACCTCTGTCCCTTCAGTCCAGCTGCCCTGCTCCATCCAAATTGCTTTGACCTGTGAAGTCGATTGGAACTTCTCAGCTCTGTTCCCGCCCCTGTTAGCCCAGGCCCAGCACCTGACTCTGCACCTGACCAGCCTCACCTCCTGGTCTTTCCCCTCCCTGTCAAATCCTGTCTCCCCTTCTCCTCACCAATCCATCCTTCAGTGACTACTTTTCTGCCAACTGATGTGCAACTCTGTCTTTACAGCTTGCCAAGTACAGTTGCCTTTGTGCATGTACAAACATTCTTACCAAGTCTCATTTAGAAGTTAGTTTTTCCTCCCTGCTGCATCTCTCCTCATCTCCTGCCTAAACTACTACTGGTTTGGGGTGGTGTTGGGGGCGGGGGGCAGATGTGGGAGTTTTGCTTGTAGGTTTTGAGTTTTTTTGTTCGTTTGTCTTTGCCTTCAGTACGCCTGAGTTCTGCCTGCCTTTAAAAAAAAAATTGGCCACACTGTGTGGCATGCAGTATCTTAGTTCCCCAATCAGGGATCGAACCCTGGTCCCCTGCAGTGGAAGTGTGGAGTCTTAACCACTGGATTGCCAGGGAAGTCCCCTGCCATTGTTCCTTTAACCAACCTACATTAAGATCTTTCCCTACCTTCCTGACAAGTTGCTCTTTATAAACTTTCAAGTATTCTTCCTAACATGAAGACCTCACTTCCTTTCCTCCAAAAATTCTAATTAACCCTCTCCAATCTCTTCTTTCTCAACATTCAGAGCCTGTCAACAATCGTTAGAATATGACTCCTGGAAGGACTTCCCTGGTGGTCCAGTGGTTAAGAATCCACCTGCCAATGCAGGGAACATGGGTTCAGTCTCTGGCTGGGGAAGATCCCACATGCCTCAGAGCAACTAAGCCCATGCACCCCAACTGCTGAGCCTGTGCTCTAGAGCCTGAGAGCCACAACCAGTGAGCACCACGCCATAACATAATGAAGCCCGCACCTAGAGCTGGTGCATCGCAGCAAAGAGTAGCCCCTGCTTGCTACAACTAGAGAAGGCCCATATTGTAGCCATGATGACCCAGCACAGCCCCAAATAAGTAACTAAAGAAAGAAATAAAAATAAATATTAAAAAAAGTGACTCCTGGAACCAGCAGCTCTAAGAATCAGGTGGCCATGAATGACCGTTCTCCCCATGACCAGTCACCCCGTGCCACCTGGGTGTGTTTACACATCCACACTTTGTCTCCTTACCCTGCAAGCTCCTTGTGGCAGTTAAGAGATCCTTTTCCTTTGTAAACTACACAGATGTTTAGAGGAAGCTCTGGATTCGTTTGGCTGCTTTCCAGTTTCTAGCCCAACTCAGACATGTCCTGTATCCTGTGTCCTATTACCTGTAGGTTTGGAGTTACATCAAAGGCAATTTGCAGGGGTGGGGGAGGAGGCACTGTGTAAAAATTGAGAAACTTCAACTGAATATCCCATTTCTCTTTTCTCCTTGGAAGAATTAGCCTCTCTGGAAATTCTGAGTCCACACCCGGCTTGGCAGCAATAGCCTGAAGGGTGAATACTTCCCTTGGCCAGAATGTGTGCTCAACAGATGGGCAACTCCCCACAGTCTCACTTCGAGCTCAGGTAACAGTTACATTTACCCCAGCCATTGGCTAGCCTGGCCCCTGTGGGCACTTGGGGGTAGGGTGGCTGGACATGCATAAAGAGAAATCGGTGTTCAATAGAATAAAAGTGTGGGACTTAGAGACAACAAGAAGAGAAGCTGCATGCATCACAGCTGACTGTGGAGCAGGCTTAGACAACCCCTTTTTCTTTTTTTTCCTAAGTAATTTTTTATTTGAGTATAGTTGTTAGTTTCTGTTGTATAGCAAAATGAATCAGTTATACATATACATACATCCATTCTTTTTTAGGTTCTATTCCGTAGGTCATAACAGAGTATTGAGTAGAGTTCCCTGTGCCTGACAGAGACAATCCTTTTTTCTACTACCAGAGAGTTACCTTGGAAAGAGGCACCCCACAGAACCCTTAATTCTGTCCTGGGAAACCCGCAATCAGGCAGAGAAGTGTATTTATGCAGCTCTGAATATACGCATCACTTCACTTTGTATTTTGGTGACTCGTACGTTGGTCTAATGTCCCCACCAGATTGTAAACTTCTAGACTACCAGTGCAATGTCACTATCATATCCTCCAAAACAAGCATAATCCCTGATACATAATATATCATGATCAATGGCTGTGAATAAATAAGTTCTGCCGTAATGCTGATGTAACTCAATAAATTAAGCAAGGTCAATGGAAGGACACTGGTCACCCTACGGGTGTAAGTAACTTTGCTACAGCACAAAGATAAGAATTAAGCCTCTTTGGGGAGGAAATGCGGTTATACATTTATTTTTTATTAAAGTATATAGTTGATATACAATATAAGTTACAGATCTATAGTGATTCACAGTTTTTAAAGGTTCTACTCCATTTATAGTTATGAAATATTGGCTATATTCCCCGGGTTGTGCAATATAACCTTGTAGTTTATTTTATACATAATCGTTTGTACCTTTTATTCCCCACCACTGTATTCCCTCTTTCCTTCTCTCTCCCCACTGTAACGATTAGTTTGTTCTCTGTATCTGTGAGTTTTTTTCTTTCATGTTACCTTCACCAGTTTGTTGTATTTTTTAGATTCCACATATAAATGTTGTATTTTTTAAATTGCACATACAAATATCATACAGTATTTGTATTTCTCTGTCCCATTTATTTTACCTAGCATAATACTCTCCAAATCCATTCATGTGGTTGCAGATGGCAAAATTCCATTCTTTTTTATGGCTGAGTAGTTTCCCATTTTGTATATCTACAAACACACACACACCACATCTTCTTAGCCCATTCACCTGTTAATGGACACTTAGATTGCTTCCATATCTTGGCAATTATAAATGATGTTTTTTATATATATGTATGTATGCATATATATAAATATTAATTCACTTGTCAGAATCTGTCCTAATTAAACAATCCAAAAGACATTTGCACAAAAATCTTCATTTAACTATTTCTTAACCTAGCAAAACTTTCAAAGTATTCAGCATGTCTAGAAATATAGGAATTACTAAATAATTAATGATACACTGCTTGATGGAATACTATATAGCTATTAAAATGATGCTTATCCATTCCGTGTACCAAAATTTTAAATGTCAGTGATATGATAATTAAGCTTTTTCAAGTAGTACAGATAATTTCACATCAACCACATCCGGCTTTGCTAGGTGACAAGGAACCAAGTAAGACTCTTTTATTGGCAAGGAATTTATTGTAAGGACACACAGGGTAATAGGGAGACAGGGAACAATAACATCTGCAGCAAAGTTAAGCAATGCCCAGAATAGGGGCCTGAAGGTTATCCAGACGGTCACCTCCTCATGCCTTGGGTTCTCAGCAGTGGGTGGCTGGGCTCCCCTCTGTGCACCTTGCCATGTGGTGCATCGGCCCTGAAGCCGCTGCTAACCCATGACACCCACAGCTTCGTGGCTTCTGTCACCTAATGCCTTCTGCTGATTGATTTCTGCTTGGCCCGGGTTTTCTGTTTGTCTCACATTTGAACTCCCCAAGAAAGGAGATCTAGATACTTTAGTTCCCTACTGTTCCATTCTTCAGAGCTCTCAGAACAGACCACCTCTGTAATTCCAGTGGCCAGCATATAAGCTGTGCTTCCAAAAAGTGCCTAAACCTGATCCCATCAATTCAGTCCAAAAAGTGGTCACACAGTATGAATTTGGCAGGTACTTCAAACATATCAGCCACCTATCCAATACAATCTATAGTTTTGAACCATGTTTAAAATAATAAATAAAAGCATATACATATGAAAGGGCTTCCCAAGTGCTGTTAGTGGTAAGGAACTCATCTGCTAATGCAGGAGATGTAAGAGACACTGGTTCCATTCCTGGGTTGGGAAGATCCCCTGAAGAGGGGCATGGCAACCCACTCCAGTATTCTTGCCTGGAGAATCTCATGGACAGAAGAGCCTGGTGGGCTACAGTCCATAGGGTCAAAAAGAGTTGGATATGACTGGAGCGACTTAGCACATACACCCACACAGACATATGAAAACAGATAGGAAAGAGATAAATCCATCATAGTTGGGTTAGGGTGGAAGGATTATAGGTGATTACTTTTCTCCATTTTGCACTTTTCATTTAACGATACTGTAATTGACTTTTGGTTTTCAAATATTTTTTCAAAGTACTCTTCAAACTATAGGAGTCATGCAGCCAAGCTACTGAGTTCAGTCTCTCCCCAGAACTTGCCTTGGAATATAGAGCAAAGTCACAATCATTAAAGTCTGTGGGTGCTCTTGCTAAGCAGGTAGAGTATTACTTCTGCCTTATCTTGCCAGGTGAAGGCCATAATTGTTGTAGGTTGTGAAAGCACCTTAAAGGCAAAAGTGCCTGTTATTATTCTGAAAACTTCTTTTAAATTGCTATAATAGCATATGTCACATGAGCAGAACATAGAACCTTACGACTAGCTTGGGCATAGAAAGACGTCCTTTATCCACAAGCCAAGTATTTGAAAATACAACCCCCTCAATTGGCAGACACCTTCAGGGCTGGAGAGGAACTACCACCATAGTTTTGTGAAACTGAGCCACCCATGGCTTTACTTTGATCTCCTCTGTGTACATCATGGAGAAGGCAATGGCCCCCCACTCCAGTACTCTTGCCTGGAAAATCCCATGGACAGAGGAGCCTAGAAGGTTGCAGTCCATGGGGTCGCTAAGGGTCGGACACGACTGAGCGACTTCACTTTCACTTTTCACTTTCATGCATTGGAGAAGGAACCCACTCCAGTCTTCTTGCCTGGAGAATCCCAGGGACGGGGGAGCCTGGTGGGCTGCCGTCTATAGGGTCGCACAGAGTCGGACACGACTGAAGTGACTTAGCAGCAGCAGCAGTGTACATCGTTCTTTCAGCTCCTCTGCCACAAACATACAGTTACTAAGTATTATTGCTTGATAAAAACTCTAATTACTACAAGGACTGCCCGAGGTGAAAAAGGAGAAATCGAATTATCAGATGGACTGGTGTGAGTTGGACAGCCTGTTTATCCTTTCGTCCCCAGCCCTAACTTGGGGGCGCACAGGCTGCGGGAGGGGACCCCCAACGCGGGAGACTGCACCTGTGCAGGGCAGTGGACACGTCCAGCATTGGGGAAACCGAGATGTCGAATCCTCCCACCCTCCTAGAGAGGACCCGGAAGCGCGGCGCAGTCCCGGAAGGCGAGGTGCTGACACACTTCCGGCCTTTGTGACTCATTGTGTCTGTGTCGAGGCGTCAGGAGGGCCCGGACCTGAGCGCGGCGCCCTTCGGCCGGCCTGAGCCCCAGAGTCAACTCCCTTTGCTCGCCCCCAGCCGCTCCCGGGGCTCACGGTGAGATTTGGGGCCGGCCCCTGAGGGAGCGGGCGGGGCTGCAGGGGTGTGTGCGTGGAGGTGGGCTCTGCAGCTGCGAACCTGGGGTCCTCTCCTGGCGGCCGGGGCGCCGCGAGCAGCGAGTCCGTACCCCTGTCCCCACCTCAGGCCGGGCTGTAGGCAGCGCCGTCCCCCGGGGCAGCCGAGCCCGCTGCATCGGGGACCCGGGCAGGGAGGGGGCCTCTGTCCTTGGCAGGGGGTCCTGGGAGACCCGGGGGAACGGCTGTCTGCGGGTCCCTTCCGGGCCCTCAACTGCAATGTCGTCGTCTTCGCTTGACGTTTTTGCAAACCCGGTCACGAGCGAACCGACCCCTGTTGGATTTTTTTTCTTCTCTGCCCTAGTCGCCATTTGCTTTAATTCTCGTGAGGTATTTTTTTAATTTTCGGGGTCCTTGAAGGACCTCCAGGTGAAAAATGCGGAAGGCTGAGAAACGGACACGTTTCAAGATGCCGAATACGTGTTTCCAGATCACCTGCTTCTCCCCACCCCGTTCCCCGAGCGGTGATTAAAGAGCGTCTGAAGCCTAGTCTGAGTGGATGAAGAAGTGATCTGGTCTAATAGAGATGATACGTACGTCCCACTCTCAGCTTTAGGGGATATTTCGAAGGCTTTGAAAACGAGCTGTCCGGAAGATTAGGTGCGTTTTTTATTTCTGGGTAGTATTACTCTGCCTGACTTGGAAGGGTGAAGAGTGAAAGAATTTGTGGAAATTGCACGGGACCATTAGGAGACTGATTAACTGAGTGACCTTGGATAAGACAGGACACTTCTGCCAACTCTCGGTTCTGTCATCCATCAGATTAGGTTTTCTCCAAAGGCCTCTCCAACTTTGAGATTATTTGCTTTAGTCAGTGTAATTGAAAAATTCAGCTACAGTTCAGCCTGACACTGCCCCCTGCCCTCCCCTTCCTACAGTGCCTCCAGTACACAGTAAGATACTTTGAGTATAGAGAGTGGCTGTTACATGGCCTGGGACCAAAGAAAGCATTTATTGTACAGGCCATTGCTAGGCGGATTGGAGGTGGTCAATAAATACTTGTTGAATTGAATTGTGGAGGATTCATTGTAACCAGTCAACAAAGCCCTGTTACTGTATTTGCCAGCCACATGTGGAGAAATAGTTTTATTATTTAGGGAATCATGATGATAATTTGCCCCAAAATGTTTCTCCATGTTTGTATTGTCTCTGAATTAATATGCACAATTCTTGTTCATTATTTCAGGCTGTTTTCACCAATCTTAAAATACAAACAGGGAGGCTCACTAATTAATAACCTTAGGCTTTTGCTGATTCTCTGCTTGATCTAAGCATTTAAATTTTTGCTAACTTTATACTGTATCTAAATACAGATGAGTGTTATGTTAAATCTTTCCTTTTTATTCTGAGTATCAGTATTCTTTTGGAATTCTCAGGATACCTAGTTATCTTTTAAAGGTAGCTTTTTCATGTTTTAAAACATTTCAGAGTGCTTCTCAAAAATGGGGAGGGTGCACTTTGTTTAAAATGTCAAGACTATACCCTGGAAAAGATACTGGCCTGTTTAGAAAATAGCCTCTGAAATAAACTGAGCTTGTAACTCCAAGCCTTTCTTGTAAGAAAATCTTTTGTATTTACCTTTGGTGAAAACCAGTTACTGGGGATAATCTTATCTATATCGGATAGTGTGTCAGAATGGTTTGCAACTCAAAGGGACCCCAGAGGTAGTTTTCTGCTCCTCTGATCCTACCCTGCCCGCCGTTTGACAGGTAAAGATACTGGGTGTCAGAGAGGTTAAATAACTCACCCAGGGTCATGTAACTTACTCCTCATAGGAGACTAGAATTCAGTTGTTACAACTTGTGTTGCTTTCACTATAACAGAGTTTGTCCCATTGCTTAAGCGAGTTTGGTGTGATGGTTGGAACCTGAACTGAGTCCCACAGAACTCATTTCAAATCCTGACTTAACCATTTAATTGCTCTGTGACCTTGGGTGTTACTTAACATCTATCAACCTTAGCTTCATTGTTATACATTGTGACCATAATTATACCTACCTCCTAAGAGTGTTGTGTGAAATGCCTGGTACATAGACCAGTTAACATTGGTTCTTACTATTATGCCTGCTAGAGGCTTCTTGAATTGAACAGATGAGGGGTAAGTGGCATTTCAGCTTAGCTCTAAAGGATAAGGAGGATTTGAAAAGGCAGGGAAGACTGGGAGGGAAATCCCAGGCATTATGATGTGAGAAAGGGAAGACAGTCAAAATATAAGACATTTAGGAAATACTGAGTAGAGTAATTTTGCTGGATGGAAAAGGTTCATGCAGGGAAGGGGAAGAAACTGATGGGAAATGAAGCTTGATGGGGAAGCTGGG
The DNA here is from genome assembly GCF_002263795.3 of Bos taurus. Lineage (NCBI taxonomy): Eukaryota > Metazoa > Chordata > Mammalia > Artiodactyla > Bovidae > Bos > Bos taurus. The sequence continues at coordinate 36,416,325 of NC_037352.1, read as the reverse complement.
ACCAGGTGCTGGGGGCTGTTGGATTGGACGGCTCTATTGAGTTGTAGGAAGAAGAATCTGAGAGCAAGGTTGGAGATGAATTTTGAAGGGGAGGCAGAAAATGAAGGTAGGGCACCAAAGAGAAGAAGCCATTCTTCACAGAACTAGATAGAAAAATAAGTATGAACAAAGAACTGCATCTCCCTGGTGCTTGGAGATGAATGTACTTACGTAAGGGGAGAGGAATCAGAGATGAAATTCTCAGTCTGAGTGAATGAGATGTTCGTGGACCAGCTGATCCCTAGTTGACACTGAAGGCAGTAAGATGACAAGGGGAGCTGAAATAGTTTAAGTTGTTCTTACTTCTTCTCTTCAATTTAACAGAATTAAGGTCTGCCCAGTTCTTTAGAAGAAGAGTCAACAAGAGTCCTTGTCCTCGAGGGGCTTAACGTTTGGTTGGGAAGTGGTGATAGAAACTCAGGTAATGGTAAGACAAGGAGAGCAGACATGCCTGACAGAGAAAGTCTCGAGAGCATTCAGATGAGGAAGATATCTTTAATTTGGAATGTCAGGAAACAGTGTACATCTTGAAGGTGAGTGAAAATTTGACCAGTTGAGGTTGATAAAGGTGGGAGATTTGTCCTAGCAAAGAAGTAAAGATGCCAAGTCATACCCCAAGTTAATGGGTATTATGTTAACGGGAATGTTAATGGGTCGAATAGGCTGAAATAGAGGGAATCACTACTACTAAAAGTAATGGAAGTGGAAGAGTCCAGTGGATTCACTGAGAGTAACTGGGGAAGGAGGGAATGACCAGCAGCAGACTTTGGCAATACTAAGTTGACCTTGGTATGTTGTTCATGTTGGAACAGGGAGAAATGGAAGCAAGACAGACTGGGTGGGGCTGAGGCACTGGTGTCGGCAGGAGATGTGGAGCCTGGATATTGGGATGGTGGAAGACGGCTCTGGGAGGCATCACTGGAAAAGATACTCTTTTTTCCACTTTTCCGAATGAAATGAAGGAGACCCAGCCTTACAGGAGTTATTTAGCCTCCCAGCTGAGAGAAAGCCAGCCAAAAGAGTGGTGTCTTGGACTCCCCGCCTGCTGCCTCTTTCTGTTCAGGTCCTGGCTCTTCCGATGCTCCAGCTCCGTGGGGCCGTTTCCTGGAAGCTGCCTTGCCAGCTGTCAGGTGCCCCTTGGGGCTGCCCCAGCACGTGGAAACCCCCTTAGAAGCGTTGGAACGTCTGCTCTGTACTGTAATGATTCGTGTAAAAACGGGAATCGAAGGTCTCGTCTTTTTATTCCCCTCAGTCTAGGCTGACACCACGTGTATTTGTGTTTAGTCACTGAGTCACGTCTGACTCTTGGGACCTTGTGAACTGTAGCCCTCCAGGCTCCTCTGTCCATAGGATTTCCCAGGCAAGAATTTTGGAGTGGGTTGCCATTTCCTTTTCCGAGGGATCTTCCTGACCCAGGGATCAAACCCGAATCTCCTGCATTGGCAGGTGATTCTTGACCACAGTGCCGCCTGGGAAGCCCTTGCGTATGATAAATCTTCAGAAATGCTTAGGGAATTGAATACTTGTAACCAAGGACTTTCTAAAGTTGCTCTGAAATTGAAAAACAAAATATATTTCCCCAGCAAGGGGGTGGAGTGCAAAACAAGTCTGAAGGAATGGATCAGTTCAGTTCAGTCGCTCAGTTGTGTCCGACTTTTGTGACCCCACGGACTGCAGCATGCCAGGCTTCCCTGTCCATCACCAACTCCTGAAGCTTGCTCAGACTCGTGTCCATTGAGTTGGTGATGCCATCCAACCATCTCATCCTCTGTCGTCCCCTTCTCCTCCCACCTTCAATCATTCCCAGCATCAGGGTCTTTTCAAATGTGTCAGTTATTCACATCAGGTGGCCAGAGTATTGGAGTTTCAGCTTCAGCATCAGTCCTTCCAATATTCAGGACTGATTTCCTTCAGATGGACTGGTTGGATCTCCTTGCAGTCCAGGGGACTCTTTAAGAATCTTCTCCAACACCACAGTTCAAAAGCATCAATTCTTCAGCACTCAGCTTTCTTTATGGTCCAACTCTCACATCCATACATGACTACTGGAAAAATCATAGCTTTAACTAGACAGATCTTTGTCGGTAATGTCTCTGTTTTTTAATATGCTGTCTAAGTTGGTGATGGCTTTCCTTCCAAGGAGCAAGTGTCTTTTAATTTCATGGCTGCAGTCACCATCTGCAGTGATTTTGGAGCCCAAGAAAATAAAGTCTCTCACTATTTCCATTGTTTCCAAGTGATGGGACCAGATGTCATGATCTTCGTTTTCTGAATGTTGAGTTTTAAACCAGCTTTTTCACTCTCTTTCACTTTCATCAAGAGGCTCTTTAGTTCTTCTTTACTTTCTGCCATAAGGGTGATGTCATCTGCATATCTGAAGTTGTTGATATGTCTCCTGGCAATCTTGATTCCAGCTTGTGCTTCATCCAGCCCGGCATTTCTCATGATGTACTCTTCATAGAAGTTAAGTAAGTAGGGTGACAATATACAGCCTTGATGTACTCCTTTCCCACTTTGGAACCAGTTCAGTTCTAACTGTTGCTTCTTGACCTGCATACAGATTTCTCAGAAGGCAGGTAAAGTGGTCTGGTATTCCCATCTCTTTAAAAGGTTTCCACAGTTTGTTGTCATCCACACAGTCAAAGGCTTTAGCACAGTCAGTGAAGCAGAAGTAGATGTTCTTCTGGAATTCCCTTGCTTTTTAGAAGATGGTTTACAATAGGCCTTTTACCAGTTTAAAGTATTGGAGAAATGACTTAATTCCCACATTCTTTTTATATTTATGCAGAGAGCCTTTTTTAATGTAATGTTCTTTATTGTAATCATAAGCTGCTATTTTAATAATGATTTCTGGTTTTTATTAGGGACCAAAGAAAGAAAAATGAATCTGGTTATAAACCTCAGATTAAAATCATAATCTTTGTTTAGAACGGTCTTCTCCAAACTTTTCCAGTCACACGATCCTGTCAGTAAAAACTGTTCACAAAAGCTACATACATACATCATTGTACCAGGGTTTTGTATAATTTTAAAAAATACAGTAGTGCTTTTCGAAAAGAATCTTGTGCTTTCAATGTACGTGATCCATTTTCCACCAAAATTACTAATAATTTTTTAGTGAAAGTCATGTAATTAAAAATGTTTTGTTAGTTTAAAACTATTGGCTTATCTCATTTTGATACAGCCAGATGCTGTGTCTAAAACTTATTGCTTATTTTGATGGCTGTAAGAGGTGAAAACGATGCCTCAACAAAGGTTTGTCAATTCAGATGAAAGAAATACATTTTTGCATCTGCTTAGTAACTCGTGATTGCTCCTGTCCACCAACCCTCTTCAGTTTTTGTTCTTGAAATTCAGCTTCTACATCTCCCTTTTTCCATGCCCTTATATCACCTGTTCTTATGTTTTATAATTTTAACAAACAGGCTCAAGACCCACTAAAAATCCTCATTTGGAAGTTCTTAAAAAAAATTAGGGAATATTTCCAAGTTTGTAAAATGTGTAGACAATAAGGAGTTTCAAGGATGCTGAGTATCAGTTTTAGTGGTTAAAATTATGTAACAACCCACTAATAATTCCTTCCTCATACTTTTTTTTTTTTTTACTTTTTCACTTGTCGGTTGACTTCTTGTTAGATTTAGATCCACACTGGTTTTCACCTTTTAACCTGGCGGAGTTAGAGATTGCTCTGGATAGAAGCTTCAGCCGCCATTTTCTTGTTTGTGTGTGTTTGCCTTCTTAGTGTCTCCCCTTCTAGTAGTTTCTCTGCAAGAATCTCTAAAGCTGCTTGCTCTTTTCTAAAATGTAGTTGATACATAGCATAAAGGTTAGTTTCAAGATACATAATGATTCAATGTTTCTGTGTATTGCCAAGTGATCCCAATAAGTCCGGATAACATCTATCACCATAGTTACATTTTTTTCATTTGAAGAAAAATTTTAAGAACTTCTTTCAGCAGCTTTTGAATATGCAGCACAGCATTAACTGGAGTCGCCAGGCTGTGACTCCACCCCAGGACTTATTTTACAACAGGAAGTGTGTGTCGTTTGACCTATTTTGCCCCTGCACCGCCCCCAGCCTGTCTCTTGTGAACATGTTCAGCGTTTAGACCAAGTGAGCTAGTTAATATCCATTTGTACATTAGATGTGGTCTATTTTCTCTCACTTCTAAAATATAAATAGACCTTCTGATATTTTCCTTATTCAGAGTGGCTCATTTTGTACTGACCTAGGCACCCATAAAAAACATAGAAATATCTGAATGGTGGGTTACACATCCGGGCCTTCAGATCTGGCGTGAGTGTTGGCTCCACTAGGTAGGTTGCTCCTGAGTACACAGCCGAAGTCACCCACGCCACAGTCGCGTCATCTGTAAGAGGGTGCTCCAGGTTGTCCTGGGAGCTCGTACATGTGCCGCTGCAAGCCACCGCCTGGCACCCCTCTCTCAGCTCTCACCAGGCTGAGTGTGTAAACACATGATGTCATAACCTGCCTTCCCCTGGAAGGAGAGTGCTTGGACTCCAGCAGACACCCTGAGGGTAGAATTCGCCATTTGGGAGTTTGCTTGCAAAACCTTAATATCTATAAAGTGACAGTGAAAACAGTTGGTACCAGGGACTTTTTTTTCCTTTACTATTCAGAGGCGTTTTTAATGCTTGGATGTGTAGCCTTGTATGAAGTATTAACCGCAAAGTATCACTTTCCATAAAGGTACCAGTAATTTTTTTTTTTTTAACTCTTCAGAAATAGTACAGAAACAGATACCAGACATCTCACAGGACAGAAAGGAGAGCCCAAGAGCACAAACCCTGTTCGGATCGAGTCAGGTCCCTGAGCCTGAATGATGACTGCTGAGTCGAGGGAAGCCACAGGTCTGTCCCCGCAGGCTGCCCAGGAGAAGGACGGTATCGTGATAGTGAAGGTGGAAGAGGAGGATGAGGAGGAGCACATGTGGGGGCAGGACGCCAGCCTGCAGGAGTCTCCCCCGCCCGACCCAGAGGTCTTCCGCCAGCGCTTCAGGCACTTCTGTTACCAGAACACTTTCGGGCCTCGAGAGGCCCTGAGTCGACTGAAGGAACTTTGCCACCAGTGGCTGCGGCCCGAGATCCACACCAAGGAGCAGATCCTGGAGCTGCTGGTGCTCGAGCAGTTCCTCTCCATTCTGCCCCGGGAGCTCCAGGCCTGGCTGCAGGAGTACCGTCCTGACAGCGGGGAGGAGGCCGTGACCTTGCTGGAGGATCTGGAGCTGGATTTGTCAGGACAGCAGGTGAGGCGAGGTGACGCATGTGATGTGTGAGCAGCACGTGGACTTTGAGACTGGAGCAGAGAGAGAGTTACTGATTTAAAGCTTGGATTTATAGTCTTTGTGGTACTTAGATCCTGCTCCGCTTGGCTGTTAAAAAAGTATTCTGGCCCTGGCCCTCGCCCAGCCCCTGGCGTACTTACTGTCTTTTTGTTTGTCTAAATTCCTGTTTAAAAAGTAATTTACCCACAAGCCCAACCTGTTTGTCCTCAGGTCCCAGGTCAAGTTCATGGGCCTGAGATGCTCGCAAGGGGGATGGTGCCTCTGGATCCAGTGCAGGAGTCGTCAAGCTTTGACCTTCCTCATGAGCCCACCCAGTCCCATTTCAAGCATTCATCTCGGAAACCCCGTCTGTTACAACCTCGAGGTAAGAGGCCAGGGTTCACGTGGGTTGTGAGGCGGGGACACGCCAGTCAGATGCGTCTGTGGTGCTGATGCCTGTAGTGGAGAAGCGTGTTTGTTTCTGTTGTCATTGCTACTACGTATCAGAGGAAACATAACCTGCAGACCAGTTTCATGAGTTAGTGTTACTGAGGAGGTAAGTGGAATGTGCATAATAAACTTGAGTGGACATTATATTATTTGTTGAATTGTTAGCATTCTGGGTGTCTAGCAGACTTTTTATTAACAGGAAAGTGCTCAGAAGAGATGATATATATCCAGCACTCTGGTATGTCATACATTATCTTGAAAAGGATCGTTTTAAAATTGATTTTATCTGGGACTTCCCTGATGGCCCAGGGGTTAAGACTCTGCTTCCTCGGCACTGTTCAGTGCGTGCTGAGGGAAACTGGATCCTCCATGCCACACAGCGCAGCCGAAAAAGAAATAAACTCATTTTCTTTAAAATGTATAAATACTGTATAACATCACTCTTTTTCTAGGTTATTTTCAGAAATTCCAAAGAATGGGAAAAGGATGGAAAAAATGTTTTGGTTGAGGAACATGAGGCAAAAAAAAATGATTTCAGAGTCATATGAATAAAAATTAGTTTTTTTCTCTTGAGGGAAATCTTAACGTATTTTATCCACTTTTAAAACCAAAGTAGGTACATAGACTATCAGTAAATAATAATAACATGCTAAAAGAATGATTGTTCACGAGCTGATAAACACACAGTCCTCACCCAGTGTGTCTGTTGTGGTGACGTGCAGGGCGGGCGTGTAAAGCTGAAGGGGGCATCCTTGTCGCTGCGTTCTGGAGGGCAGCCAGCAGTCAAGCTGGAGAAGCCCCGCCAACCAGCCAGATGCTGCGATGGTAGTCCACCACGGCCCACCCCTCCCGTTGCTTCCTCCTAGGGTGAAATCAGGAATGGAAAAGGATGTTCATGGTTTTAAATGCCAGATGAGGGCTTCAGATGATCAGTAACAGCGTTAGAAATCCTGGAATAGGTACTTGTTACGTAGTAGATACGCACTTATTTTTAGTTTCCTCTTTGTGCTGATTATCTTCGACCGGTGTTTCCTCACTGTTGTAAGGTTGGAGTGCTAGGTACTTGATCTTTTTGGACACTTTGCTCTAGCTTTTAGTAATTCTGTTTCAGAATGATTTTTCTAATATCTTTGCAATACAGTAACATCATCTGTTTACCAGTAACATTTCCAAATCTAACATTACTTGGCAAGGGAAGGTTTTGATTTTGCAGTCTCCTAAGAATTTTCCAGTTTTATACATGGCAGTTAGTGTGATCCTATATTGAATATGTCTTTTATTAGAAGAGTATCATCAACCCATGCCTTTATACGCTTGGAAATATCTCATCAGCATTCAGACCCTGTGAACGTTTGATCCAAAAACTGGTCACGTGAGGGAGAAAGTAGAGGGGCAACAATTGGCAGAAACTTGAAACTAAGAAGAGCCGCTTCCTTCTCTGTTTCAAGACATTACTGCCAAAGATTTTTAAAACTTAATTTTTCACAACTGGATGGGAATCTGAAGTCCTAGTACACGTTCCTTGGACTGGAGAAGGTTAAATTATGAGCCAGACCTGACTCGAGCTGAGTGTTGCCTGCTTCTGTGGCTGGGAACAGGAGCCTGGTTCTGGTTCTGGCTCTGGCTCTGGCTCTGGCCTCTCAGCAGGGGACGTTAGGCAAGTTGCTTACCCTTTTAGGGCCTCTGTTTCACCTTCTGTGACTCCTTGTTCCTCCTGCTCAAGAACAGAAGTCTTAGGAAGACACAGCTTATGCTGGCCTTCTTACAGTCCCTGTAATTATCAGTTCTGTAGTTCCTCGTTGAACATCAGGCACTCTGGTACAGGAAAAGAGGGTGCCCTGGGCCCTTATTCGAGAGGGACCCAGAGCAGAGCTGGCTTCACTCACAGCTCCTTTCTCCTCCTTCAGCTCTCCCTGCCACCCACGTTCCTGCCCCTCATCCTGAGGGGGCTCCCAGAGACCAGGCGATGGCATCTGCATTGTTCTCAGCAGATTCCCAGGTGAGCTGTGGGCCCCTCTGCCCTCCTGAGTCCCTGCCATCTGCCTCTTGCTGGGGCTCTTCTGGCGGTCTTCTCCCAAGGCGCTGGCTGTTGAAGCCCGGGCCCACAGAATAGCCCCCACTCCCCGAGAGTCCACTGGAGCCTAGCATGGCTGCCTTTTCTTCCCAGCATCCTTTAGGTTTGCAGTCACCCTGACTGCAGGTTCGGGCAGTGGGACTGTCCCTGGGCTTTGGGGGAACTGAGTGTGGGGATCTCGTGTTATTTCAGGCAATGGTGAAGATCGAGGACATGGCCGTGTCCCTCATCCTGGAGGAATGGGGATGTCAGAACCTGGCTCGGAGGAATCTCAATAGGGACACCAGGCAGGAGAATTATGGGAACGTGATTTCCCAGGGTAAGATGGGTGCAGGATTACTTGTGATAAGAGTGTATTGCTTCTTTTTCCAGTAGCTGTGGGATCTCTGATGTGTTAGACTATCGAGCCCCTTTGTTCAGACCAGATGGAGAAGGAGAACACTGTTTATTTCATCCCAAAGCCTGGCACTGGGCCTTCCTGACTCCACGTGGATTTCTTAGGTCTAGGTAGTTTTACCTCTAGGGAGTCCTTTGAAAGCAGAAGTAACTCTTGCGTTCTGATTCCCTACCTTTTCAACTACTCGGTCACCAGTGAGGATTCTGCTTCATTCCCTGCGGTTACAATTGAGGTGCTTTTGTTGGAGTTGGGGAGTGTCTGTATTTTTTAGTGTAGAGGGCCAGGTGAACGAACGCTGACCATCAGTCTCATCCTAACCTGGGACCTGTTCCTGAACCCACCAGGCATCCTTCCACGGGTTTTCGGTCTTGCGTCCTACGAGCGCTGCTCCGCCAAAACTCTGTGTGTGTAATTCCATGACCTTATGCCTGTCCCTCCCTCAGGGTCAGGTTTCCTAGGTTCCAAACCTAATGGTGATCTTCTGTGAAGAGCTCTGGCTCCTGAGTGTGTAGTAAGAACAAAGAAGTACTCAGAGGCATCAACCGGATATGACAAGGTGACGCAGCTGACAATCTCATTTGTCTCTGTTAGGTCTCAACCCCTGGGAGACTTCGCTGTAGGAAACTGTCAAATCAGTCCTGTCACAGGGAAGGCCCACTTCCTGAGACTTCTGCCTGGGGAGAGCAAGGGGAATGTGAATGAAGGGAGGATGTTACTACAGAAACTTCAAGTTTTGTTTTGAACCATAGGGTTAGCTGGGGTTCATTTTTTAATACTTGCTCTTTGGACAAGGTGAAAATTAAGCCAAAATACTGATCTGTGTTTGTGATCTGTGTTGCGTAGTACCCACCTGTTGCTAACTTAAAACATAGGGAACCATCCAGATCATCAAGGACCTAGGCTTGGAATTCAAAAGAATAGACCAGTTTGATTTTCCTTATGATTGGGTCAGTATTTACGGCAGTTTCATCACTAAAGTCAGGGGCTAGATACTCAGCTCCTTCAGTGGTTGTGTTGAGGTAGTGCACACCCACTTGGAAAGGTTTCTTAATGCCAAATAAGTGAAGAATAGATTTGGATTAGTTTGGTTTTTTCTCCTAGACAGACGTAAACATATAAAATAGTGTTTTTGTACTGAACAGTTTTTAGTCTCTGCTTAAAAACAGGGGGGCACACAGACTATAGCAGTCTGCAATAAAAATATATTCCAGGTTTTGCAGGTTGCTAAAATCAGAGATCAGCTCTGCATTTGTAAAATCTTGTTTTCTTATATTACATCCTTTGTGAGCCATCTCCAGACATGTTTTCACTTTCTTTGTTCTTAGTGATTCTCAATCATCTGTCAGTGAAAGTTTCAGTTACATTTACTGATGCCCCAATCAGCTTCTCTCCCTCAGCCCTGTTACTTGAGCACATCACCTCTCTTCTCCCTGGTGGAGAGAAACCATGTCATGTGTCCCAAGATCCGCGTCACCTGCCAGACTCATTCTAATTTCATAAATACCAAGTTAAAACTGAAACTTTTTTTTTAATGTGTATTGATTCTTTCAAATTAATTATTGGGTGACCAATTAAAGAACGATGCGTTGTGACCTCTTATGTTCCTTAATGCCTCACCCCTTCCCTTCCTTTCTTGCCTGGTCTGTTCCTTCTGCTTGTTCCCAGCTTCTGCACACTTCCTGCATTGTCCTTCCTACTCTTTGCCTGCCCTCGAATTTCCCAGTTCTCCCTGTTGTCCCTATGTTTTTTTCCACTGTTCTACTATTTTGTCTACAATTTGTACTGTGAAGTCATTTTGCAGGTATGTAGAGGTTTCCTGGAAAAGTGTCACTTGAGTAACCCATGTATTCAAAAGAAAAAGGTGCTATTTGTATTTTCTATTTATTGTGTCAGGTTGTGAAAACAGGAATGAGAATGAGGAGTCCACCTCAAAGGCTGAAAGTGCAGAAGACTCGGCATCACGTGGGGAGACTGCAGGAAAATTCCAGAAAGATGTCGGAGAAAAGCGTGAACAGCAGGGCAGAGTGGTAGAAAGGCAGCAGAGAAACCCTGAGGAGAAAGCTGGAAAAGAAAAGAGAGACTCAGGGCCAGCTACAGTCAAGGAGAAAAAACCCAGCACAGGAGAGCGAGGCCCAAGGGAGAAGGGGAAGGGTCTGGGGAGAAGCTTCAGCCTGAGCTCCAACTTCACCACTACCGAGGAGGTTCCCACGGGAACCAAGGCCCACAGATGTGACGAATGTGGAAAATGCTTCACACGGAGTTCAAGCCTTATTCGCCATAAAATAATCCACACTGGAGAGAAGCCCTATGAATGTAGTGAGTGTGGGAAAGCCTTCAGTCTTAACTCAAACCTCGTCCTGCATCAGCGCATCCACACAGGAGAGAAGCCTCATGAATGTAACGAGTGTGGCAAAGCCTTCAGTCACAGTTCAAATCTCATTCTGCATCAGCGAATCCACTCTGGGGAGAAACCCTATGAATGTAACGAGTGTGGGAAGGCCTTCAGCCAGAGCTCAGACCTCACTAAGCATCAGAGAATCCACACGGGAGAAAAACCCTACGAATGTAGTGAGTGCGGAAAAGCTTTCAACCGAAATTCATACCTTATTTTGCACCGGAGAATTCACACCCGAGAAAAGCCCTATAAGTGCACGAAGTGTGGCAAGGCCTTCACCCGGAGCTCAACCCTTACCCTGCATCACAGAATCCACACCAGAGAGCGAGCCTCAGAGTACAGCCCGGCCTCCCTCGACACGTTTGGAGCATTCCTGAAAACCTGTGTGTAAAGTGTTTGTCAAGCCATTTCCCCCTTTCGTTTCTAGAATGATTTCAGAGATTTGTGCCCATGGAGGGGAAATAAAAAGCCTAAACAGGTTATAAAGAAAATCACACTCAAGGATCCTTACAGCTACATCAGCAGCGTTCTGCCTCTGTCTAGTCTGTGGGCCGGTAGTTCTTCCAGAGCTCCTGTAGGGAGATGCTCAACTTGGGATGTAATCCACACGCTACTTCCACACGGGGCAGAAGCACACACACAGGAAAACGTCAAGGCTTTCAGTAATGAGGGTACCTCCAAGGCACCCTTGGACTCTCCACAACCACACCATATAGTTAGAAGACTGAGGTCGTGTCTGTGAAAATAACAACGATTTTCAAAACCTGCTTGCCACAGGCAAACCGTACTTGGCCAACATCTTGCTGAACCTTATTTCTCAAAAAAGAGGGACAGTTCAAACAGACTACATGGAGACCTGCTGCTCAAGCTAATTACATAGATATGGTAAGTTCTGTCCAGGTACTGGTAGCCTACCAAAGCTGTAGAAATCTAGGACTGCGCTCGTCCACATCAAACCAAAGATTCCCATCTCTTCCTGAAAGGGAGAGTCCACGCGCACCAGGCAGCATTCCAAAGGCAGCTGGTTCTGTCCTCCTCACTGAGAGAGAGCCTGCTGAAACGGCGACTGTGATCAAAACTCTTCTCTCCCTTTGTGAGGTCCCTGAATCCCTGAAGCGCTGCCGCACTCCTCAGTGCATCTCTCCATGAGTTAGCACTTGATTGCATACTGTCTGCACTCCTCAGTGCATCTCTCCATGAGTTAGCACTTGATTGCATACTGTCTGTAATCCTTCGTTGTTCCACGTGTGAAAGTTTTCATCACTCCCCAGAAGAGACGCTTCTCCTGGCGGGCGTATATTTATATTTATATCCTGGACAGCCCCGGACATAGTGCTGAACATCTAAGAAGTGTTCCTTAGGCCTGACTTCTAGCACGACTTTTACATTCACCACAGAGCCCGTGAGTCAAAAGTACCTGAAACACGGTAGCCTGGGCCAGCTTGTGAGACCTTCAGAGCCAAGGGCATTGCTAGAGCTCCAGAGTCTCATGCCTGTTTTTGTCTTGAAGATAAACATGTCAGTCCACCACCAGCATAGACTCTTATCTGGACCCAGATCAGAGAGAGAATACCAGGGAATATCAGAAGTGACTTTGTTGTCATCATCTTAAAAAAGACACTTAGGCTGTTGCTGGATGTCTGTTTATGGCAAAGATGTTCACCAGAACCTATCAGTCAACTGCTGGACGCCGTGATGATTGGAGCACTTTCTGAATCGTGTGGAACGTTAAACAATAAAGTTCAGAAGATGTGATTTCTGTTGCTTTTCAGAAAAAGGAACATTTTTTCCCCACCCCTTCCAGAAACTTTGAAAAAACATTTTACACCATTATCTGGCAGTTACTAAACATGTCTGTTGCTCCGAGAAGCTCACCAGCCTACTGAAACGTAGGTGGTTGTGTCGCAGTCATTCTGCACAGGGTCTTTTTTGCTTCTCGTCACTGAAGGCTGCGGTGAGGCTGTGAAACTTGGATCTTTCCCACCATCTGTGCAGGAGGTTGCACTCCCTTCTTTTAGAAGCTCATGACAGACCATTTTTGGATACACACACACACACAAGCCCCAAGCAGCGTGGGCTACACAGGAAGTCATCAGGGCTTCAGGTAGGGGTGACTGCTCATGCAGGAACTTAGAAACTGACTAAGAACACACCTGAAGACTAGCCTCATGATAGGAGACTCCCCACCCCCCTGCCACATAGAGTTTGAGATTTTCCGTCAAGAACTAAAACTGTCATTCGTCACTTGTTCGTCAGCCAACAACGCAGCCTTATGAGACAGTGTCAGCTTCATGGGGAGCCATGGGGGTGGGGGCAGCTGTAGCCTCAACTCCAGGCCAGATAGCACTAATCCTCTGGCCTCTGTAACTTGGACCTGCCCCCAGCTTCCGTGCAGCTCCTGAGCAGTCGCATCAGTGTGTTGCCTGGGGGAATTTCACCGAGGTCAGCTGGTGACCAGAGTAGTCTATCCAACTGGGTTAAGAAAAGGAGCGATACTCCAGAAGGGCAAACCTGACTAACTTTTGATAGAAAAGGGAAGGTAGAAGAAACTGCTTTGAGGAATTTTCTTCAGAGTAAGACAAGGATGGTCAAGTAGAAAACTTGGTGCATTTGAGCAAAGACTTCTGCTGCCAGGGAACTACGGAAAGCAGTGAGGTGCTTACCTCCAGACACTGATCAAAGTACCACCTGTTCCGAAGAGGGAAAGAACATTGGTTGGGTCCACCTTGGCCTTTTTGCACCACAACTCCATGCCAACATAATTTTGCCATCATTTCTTTTTATGGAAATTATAACCTGTTCCCCCATATGTAATTCCCATTTTCCTGGGATATCGTACTGACTGGGACGGCTATGGGGGTTGCTCCAGGTCTTCAGCACATGGACTCCTTGAAATAGCTGTTTGAAGACATCTTTTCTGAAGAAAACAGGCTACTGCTGTTTATTAAAACTATTGGCATTGAATTCATTTATCAGCTGCTCAGCACAAAGTATAATTGGGTCATGGTCCAGAAGGCTCACAACATCTAAATTAGTGCTTGGAATCGTCATTCGAAAGTCCTCAACTGGCTGAAGTCTGTTAACAGTTCAAGGACTCTAGTTAACTGTTGGCATGCTAGCTGACCCAGTGGAAATATTTGAGAGGTTTTTAAAAATATTCCTTAACCTTGCCAGGAAGAGAAGTAAAATTCTTCAGGTTACTGGGCATTTGTTTCTGCTTCATCCTGGCAGACAAGGCTTAAAGCCTAAGACTGCAGATGTATGAGGCATCTTGATATGTAGGGCACTTAGTATTTTATTAAAGACATAAAAGTGAAACTGCTAACGATGTACAGACAGGTTGACCCTTTTGATGGGTAAGAATTTGCATCTTACCTGGCATCAGAAAATTCATTCCAGGAAGGAACCTCTTCAATGTGATAAATATGGCAAAGCCTTTAATCACATTTCAGCTCTTAGCATCAAAAAGCTCACTGTAAATAAACATTGTTAATACTATCTGTGAGGAAAACTTTCCACGTATAGCGCTCATTGCTTTGGACAGAAAAGGAATTCCTTCAGTGTGTTCCAGTCATGTAACGAATTTCAGAAACACTGTGGAGAAAGCTCAATCTTAACTGCAGAGGATCCACAGAAGAAAAAAAATGTGGGGAAATGCTAAAGAAATAGCAAAATGTACAATTTCTGACAAAACTTGTTGCTCTTGGGAACTTCTGTATATTTTGTATGATCACGTCAGTGTCTGTGTTTTGCGCCCCAGCCCCTGTCACTCTGTATACTCCCTGTACCAGATAATGTATTTTTATTTTAATCTATTTGACAGAACACATCAATCACTCCAAAAGAGCAGTGTTTTGGAGTGAGTAGTGAAATTGACACAGACAAAAAGTCAATTCACAGAACTGAGGAGAGGGAACAGTGAGGGGAAAAAAAAAAACTTCATAGTTTGGTGCTTATCAAGTCAAGAACTTAGGAATGAGGTAGATTCGTTAGAAGGGACAGGTGAGTAGGGAACTAAAATGGAACAGTTTGCTATAGACGCCTGCAGTTTCCACAGCCAGGAACTCAACGCTTAGCTGCCAGATCACCGTTTCCAGCAAGGAGAATGGGTTCTCTGAGCTTTTCGGGGGCGAAAGAAGGTCTGCTCCATGAATTGAGAGTAGGGAGTGGACTGGGAAGGCCAGGGGGACCACTTACTATCTTGACCTGGACCAGTGGTGTAAAGCATCATCCTGCTTCCCCCACTAACTCTTACCTCTGTGTTGAGAAAACGTGGGGTAGGAAAACACCAAGATGGACTTTTCCCTGGAAAACAGACACAGATGCATCCAGGCCCTGGCATTGCAGTGTTCCCTCTGTATACCTCCTGTGTACAGGAGTCTCCTGTATACCTCCCCTGATCCCACTCACCTCCCCTGGCCTGTGATTATTAAGAGAGGGCTTGAGAAGATTCACAGCTGAGAAAGAACTTTTTTCTGTTCTTTATCCTAGAGTTGATCACCTTTTATTGCAGGGTCTGGTCATCCTGACATACTCATCTAAAGCTAGCTAACCAGGTTCATCCTACCACCCTCACGGAAGAATCACCATGTAAATTGGTGTAATGGAATTAACCCGTAGTCAGACAGTGACAGCAATACCTGCCAGAGAAGCCATGTGTTTGTGGTCCGATTCTGTGCAGCTGCTCAGAAATAGCGATGAGGGGGCCATGGTGCCTGAACTGGGAAACCAAATGCAGGTCTGCAGATTGCAAAGCAAAATGTAGGATCAGAAAAGGAAAGTAAGTGGTATAAATAGATGTTTTTGTAGAAGTTAGAGTAGATTTTTATTTCAGCTACTGCTGGAGAATATAATAGAAAGCATTGTTTAAAAAGTTTCTAACATTTGGGTTTCATTCCTGGGATGGACACACTACTGTACATTGAAAAGTAGTTACTTATTTTGCTATTCAAATTAATTTTTTATTCTATCTAAAACTGAAATTATCTGTTTTACTTTTCAGAGCTTTGTAAAAACAAACTTGAAGTTATAGGGAGGTAAGCCATCTCCGATTCTGCAGGTCAAACAGAAGTTTGGGGAAATATTTTAGACATCACATAATAAGAATGTCTTAACATGAGAACTTAGTTTCATATTGTCTGGTTCTGTTTAATAGTGGATACCACAAACCTCGTGTTTTTCTCTTATCCTGAAACCATGGAAGGTAAAGAGACATTAGATTGACTTCTGAACAATGGTCTGTTATTTAACAGGTTTTTCTTTTAATTGTTGAGTTTCTCACCTCCATTTACTAAAGAATCATGACTCACTTCAAGTTGCACAGCAGTCAGCAAAGTTAATTGGCCCTAAATTAAATTTTCTCCCTTCAGCAAGCACTCATTAAGCAGTCAGGCTGAGTGTGTTAAGATGCAGAGTTAAGTTTGTGAGGTATTGAAAGGTGATGCTGAAACTGGGATTTCATTCCAGCGTCAGATGTGGGTTTCAAGTTCCTTTGGTCCAGGGAAGGGACTGGGCAGCCACAGGTGCCCCCAAGTTGCTTTTGGTTATTCTCCCAACAAGGTCAGATGCGCCATGAAGGAGAGTGGAGAGGAGGGATGTAGAAGACAGACTCCAGCTGCTTAAGAGTGACAGGGGAGCCTGGGGGAGAGAGGAGAGAGACTGCCCATGAGTTGTGGACCAGTATTCGCCCACCTTTCCACCTGGCCCCTGCCCCGCCTGAGCAAGGACAGAGCATATTAGAGATGCTTCTGCTGGTGGTAGGGGTTCTTATGTGAAAACAGATATGTGAGGGGGGTGGGTGGGAGGAAACAGGTTGTGATGATACAGGAAAATCTGTGAGTTTAGGGGCAAGGGGTGGGGTATGCAGGCAAAATCAGCAATTATTTTAAAATGAACATATGTATTTTTATTAGCTTTTAGTTAAATAGAGATTATTACACCCAGGTCAACACGATAAGCCTAAATATATATAGAGAACTAACTCAGGCATTGTCTTGTTTATCTGTAGACTGAATAAAATAAACCTTTCCTGTTTTGTCAGTTCCTGGTATCTTCGTTTAGAATAAATTAGACCAAAAGAAGCAGCTCACTTGTCTTTGTACGCCCCAGAGTTAAGTTATTGCTGTTCAACCCTGGCCTTTTCATTTCACTGGTCTTTGAAGAGTCCAGGTGCTGGATAGAT
This sequence comes from Bos taurus, assembly GCF_002263795.3. Lineage (NCBI taxonomy): Eukaryota > Metazoa > Chordata > Mammalia > Artiodactyla > Bovidae > Bos > Bos taurus. The sequence continues at coordinate 36,399,504 of NC_037352.1, read as the reverse complement.
GTTCAGTAAATGATTTTTTAAGTGAACTTGTTTATTTAAAATCCTCTTAACATTTATGGAAAGACTTCTTTCGGTAAGTAATGGGATCTTAGAGGGAAAGTGGTTTTTTTGTTGTTGTTGTTAAAGCTAAGAAACTCCTCCATTGAAGAGTCTTTTGAAACCTTGCTCGAGAGCTAAAAGTTTCAATCATGAAAAATAGCAGCAAACTGAAACTGATACGCACTTGCAGTCAATGGTCCATTTCAGGAGGCTGGTGCTGTCTGACAGAGAAATGTTTAGTGAGGTCGGGGAAGGAGATGGTGGGGATTTGTAATAAATATTCTCTATGTTCTCTTCCGAATCTTGGTAAAACAATAAATTATCATCTCTAGGTGGCAATAGTTGTGATGTTTGTGTTTTGTTGTCCTTGGTTGCATAAAATGTACATTTTGGATAAAGAAATAGAAGTATAATTTCAAAGACAAAAACACGTACTGTCACCCACAAACAACCCTCAACCAAATGACATGTCCTAAGTAATTTCTCAGGAGCTTAGGTAGCTTCTAAGAGGGCAACAGAATGAAAAGCCGTGGAATAAAAATGCTTTTTAACGATCTCCTAAAACAATTTTCTCATAAAATGAAACCATTAAAATAATCTTTGAGCACTTTATGAATCTTAGAAAACAGAACATCCTAATGGTAAGAACAGCATGTAAAACTGATGGTTTAGATCTTTAAATATGACTTCTAATAACCTTGTTTATTAGAAACGTTTTTTTTGCTTTGTCTCATTTAAGTAATTTTTTTCACTCTATTTAGAAACCAGAGAGAAGTGCAGAGTGTTCTGTTTTCCCCTGAGCTTCAGTTTTCATATCCTAAAGGGGTCCTAAAGGAACAGTATTTGCCCTGGAATAATGGACATTGCTGATACAGGTTTAAGAGGCCTTTCCAAACTTTGCCTGTCCATTCATCAGTAGTCGCCACCACCACCTCCCAAGTCTCAGGTGTCTTCAGCACAGCCTCCACTCCAGATACCTGAATGCAGGAGGTGCTGGTCTGAGTCTTCTACCTGAGTTATCGGTCACTGTGCACCCTGCATTGGATTCTGGACTTGAATTTTAAAAGACATCAACCAGAAAAAAATAAAAGACATCAACCACCGGAGGGAAAAACAAAACCACCTCTGGTGTGCAATGAGGGGTTTTGCTTGGTGAGGAAAGAAGGCATAAGAACTTGGTCTCTACCCTCAAGTATCTCTAAAGGCTTGTCAGGTCAGAAGAGAGATTCAGTCTGTTCTCCACGACTCCAGGAAATAGATTTAAATCCCTTTCAGTAAACATTGTCAGACCACGTCCTGGGTGTCAGGAATAATAGGTTCTGCAATGAGTAAGGCAGATACATAAAACCAGCTCTGCCCAGCCTCAGCCTCTAATTGTCCTGGCAGAGGCAATTTAGAAAAAGGCACCTCTTCTCAAGACACTTGGCTGCCTTGTGCTGGCGAGTTGTGATAACCGCACAACTCCAGGGACTTCCCTGGGGGTCCAGTGGCTAAGACTCCACCTTCTCAATGCAGGGGGCAAGGCTTCCCTCCCTGGTCAGGGAACTAGATCCCACGTGCTGCAACTAAGAGCCAGCACAGCCAAATAAATATTAAACTGTACAACTCCCTGATAAGATGAATGGTGCCCCCCCCCGGGGGGGGTGTTTGTAGGGCCCAAGTTGCACAACCAGGAGTGACCCCAGTGGAAGTCGCTAGGAGAAGGAACCTTGTTGCCAAGTCAGCCAGAGCAGGTTGCTGCATCGAATCAGGTCACCTGTGACACCTGGGGTCCTGGGCAGGAAGGGATTTTGCAAGTGGGAGGGTTGGGCCACATGCCCTTTGTGATCTCCATCTACTCAGAGATAATGCAGTTTTTTTCTAGGTTCTTCCACGACAAGGGGCAATGAGCTGGCAACATGCTCTCTTGTAAAGTCTTGGCAGGAAACTATCTTCTCTTGTTAAGACAGGTGGCCTTCTCCAGAGAAGGTAGGATAACAAAGGATCTGCGATGGGCAGAGCCACATCCGTGGCAGTGGGGCATGGGAAGCCGACATTAAAACACAGGAAATGAGAAAAATATTGTAGCCCAGAGTTTTGAAAATTAAAATGTCCTTAGTATTGGTACAGCTAATTACAAAGCTAGCTCACTCTCCTGTGATCCAGGCGCTTTAAAGTTGTCAGAGGAGGTTGTTACTACGCCCCTTTTCCAGGTAATTAAATTGCATCTTCAAGTCCCCCAAGGCTCATTAGCACAGAATTCCAGGTCTAAGCTATGAGGTTGTCTTAACTACATCACCTTGATTCTCTTTTCATTTTCTTTAGCTGAATGAATGTCTTTGCAACTTCCCAACAGGCTGTACAGGTGGATTCCTGGGGGTGGGGGTGGGGGGCAGTGCGAGCTTTCCTTGTTTTAAGAGAAATCAAGGTTTGATCACCCTCTACTGGCAAAGCATAGTGATAGCAGCAAAAATAAGTGAGTGAAACTTAAGGGACAAAGATCCTGAAAGCAGCTCTCTTGGAGAGAAAAAACAACCACCCTGTCCAAAACAGAGGAGGGAGCCGAGACTTATAATAACCAGCGTAGCATTTCGCTTTCCAGATTTCTGCTACAAAGGGAAGGGGACTCCCCCCCCCTTTTTCTTTTCAAACCAAATCTTCCAAAACAAAAGAAAACTGACTAATGTAGAGAGTGAAGGGGGAGAATATGGCAGAGTATGGAGATTTATTTAAGAAACCGAGGGCCCTCAGAGGGTCATGTTACACTTCACATTGCAAGATTCAGAAACAACTTTCAGACAAGATTGTGAAACTGTTGTAGCTGATCTTTGGGACAATCATGTGGCAATTTCCAAATATTTTGAAGGGGCTGACAAGAACTACCACATGCATTTTGTGAGAGGAAAAGCTCAGGCAAAACTAGGATCAACATGGGAATTCCCTGATGGTTCAGTGGTCAAGATTTGGCGGTTTCACTGCTGAGGGCCTGGGTTCCATCCGTGATTGGGGAACTAAGAGTCCACAAACCTTGTGGCACAGTTTAAAAAAAAAAAAGACTAGGATCAATGAGTTGAAATTACAGGAAAGCAAATGTTTAGTTGAACTTTTTGCAAGTAGAACTCTCCATAAGTTTCTTTGTATGTGATTGTTGAATGAATTCATTGGGAAGAGTATGAGGTTCTTGGAAGCCAAAACAATTCTGAAATGCAGATGCCACATCCCAGCAAGCCACCAACCACACTGGTTAACTTTATTTGCTGTGTGGTCTTTTCTCTAGTTGCTGAGAGCAGGGGCTCCTCCCTAGATGTGCGCCGTTTTCATTGCGGTTGCTTCTCTTATTATGGAGTACAGCCTCAATAGTTGTGCACGGTGCATCGGCTGAGTTGCTCTGCAGTGTGCGGGATCGTCCTACTTCGGGATAGAACCTGTGTCTCCTACATTGGCAGGTGGATTCTTTACCACTAAGCCACCAGGGAAGTCCCAACTTGTGTGCCTTTTGAGGGATCAATCCCTTATTTACAGTTAGTCCCTAATTGCAATTGAGCAAGAGTGGGGGTGGGGGGAGGAGGTTGATAACGTAGGCACGGACCTCCGTACCGAGTGCTGCGACACCAGGTGCACCTATAAGGTGACAGCACAGCTACTTCAGCTGGATGCCGCCGGGAGAGAAAGAACTGAATCTCGGGCTTAGAGGGCTAAGTGTGGAACTCCATGTTCATAAACGGGGACCGAGTTCCCACGCTGTGACCAGCCTGAGGATCACAGGAGAACTGGCCTCAAGTCCAGGAGGGGGAACCGAGGTCACCGCGCAGAGCCCACGCCTCTCCCTGGCCCGGCGAGAAGCTGCGGGGTGCGAACACCGCCAAGACTTCGTCTAGTCGGCCCTTTCTTAGTTTAAAAAAAAAAAAAGGAGTGCGGGAAAAAAAAGGGGCGGAGGTGCGGACTAGGTCCCCGGCTGTTCACGTTGCGGGGGCTTCTCTCCACTAGTCCCTGCGGGGCAGGAACCTTCGGCGAACCCGAGACACCGAGATGCAGAGAAGACCTCCCGAGTTCCTAGAGGGGCCGCTGCGGCCCCTCGCAGCTCTCCGCGGGCGGAGCTATGACGTACTTCCGGCTGCGCCGGCCGCGGTGCGCGTTGAGGTGTCCCAGCGGCCCGAGCGGCTCTGACTCACGGTGAGCCTCCTGGTCCACGGTTCGCGTGGCGGGCGGAAGAGGGAGTTTCCGCCGAAAGGGTGCGGGGAGGGACGAGTGGATTAGGCAGCTGTGGCCTCTGGGGACTCCCCAGACCGGTCTTGGGAGGGAGGTGGGAGGAGGCCTCTGTCCCTACCTAGGCCCAGATGGCGGAGGCCTTTGCTCTCGTGAAAGCATTTCCGCCCCTGCCCCCACCCCCGGGTTTAACAAGTGAAAGTTGGTCTCTTTCGCGTTACAAAGCAGTTTTTTTCTGCCTTCGGTGAGCCCAGTCGCCAGTCAGCTAGAACAGGGATGTTTTCTCTTATTTCCCGGGCTCTAAGTAGGCGGTCCAAATTCAAGGCTAATTGATTTAAGAAACTGAGCCTCGGAAGTCTTGTGTATTGTCTGAAATATGGGAGGGACTAAGTCCGTTGGGCATTGTTCAGGTTAGAAAGTACGTAACAGGAATCTGCTCAAGTTTAGAAACCCATTTTAGAGGGCCGTTTACTTACAGTTTGTCTAGAGAAAGGTGATCTGGTGAGTGAGGTACTTAGAAACTCCTGTTATAAAAGGAACAGTTGGAAGAGTTGTGAAGAAAAGAGTTAAGCAAGACAACTGTTTTCAGGTGTTGGAAGGCTACTACGGAGAAAGTAAGTTTTGGACTAGGAGCGAACTAGGATCAGTGAAGAGAGAGAAAAAGTGATGCAGAATTTGGTGCAGTTTAAAGAAGCAAGAAACTCAGAAAACTATCCAACAGTAGAAATCTGTGCCTCAAAATTATCAGATTTGCCTGCGTAGGAGTTTTCAGTTACAAAAGGGTAACATTTTAAGGGTAACAGAGGAGCCTGGTGGGCTGCCGTCTATGGGGTCGCAGAGTCGGACATGACTGAAGCGACTTAGCAGCAGCAGTAGCCGCAACATTTTAAAAGTTCTAGGAGGAAAAAAAAAAGCATTCTAGCAGCAATAGGTAAATCCCATTTAATTGTTAGAATTTATAATAATAACTTGGTTCATTTATGCCTGATCTTCTAGAATGGGATTTGGGACACTTTTGGGGGGCGTGTAAGCTTTGGGAAATTGGCCTAAAGGAGGGGAAAAAACTCGGAACAGAATAAACACTGCTTGTAGACTATGAACTTTTGCTCTTTGGCCATTTTGTGCTAAACAGTCTAGATAGCTTAAAGAAGATAGTTCATTGTGGTTGAAGACAATGTGAGTAATGAAACCTCTGTTTTCTATTCACATGCTTTTTTATTTTATAAACTATTTATTGAGAAAAATTGAGAAGCCAAGATCTGGAGGGCATCCCTAAGTGAACCTTTAGACAAACTCAGCATGACCAGATGTTTGGTCAAGACCAAATACTGGCTTTGACAGGGTAAGGGTGGGAATAAACCATTATCAGATTAAAAAAAAAAAAAAAATTCTTTACCAGTCTGACAGGTGGAAGAAAGAGGAGAGACAAAGGACAAGAAAATCCAAGAGGCAACAGGGATTGAAATCCTTGAGGCCTTGTTTTTTGTCCTGTGATGATTTTGGCTTTTACTCCGTATGAGACACGAAGCCTTGAAAGGTGTGAACAGAGGAATGATGTGATCTGATGTATAATATTTTATAGACAACCAAGACTTCCTTGGTGGTCCAGCGTTTAAGACTCTGCGCTTCCACTGCAGGGGGCTTAGTTCCCTGTGAGGGAACTAAGAGCCTGCATGCTGTGTGGTGGGGCAGAAAAAAGAAAAAAGGCACCGATGATGGACTGGGACAGCAGTGTTGGAGGAAGTGAGATGTGGTTGAATTCTGAATCTCTTGGGTGTAGAGCTAACAAGATTTACTCCTGAATTGTGTGTAGAATGTGAAAGAGGAGTCAGGAATGACCAGGGTTTTTTTGCTCCAGAAAACAGAACAGTAGAATTGCCATTCCTGAGATGAGTAGCTTTGGAGGAATGATGGGAAGTGCAGTTTTGGACACGTTAAGTTTGGGAAGCCGCTGGACATGCTGGTGGCAAGGTCAAGTGGGTGGTTGGTTGTAAGAGTCTGGCGCTCAGAAGAGAGGTCCAGGCTGGAGAGTGTGAATTGGCGAATGTGAATAAATAGATGGTAATTAAAGCCACGCAACCAGATGATATCAAGGAGAGTGAGTGCAATTAGGAAGAAGGCTCCAGGTGCCCAGCCTGCCACATGTTGGTGGCCTTACTGAGGCATGAATTTGAATTGCGGGCACTGCAAAACTGGTGTGCTACAATAAATCACTGAACTACTGGGCTCAGTTACTACTGACGGTACTCAGCAGTAACATTTAGGAAAACTTTCTTCCTAAAGTGTTTTGCAAAGGCAATGGTTTGATGTAGTGGCATCTGTGTTTGGATTTGCTAAGTTCAGGGTAACAGTTCCCATGTGAACGTGATGCAGGACACACCCTGTTTAATGCCTCCTGTGCCGCGTTATAACCCCTAGTGTCTGAATTTCCCAGGCTGAATCCCAGAAGCTGAGCCACCCAATGGAGAGTCCCTCTGTTCTTGGGGTGCCCTCCTCTGGCCAGAGTAGGAAATTCTGTAATAGTTAAGTTAGAGTTGTTCCTACGTGCTAGAGACAAGACGGCAGTGCTTCCCTGCTCAGTTTTCAAGTAACCCTCATCCTGGGAGCTTCAGTGGCATACTGACTGCAGAGAGCAGCATAAAGGAGTGTTCAGTGCTGACTCTGGTCCTGTGCAGGAGCAGTGGTGCCTTGTAGGATGCTTCAGAGTTGGGGTACCATAGAGGGGAGTTCAGCTATCATCCCTAGAATTCTGCACGAATTAGCAGCTGATAATTACCAACTTTCTCATAAAAGCGAGGTTGCATATTGAGGTTTCATTCTTAGAACTCCATTTCCTGTATTTTTAATTACCCAAATTGATCACAGAAATAAAGGGGAAGAGTCATATAAAATATGTTTTAAATACATATTTCCCAAATGTGTAAAGCTAAATACATGATATAAAAGCTGTAACAGACATGTACCTTTGTTGGAAGGTTCTGCATGGGCTGGAATTGGTGCTTTTTTGTTTTCCTGGGTTGTTTTTTGTTTTTTTTTTGAAGACCATAGAATTTGGGCATTAGAAGTAAAATCTATCTTGGTTTGTTAAAAACTGCTTATGATCCTTTAAAGATTTTATGATTTTTCTAGTTACAAAAGTAATATCCACTAAAGAAAATTTAGAAAATGAAAAAGACTTTTAAAAATTGAACTCATACATAATTCTTTATCCCAGAAATATCACAGTTAGTGTTTTTCCTTCATGGTGATTATGTGTATATTGTGTGTGTGTGTGTGCACGATATTTCAGGTGCAGTCAGACCAGATCCATGGAGGCTGACATGCATGTTAGAAATGAGCATACTTTGCTGCATGGCTCAGGAAACTCAGACAGGGGCTCTGTATCAACCTGGATGGGTGGGGTGGGGAGGGAGGTTCCAAAGGGAGGGGATATGTCTTTGGCTCCTTATTGAGACTGTTGGAATTTTCCTTACTCAGATCCAGTATAAGAACACATATATGACAGAAAAGATGCTGCTTAGAGTTTGAAAACATGCTTGTCAGGAAGGCCAGTCATAAGCATGTAAGATTAATTAACTTACGGAGTTTTCTTTCAGAGCATATTTAATAATAGGGTGATTCTGTTGTCGATTCACTTTCTACTTTTCCGTCTCCCCCTTTCTCTGTCCCCTACTGGTAATCACTAGTTTGTTCTCTGTATGTGTGGGTCTGTTTCTTTTTTGTTACATTCACTGGTTTTATTGTTTAGAGTTCACATGTAAGTGACAATGTACAGTATTTGTTTTTCTCTCTCTGGCTTGTTGCACTAAGCATAATACCCACCAAGTCCATCCATCCATGTTGTTGCAGATGGTTCCATTCTTTTTTATGGCTGAGTAGTATTTGCGCACGCACACCCCTTTCTAGCTGTTCATCTGTTGATCGTCACTTAGGATGCTTCCATATCTTGGCAGTTGTAAACAATGCTGGTATGAATATTGAGTGGTTTAGTCTCTAAGTCGTGTCCAACTCTTTGTGACTTCATGGACTGTAGCCCACCCACAGGCTCCTCTTTCTGTGGGATTTCCCAGGCAAGAAGACTGGAGTGAGTGGCCACTTCTCCAGGGGATCTTCCCCACCCAGGGATTGAACCTGGATCCCCTACATTGCAGACAGATTCTTTACCAACTGAGCCACCAGGGAAGGCCCATGTATATTTTTGAATGAGTGTTTTCATTTTCTTCAGCTAGCTATGCAAAAGTGGAATTGAGCCACAGATCACTCTTTCAGAGAATGAAGACAAAATCAGATCAAAACAGAATATTGCTGAGCTGACGCTAGCAAGATTTTTGATAGTCATCGTTATATGGTATTTTTATAGTGGCTATAATTTCCACAATTTTTTAGAGACCAAAAAGCATACTTTTTCTTTTGATAATTTTATGGTAATCATATTTTCATAGGTTTAACGTGTAGCCCTAAAGAACCAGAAACCCACAGGAACCAATATTCCTGCTCCACGGAATCCTGTCTGTAGTGACAGCTGTTTCTGGAGTACCTCCGAGATGAAGGTGCTGGGCATGGCCACAGTTCTGGGCCCTAGGCCTCCACAGGAGCAGGGGCCTGTGATTGTGAAGATTGAGGAGGAGGAAGAGAAAGGGAAGCGCCTTCCCATGGAGATATTCCGCCAGCGCTTCAGGCAGTTTGGGTACCACGACACCCCTGGCCCGCGGGAGGCCCTCAGCCAGCTCCGGGTGCTCTGCTGCGAGTGGCTGCGGCCCGAGATCCACACCAAGGAGCAGATCCTGGAGCTGCTGGTGCTCGAGCAGTTCCTGACCATCCTGCCCCAGGAGCTCCAGGCCTGGGTGCAGGAGCACTGCCCAGAGAGCGCCGAAGAGGCCGTCACTCTCCTGGAGGATCTGGAACGGGAGCTGGATGAGCCGGCACCGCAGGTAGGCCGGGGCGCCCTCCCCCGCGAGATTGAGAGCCCAGCGGACCAGGCAGGGGCGGGTGTGTCCACAATGCTGAGAGTGACTGACAGGACCTTCCGCCGAGCTAGACCGTCTTTCCTCCTGGTTTTCTTCTGTTATCCTGTGTGGAATTGAGGGATTACCCTTGGGAGTTGAATGGAATGGAGGGTCTCTTTTCTAGAGGTTCTACATAGCTGTTCTGAGATTTTCTTTCATTCTGGTTCTTAAAGTGAGCTGTGCACAGACCCAGCCTTTCATAATTGTCTCTAGGTGTCCCCACCTCCCCGTGAGCAGAAACGGTCATGGGAGAAGATGTCACCCTCAGGAATGGCGGAGGAGTCCCTGAGCAGCCCGCAGCTAGAGTCTGTGGAGACCAGTCACAGATACGAGTCCTGGGGGCCCCTCTACATCCAAGAGACTGGTGAAGAGGAGAAGTTCACTCCCGCGCTGAGGAAGGTTCGAGGTAGGACCATCTCTCAGGCCCCGGCTTGGTGCCCCAGGCCTTTGTGGTGGAAGAAACAGTCATCCTCATTCCTGATTGTCAGGAGGTCCCCTGGGCTGACAGGCAGAATGAGTTCCTTTCTTCCCTCAGGTGTGTCTCAGTCAGTCTTGGCGTGGGAACAAATGACACCCTTGAAGGGAGAGCTGAAGTTTGGTAAGGGGACTGTTCACGGAGGTGAGGGCAGGTTGAATGAACTGATAAGAGATGGTGCTGGTTCATTTGTTCATGACTTAGCGGCCCTGCTGTCATCAGTTTTCAGTGTGGATTTCTCTTTTTCTCCTTTTCTGTGTGTGGATGGGTAGGTGGACTTTTAAGAGGGGTGACTGCTTAGTGAAATGGTCTAAAAAAGCTTAATGACTTCAGTCAGATTTCAAGAGTTGCTTTGTAACTGAGAGAATGACAGGAAACATGTATTGATAGTTTAAATGATGAAAGTTAAACCCTGATAGGAGTTAAGTACTGTCATTCAAACTACCAAGGATCTGGGATTAGAATGATTATAAATGGACCAAACGTTCTCTTTTATTGCTATTAAATACATTCAACTTCTGTGAGAATCCGAATTTTGTGAGTTTGCCATTAGCCTCTTCGCCCTTAATTATGCTTTTTATTTCCTGCTACCAACTTTGACCCTTCTACAATCTTTCTTTCTTGTTTCTTTATGCCTGAACATCACCCAGCTTCTTTGTTGCTGTCTCAGTATGCTTAGTTTTGCCTGAAGTTTTGCCTAATTTCCCTCTATCTATGAAGTTCTCCTGGCAGACAGCGCTGTGTACTTCTCATGCCATGATAGCTTCTGGTAGGGGCTTGCATGAAAGTCTGGCGTTGTAAACTAGATCTGATAATGACCTGTTTGTCTTAAACGTGATACTGTGACTTTGTAGAATGGTATTTGGTTACCCCTTAGAATCCATCAGTGTCACCTGATGGTTCTGTTTCTCATTTAGGTTTTTTTCTCATGACAGGAAGCAACTGACATGTCCTTATCCTGCTTATTGTTTCAGATCGTAAGTCGAAGACCCAGAATGAGGAATCAACAGATAAGGAGGGAAGTTCTGAAGAATCTCATGCAGAAGGATTCAGAAGGGATACACTTCCCATGATTATCACCGATAAATGTGAGGCCAGGTTAGAAAGGCAGTGGGTAAATCCAGAAAAGGAGAGAGGAACAAAAACCCCCCTCCAAGACAAAGGTTCTGCTAAAGGTAGAGAAGTAGTGACGAAACCTGCCCCGGGAGAGAGACGTTACATATGTGCTGAGTGTGGGAAGGCCTTTAGTAACAGCTCCAACCTCACTAAACACCGGAGAACACACACTGGGGAGAAACCATATGTGTGCACCAAGTGTGGGAAGGCTTTCAGCCACAGCTCCAACCTGACCCTTCACTACAGAACACACCTGGTGGACCGGCCCTATGACTGTAAGTGTGGGAAAGCCTTCGGTCAGAGCTCAGACCTCCTTAAGCACCAGCGAATGCACACTGAAGAGGCCCCTTACCAGTGTAAAGATTGTGGCAAAGCCTTCAGTGGCAAAGGCAGCCTCATTCGCCACTACCGAATACACACCGGGGAGAAGCCGTATCAGTGTAACGAGTGTGGGAAGAGCTTTAGTCAGCACGCGGGTCTTAGTTCTCACCAGAGACTCCATACTGGAGAGAAGCCGTATAAATGTAAGGAGTGTGGGAAAGCCTTCAACCACAGCTCCAATTTTAATAAGCATCATAGAATCCATACTGGGGAAAAGCCCTATTGGTGTAGTGATTGTGGGAAAACCTTCTGTAGTAAGTCCAATCTTTCCAAACATCAGAAAGTCCACATTGTAGAGGGAGAAGGATCTTAACCATCAGGTACGATCTTTTGGTGGTTTTTGTTTTTCTTACTTTAGAACGTGAATGCTAGAGATAGCCCAATAATTGCAAAGTTAACTATGGAGTAGATTTTGTTTGTTTGACTCAATGTGAAGGGGATGGAGTGAGAGCTCAGGCAGGGACAGGGTGGGTTCCTCACCTGCCCACCAACTCACTGGGGCAGGGTCCCCTCACCACACTTGACGTCCCATACACCATGCCGGCATTGCCTTCTGTATAGTTACACTGCTGTGTATCCAGTATAATTAAAGAAAAAGCATTAAAACTGTTCAGCTGTTTTAACATATACTCAAGATTATGACTTGTAAAGAAATGAGCCATGTTGAACACAGTTTAATCTGATTCAGAATAAACTTTAAAAGTTCTTGTAATGCCTCAGGACTGTTATTGTAAAAAAAAAAATGTTAATCAACCCTATTCTAGAAAGAGGAAGCTTCCTACTGGTTTTGCTTTTGGAAAATTTGGATTTGGGGTAAATAAAACTTTGAGTACTTGCGAATGTGTGTTAGGAAGTTGCGGCCAGGTATGTAGAGCAGCTGCAGCTTGGTCTTTGTTGTGCTTCTCCTACATACTGAACACTGTTTCTTTTTTTGTCTTTGGGAACATTCTGTCAGCCTCACATCCTTTCTGGTCTTGTGTACTCTGTCTCTGCCAAAGTCTGAAAATCTTGACTCCTTGAGACACTTCCTTCTGAGTTCCAGAAGCCAGTAGTACAGAGTATGATTTTACCTTAAATCAGTCGACCTTGTCTTTTCCCTGTGACTGCAGACTCTCTGGTTTCAGGTGTGGCTTTTGGCCAGTTGGTCCTCCTGTTACTTGGAAACCCGACTTCACTCTTTGCTCCTGTTGGTTGCTTATCTTTGTGAGTTTTTTCCATCTCTTATTGGTAGTCACTGAAATGTCTCTTTGCTGCTGCAGCTCTAGCGTTCACGCACACCTGTCATGCCAGGATTGAGGACAGCAAGGAAGTGTCATGTCTAGTACCAGTTCTGATCGCAGGAAACTGCCTCACGTGCCATCCTGGAATAAGATTAAACTACAGGTAATGAGTCCTTGGACCAGCCAAATATGTTAGGGTGGGAGGTGAGGGAGTCATTATTGAAAAAGATTCAGCAGTGCTTGGATATGAACAGATCCTCAGGGAGGCCCACAGAATTAAGTGACTAGGCGCAGCTGGGTGTCTTTCTGGCCCCCACTGGAGCTGCTGGTCCAGATCAGGAACAGTAGGAACCTGCTAAGCCCAGAGACCTGCGTCTCGTCCTCTGGTGAGAAGGGCCTGGACCCCAGGTCTGTCCTGTCCCTTACCATCCTGACTCTGCAGTGGTACTTTCTGATGGGCATTGAAGTGAGACAAAGGTCCAAACACTTCTTCAGCTCCCATGAGTCCATCAGCTGAAATACTCCTCCGATCTCTTTGTCCCAGACTTTCAGCCTTAATTTTGGCAGACCCGTTGTCTAGCCAAGCGACAGCCCAGGAGACACTTTCTCCTTCCACGAAAAGTTGGTGCTCAGTACACAGCTCACAGCTCTGCCCACCAGTTTCCCCTCTCTGGCCTTTAGGGCCACTCCTGAGCAGGGCCGTGTGAATCAGCACATTTTTGGTTCACACATCAAAATACTGAGCTGAACCCTCTGTGAGACAGAAACCCTACTTGTTTGTTCCAGCACATCAAAGGGAAATAAAGCCATAGGTGTGAGCAGAGAGACATCAGTTCAGCAAAGGTAAAGGACGTGGGAATGTGGGTCTCCTGCTTACACCCCTTGTGACTTATGGGCCTGCTCAGATTGTCTAGTGACTACATTCATATTTGTCATAAATCACAATATTGCCGTCTGTATGTTTTGGGGAAGGTGGGGACAGATTTTGAGGAGAACGGGCTTTAATCTTGATAGGCACCTGAGTCAGGTGGGATCTTTGCATGGTCTTCAGGCAAAATGAGGCTCTTCTGCATTAAGGGGGAAGGGAGGTGCTTTTGTTAGGCCAGAGGGCTCAGGGGAATTTAGGATTCCAGGTGATAAAGCACTGCTACTGAAATGTTCATCTCCGATACCAGGACCCCAGTCAGGGCCTGGAATTTTGGCCTCAGTGACTAGGCGAGGCTTTTTGTTTAGCCACCTTTGCAGCTCTGCCACCCTTACAACTAAATCCTGCACCTGATTTTCAGAGCAGCCTGCCTTCACTGCAGAAGGTGCACGCTTAAACGCTACCCGGAGGACTTCTGGCTGTCACGACGTGCCCTCAATAGATAGTTGACTGACCCGAGTCTATTGTTTTCTTTCTTCAAAGCTTGAGAGAGGGAAACTCTGCAGCCCTTATAACTGCTTCTGTCCCAGTAACATGCGGGTCACAGAACCAACCACCATTGAGTTTATCACCAGTCTCTCTCTCTTTTTTTAACCACCTGTTCCAGAATCCCATCCTGAGCACTCAATTTCTAGGGCCACTTCCAGTACCAACTGTCAGAGTTTGGATTTCCCTTAAGACAGAGCCCAGGATAAGGGCCTGGGGGCAGAGAGTTTATTTAGGGGACTAGAGGAAGCAGGAGTAAGGAAGCAAGGAGAGAGAGGAGGGCAAGTCAGTACCGGATGCAGTATTGAGCTGGTGCCAATGTCAGCAACCAGTGCTCAGGTCTGCTGGGGACCTTCAGAGATGGGGGAAGACCACTGGTCTACCTGAGCTCTGCTCAGCCCCAGTGCCCACCTCCCACAGTTAGGAGGCCAGTGCCTGCTCGGCTCCAAGAGAGCGCTTGAGGACCCCTGGTGGGCTGGGAAGGTCACTGTCCCCGGGACTGTGAGGCCGGCTTGGTTTGAAGATGCTTGTGAGCGTTGCCTTATATGTCACACAGACACACATTCATATGCACACATACACAGGACTCCTGGCCAAGCTTCCAGGTTTAGCAAATAAAAGCACATTTGGATTCCAGGTAAACAATATATTTGGAACATACTTATACTGAAAAAACTATTCAGTGTCTGAAATTAGGGTTAGAGTATCTGGGCATCTTATCTGGCAGTCCTACTCCCAGTGTGTGTGAGCAGCAAAGCCTCCACCTCTCTGTCCAACGTACTCCAGATACCAAGAGCATAAGGGAGCAGAGGAGAAAGAGAGAAACAGGACGTCATCAAAGTGCTTTAAAGGACGCTGTCAAGAAAGTGAAAGGACCACCCACAGAATGATAGAACATTTTTGCAAATCGTGTATATGTGATAAGTCACTTTTATATTGAATATATTTACATCTGAGTAATGACAACCAATTGAAGACAGGCAAAGGAAAAAGATAAACCTGTGGACAATAAGTTTATGGAAAGGAAAGGTACTCAAGATAGCCATGAGAAAAAGGCAAATCAAAACCACAATGAAACCACATCATACCCACTAGGATGGCTGTAATAAAAAAAGAAAACATCAAGTGTTGAGGATGCAGAGAATTCAAAAGCTCATACTCTGGCAGTGAGAATGTAAAATGTGACAACCACTTTGGAAGCCAGTCTGGCATTTCCTCATTAAATACAGCATTTGACTGAAATTCCTACCCTAGATATGTACCCAAAAGAAATGAAAACATCCACACAAAAACTTGTACACAAATGTTCAAAGCAACATTATTCATAATAGCCAAAAAGAAGAAAAAGCCCAAATGTTTCCATCAGTGGATGAAAGAATAAACAAAATGGGGTCATCCATAGAATAGAATATTATTTAGCCGTGAAAAGGATGATGTATAGATTCCACGCTGCAACATACATAGGTGAAATGACAGCATTATACTAAGTGAAAGAAGCTTAGACAAGAAAAGCCACATATTGTATGACTATGATTCCAGTTAACATGAAACGTCTAGAACAGGCAAATGCATGGAGACAGAAAGTAGACTGGTAAGTTGTCTAGGGCTGGGGGAGTTGGGAGGTGAGGAATGACTGTTAAAGGGTGTGGGGTTTCTTTCTAGGATATGTCAAATTGTGATGACTGGTTAGACACTCTGGATACTGAAGACCACTGGATATGGTGATGAATTACATCTCAATAAAGTTGTTTTTAAAACAACACACAAGCTCAAGCAAAGGCTTTGCCAAGTGGCCAGCCTTGGTGGAGCAATGGAGGATTCACGCCGTGGAGACCAGTGGATGCCCATGTAGGCTGTGGCTTAGTAGAAGATGTACCGGGCCAGGGACTCAGATGTGAAAAGACAAGATTCACACCAGCAGTTAATCCTTGCATGTAATATCTGGGGAAATTTTCCATCCATTTCAACTGGAATCGAGGATCAAGAATTCTGTGTGAGAAAATCTCCTCCCATCTGAGAGTCGACTTTCAGAGCACAACCTTCCTAGATGGCAGCACCCCTCTCTAGACTGCGAATGTGGCAAACAGCCCTCTGCAAGAGCCCTTTGCAGCTGCTGTCCTTGGGCTTGGAGTGCTTTCCCCCAGTTGTGCACATACTGGGAATTCAGCAACCTGGAAAGAAGGGCAGGACGCTGCAAACGGAACGGTACCAGCAAAGACACTGTAGTGGAAGTAAGTGGCAAGCACATGAGGAAGGGGCTGGGGTCCTGGGGAGGCTGGTGAGCGGAGAGGCCTCTGTGGTGGGTTGTGGAGTCAGTGGTGAAATCTGACAGGACAGAGTGACAGTCCCCAGACAGGTGTGAGACGTAAAGAAAAGGGGGTGGGGTTACACCAGAGGATCATTCAGCTGGTGAAGTTCGGTGTTTCTATGGTGTAATTAGAGCAGATATGAATTACTCAGAACTTCTATGTTTAATTCAGGACACAAGACAGGTGACATAAGTAGCTTTATGAGCAATTTTTTTGGTCACTTGCTACTCCATGAGTCTGATGATGCATCAGCCTCTTCCTGCAAAAGAGACCATCTGAACTTCCTTTTCATTGGAACTTTTCGTCTGGAGTCCACACTGTGGTAAGGCAGACCGGGAGGGAAGAGGGTTGCAGTGGTATTTCACAGTTCTGGACAGTTTTGTCGTGATGATGTCCGCCTGCCCCCAGCCTGAGTGTTGTACCACACGGAACAACACACAGCACAGAAGGTCCTGCACGCGGGCATGATGGTGACGGTGACTGATGTCGAGATGGTCTGGGGTGGTATCCAGGGAAACATGATGGAGTCTTGAGGGAAGGAGAAGTCACACCCTCGTAACTAAAAAAGGAACAGTTGCCTGTATTTACTGACCCCTGTTCTCAATTCAGCTTTAATGCTATTTGCTCACTGAAGCTTTTTTGTGCCGGCCATGTGCTCTGTCCACGTGGAATACCAGCTGGCTTCCTGTGACTCCCCGTTTAATTTGCAGAGTCAACACCGTGGTGTAAGTAAGAACCCAAGCTCCAGAGCCAGACTGCCTGGGTTTGAACCCCTGTTCCACTGCTTACTGTCTCTATCATGTATCGGGTTCTCATCCATAAAAAGAGGGGTGTTAATATGACTAACAGCACATATGATCGTATGAAGATAATGCTGACTTTCCTGTCCATGCTGGCGCATAGATGGTCAGTAAAGATACCTTGTCATGATGGTTACCAACCTCTCCTGGGGTCTCACTCTGGCTCCCATTAGGCTGGCGTCCCCTTAGTGCAGGAGCTGTGGGTGGTTCATCTCTGTGTCCCCCACAGCACTCACTGAGCTGCTGGCAAAGAGCTTCAAGGATCAGTGGCAGGAGATCTGGGGAGACTGTGATGAGTGCCTCTGAGTCTCCCTGCACCGTCTATTGTGCCTGGAGAACTCCCCTCCCTCCTCTCCTTCGTTTTTTCTTTCCTGAAGAAAAGGGAATAAAAATGGGGCAATAATAGTACCCACCTCGCAGGCTGGCTACAAAGATTAAATGAGTTATCAGGTAAAGCGCTTAGAACAATGCCTGATACACAGCATGTGCTCCATGGCTGGTACTCCTTACTACCTCTATTTTCCCTTTTCCTTGGTGTATATTTTTTTCTGATTATGAATGCCATACTTATTCGTGGTAGAAATGTGTAAAAATGTAGGAAAAACCCCCACCAGAGTGAAGGAGACAGAGGTATGAACAAATAAGGAGAAGACAGAGGAGGAAGAAGATGAGCACAATCGAGCATGTGTACAAGGTGCAGAGGCAGCTGGAGGAAATGGTGGGCCTGGTGGGGCCGGAGGTGGCGTCCCCCAGGCCCTGGGAAGGCTCCACAGACTAGGGGAAAGTTCCAGAGGAGGAGGTTTGCAGAGAAGAATAGGAGCTTGTTGGGTGGATGAGGGGGAAGGCCATTAGCATGTGCAAAGGCACAAGGCATTAAATGACATCCGGGCGCTGTCACTACCGTTCTGCATTGCCCCCCGTGTGTTGGAGGGGAGGAGGGTTGGGAGAGTGGGTAGGGCCGGGAAGTGAGAAGCCCTGTGTCCACAGGAAGAATCTGGACTCTGACCTGGGGGATGAGAAGGGACCCTTGGACGGCTTGGAGGTGCCATCATCCAATCAGCATTTAGGAGAGATGACTCCAGCACAGGCAGGACCAATGGGCTGGAGGAGACTTTGGGAGCAAAGAGACCTGCTGTTAAGGCTGGTGCCAAAGTCCGGAACAAGTTAGAGACGGCTTCGGCCGCTGCGGAAGCCCCCGGAATGGGCCGTACAGGATGGGCTGGAGACGTGGAGGGAGAGGATGTGGAGAGGAAAAGTAGCGAAGCCAGAACGACGCCCACGTCTGGGGCTTGACGGGGAAGTTGCCGTCATCAGCCAAAGCAAGGGATACACGAGGGAAACCATGTTTGTGGAGGAAGGTGCTGAGAGTCTCTTGTCATTCCCAAGAAACCACGCTGGTGACCATATTTATCTGTGTGTAGATGATAGTCCATGAGGATTTTTATTCATTAAAAAAACCCTTCAGTTCTTCATTATTGATATACTTAATGCACCTGACTGCTTAAGTGGAAAAAAACTTAAACTATAAACCATTTGTTGTTCAGTCGCTAAATCATGTCTGACTCTTTGCGACCCCGTGGACTGCAGCACACCAGGCTTCCCTGTCCTTCACTGTCACCCAGAGTGTGCTCAAATTCATGTCCATCCAGTCAGTGATACTATCTAACTATCTCATCCTTTGCTGCCTTCTGTCTCTTCTCTTGCTTTCAGTCTTCCCCAGCATCAGGGTCTTTTCCAATGAGTCAGTTCTTCACATCAGGTGGCCAAAGTATTGGAGCTTCAGCTTTGGCATCAGTCCTTGCAGTGCATATTCAGGATTGATTTCCTTTAGGATGGACTGGTTTGATTTCCTTGAAGAAAAAAAAAAAATCTTTGGGGAGCTTTTAAAGACAATCTTTTAATCAGAAAGGAACAGTTTGCTAAGATGTTCTTTTCTATCACCACCCTGTGGTTCACACTGCTGGTAACTGCCATGTTCGGGTAAAACCAGGCTTTTCCCCTACTTGGAAACTGAACACAGAATATTCTCAGAGTTATTTCAGTTGGAGCTCAAAGGACAGGTATAACTTAGGGTGGGCAGGAGGCATCAGGGATAAAATTGCTTTGTTATTTTTGTTCTGACTGATAATGTCCCTGTGAATCACTCACAGGTGAGAAGGCAGAGCTAAGAGTGGAAGGCAGGAGCGCAGGAGGGGGCGGCACTCAGCACAACTTAACATCCAGCGATTTTGCCTGGGGCAACGACCAGCCTCCCATCCCTACACACAGCACCACGGAGACTGGAGAGCCATCTGCCAGGGGGTACTGAGCGGAGGTTGAATGCTTTCCAAGGCCCTTCTGGATTCTAATTCTCATTGGCTGGAGGTAGGTAGCTGGAGCACGATGCAGGGGAAGTGAACACAGGGTGTGTTTGGGGCTCATTACCATCCTGCTATTTGATGCGACAGACTTTTTGCTTAAGCAAACCTTAGACTTCCAAACCTTTTCTTAGGCCCCCTCTTCCTTGTAAAATCTAGTTTTAGTGAGTCCCCTGTCCTTCACATCTGAACCCCCTTAATATCTAGTCATCCCGCACCATCACCCCAGGGAGATGTCCAACTACCCTGCCCTTTCTCCAGCAAGAATCCTAAGTCAGTTTAGCCAAACCCCTCTGACCCCTAAAGCTTCCCCTTAGAAAGTTCCCATCCACTGACCCCCTCCCTGCTCCTTTGCTATAAATCCCCATGTGGCCATACAAAAACCACTTGGGAAAGGGTCAGGAAGAGTATGTGCCACGGGTTTGCTTCTATTATGACCTTCACTTGGAAATCCCCCCGCCTCCAAGACCTCAATTCTGAAACCTTGCCCTGTAACAGCAATCCATCTTTCCCGCTCAGGACTTGATGCTGGTCAGATGTAAGAGGATGAGAATAATTAATCTTTTTAAATTTTTATTTTTTTGGCTGCACTGGGTCTCTGTTGCTGCTCTGAGGCTTTCATTGAGGTGAGCATGGGCTGCTCTCTAGCTTCCTGGCGCACAGGCTTCTCAGGGAAGTGGTTTCTCTTGTTGCAGAGCACAGGCTGTAGGGTGAGAGGGCTCAGTAGTTGGAGAGCACAGGCTGTTTCCCTGTGGCATGTGGTATCTTAGTTCCCAGGGATTGAACCCGTGTCCCTTGCATTGGCAGACGGATTCTTAACCACTGGACCACCACCTCAGGCGTTTTGACCTTGAGCAATTTATAGAAATTCTGAGAGGGGCCAGTTTATGGGGGAAAAATGTATCTGGTTTGAAACAATTTGAAACTTTCAAAAGGCCCAAATGTAAATGCCCCACAGTCTGATGAGACCAGAGACTGGAGGTTGGGAGAGATCAGGACCACGTGTGCAGATGTAAAAATTAATTGAAGTTAATAGTTGAGGTCATTGGAGTAAATGGGTTCCCAGGGTAACGGCATAGGCATAGAAAGAGACCACTGATACCGTGACTGAACGTGGAGGAATGCCCAGTTAGGGACAGAAAAGAGCAATCAGGTGGAAAGGGATGAATCATCTCGACACTCAGGTGAATCAGATGTTATAGCTATTTCAAAGGTTGTTTTTTTAATGTATTTTTCATGCAGTGGCCCTGCTGAATCTCAGGCAGAGAAGGGACTGAGCCCTCCCGTGCAGTGACAGGCCATCACCCAGCAGCTCCACGTGCTCAGGAGTCTTTCCCAGAGCTTCACAACTGCACCTGCACACGAGGAGCAGGCACCTCCTGCTGCACTTCCTCTCCTTCACCACGCAGAACCTAGTGAGGCCTTGCTCAGCGTTTAGCTCCTAGAAACGTTCTCCATTTCATGACCAGTTCTTCTCAGTGTAAATGTTTAGGCTCTACCCTCAGGAAGTATACTTCATGGGTCTGACTAGAACTCAGACACCTGTGTGACTCGCAAGCAGCCTAGTGACCCTGCTGTGATGGTTCATGGTCTGCACTTGGAGAAACAAAGTCAGTCTCAAGTCTGTGGTGGGCGTCAAAGAAGAGCCAAAATTATGAGTTTAAAAAAATTAAAACCATATTAGATGGCCAATCACAGTATATGATCCAGAATTTTTCAGAGGCTAGAGTTCCAGACATTTCCTCATCTTCTCCATCTCAGCTTTCTTCATGACCATAACCCCCCATCCCCTGCCAAGAGCCAAACCAAGAAATCTCAATGTGCCTGTTGTTCTGTTTTGGGCTGTGTGATATGGCTTGCAGGATCTTAGTTCCCCAACCAGGGATTGAACCTTGCACCCAGACAGTGAGAGAACCGAGTCCCAACCACTGGACCTCCAGGAACTTCCTCACTATGTCCACTGTGACCCAGCATCTAAGTAGGCTCCTGTCAAGGATCCCACATTCAGAAGCACCTTTCCAGTCCTGGTTGCTGGTGCGAAGTACTGCACCACACAGAAGGACATGCAGCACGTAAAACCCTAAAGGCAGGCGTGTGTAAGCGGCCATGAGAATGAGACAGCCCGTGTGTGGCATGCAGTGTGCCGTGTGCAGAGGACAGGCTGGGGTCAAGGGAGGGAGGTTCCAGGTTTGAGATTAGAGGAGAAATAAATGGTTGTTTGTAAAAAGTTTTAAAGATTAATTTTTTAAGATTCCATTCATAGTCACTAATGTTTGCTTAAACTGAAATAAATTTGGCCCCTGCACAAAGACACACTCAAGCCATCCTTCTGAAAAACTATTCTGTTTAATAGTGCATTTCATTTATGCTACAGATGAGCAGGATTGGGAAAACAGAATGAAAGGTCATCCCTTCTGCTGGGAAAACTTGGGGAGCTCCATCCTAACCCAGCAAGGAGCCCTCCGCTAGGCTCAGGCCCAAGCTTCCTCCTCAGGGCTTTGCTCTCTGCATTCACACTTGGCTGCTGAAGTCAGAGGTGGGGTCGGGAGAGGTCTAGTGGCTGGGGCCAGAGGTCATAGGTCATAGGTCTCAGAGGGCAGGGCAAGCTGGCTGAGCGAGCTCCTTAAAAGCATCCTTGGTAGCTAGGGGTTTAGCTTAAATCACTTTCCATCACAGGAGTGGCTGGAGGAAGAGAAGAGAAGGAAAACTGAGGCCAGCACTAAAGGCTTTGGATCCTTCCCCTCAGGTTATGCTCACGGAGGACCTGGGCTTTGCCATTAGTCCTGTCATAAAAGGGATGAGCGAGTTCTCCACCAAATGCGTGGAGGTTTGGTCTTGCTGCTCCAAGAGCCCGGGAGGATACATGGTCACTACAGAAAACCTCTCTCAGTGTTCCCCTACACCTGCCCAATGAAATAACAAGTCCCTCAGCACCAGATTTCCATGATTAATGAAGTCAGGAAACAAAATAGCACATTCCTTATCAAAAGAAGAAATCATCAAAATTTAAAGCTGGATTAGAAGCAGTGACTTTGAAATGCAGCCTCCATTTCCCCTTTCTAGCACGAAACACAACCCAGAACATTCTTTCCATTTTCTTCTGTGCTGACTGTGCCAACTCCAACTAGAGGAACCCCTGGAATTTTATTCCTACTGTGCTTCCATCCCCACTGTGGAAAGGCTCTTCTGGTGTGAGAAAAATGGTCTAGTGCAAACTCCCCTCCCAAATGGAAGGAGACCGATCCCAGAGTTTCCTCTGCTCCCAGCGCTCCATCTGTTGCTGGCAGCCTGATTCTTCAAGGCTGGAATCATTCCTGGGAAAAATGACTAGGTTAATAATCACGGGGCCAGGATGATTTGCCCAACAGGCCCCGTTCTCTAAGGTGAAAGGTTGGAGTCGGAAGGGACACGTCCTAAGTTCATACTCAGGTAGTAAGGCAGGAGCTCTGGAGACTCAGGAAGTGAGGAAAACCGGCGTGTGCCTCTCTTTCACGTAGACTCTCTGATATTTACTTCAGCAGTGACTTGGAGGGAACTTTTGCTCACTCCCATTACATTCAAAGGCTTCTCTCCAGTGTGAATTCTCTGGTGGCGAACCAGAGCAGAGCTGTACCTAAAGGCTTTCCCACACTCACTACATTCATAGGGATTCTCCCCAGTGTGGATTCTTTGATGCTGAATAAGGCCTGAGCTATAGGTAAACTTCCCTCCACATTCCATACATTCATAGGGCTTCTCTCCAGTGTGGATCCTCTGGTGCTGATAGAGGTGTGAGCTCTGGCTGAAGGCCTTCCCACACTCGTTACATTCATAGGGCTTCTCTCCAGTGTGGATCCTCTGGTGGTGAATGAGGGTGGAGCTCCTGCTGAAGGCTTTCCCACATTCGTTACAAGCGTATGGTTTCTCTCCAGTGTGGATCCTCTGGTGGTGAGTGAGGGTGGAGCTCCAGCTGAAGGTTTTCCCGCACTCGTTACATTCATAGGGCTTCTCTCCCGTGTGGATCCTCCGGTGGAGAATGAGAGCTGAGCTGCAGCTGAAGGTCTTCCCGCAGTCGTTGCACTCGTAAGGTTTCTCCCCAGTGTGGATCCTCTGATGCTGAATAAGGTGTGAGCTCTGGCTGAAGGCCTTCCCACACTCGCTACATTCATAGGGTTTCTCCCCAGTGTGGATTCTCTGATGCTGAATGAGGTCTGAAGTTCGATTAAAGCTCTTGCTACATTCATCACACTTATGGGGCCTGTCCCCCACAGGGAGTCTCTGATGGGAAATGAGGTTGGCGCTCACCGTGAAGCTGTCCCTCAGATCGCCGCACTTCTCACTTCTACCTCCTGTGGGGGCTCGCTGCTCCTCAGCTGCTACTTGACCAAACTCCTGCATCTTCCTATTCAGTCTCTCTCCAGAGGAGCTCCCCAGCTGCCTCTTCAGACTGACTTCTTGTTCATAGGCTTCTTCAAACTTAAGACCCTGAGAAATATCCTTCTGGAATCTTCCCAACAGCACCCCATGTGATCCTCTATCTTCAGAAATTTCAGAATCAGGCTCAGTTCTGGTCTCACCATCTGGCACAATATAGAACACAAATATCACTTATTCCTTATGGAAAAAAGGCTCAAAACCAGAGACAGGCTAATCACATCATATTCACAGGCTAAAAGCACATGCCACTTATCAATGTGCAAAAAGGCCTGCCCAGGCTGTATGCAGCTGATGCAGAATAAGAGAACTGGGCCAAAGAAACAGGGAAGGAGAAAAGAAGGAAAATCGAGAAATAAGCTGGAAGTGAAGAGAAAACTGGATCAGGCAGAGGCAGGACAAACTGTTTAATGAAGTGACAAAGTCCTAGAGGTCAGAGGCTCAAGATAAACTGGGAGATGGTGACAGCCGGGCCAGTGAGAGGATGAAAGGGAGTAGGTACAAGAAACGCAACACGGACCAGTCTGTCTCCCACAGGAAGACACAGCCGGGTGTGGAGAAGCAGCAGCAGATCAGGAAGCCACAACAAGGGTGCAGCCCTGCAGCCCCAGGGGAACAGGACACTCTGGTTTGCAGTCACGTCACCTTCACCAAGTCCATGGGAACAGGCAAGAGACAAAGGTCAGCCCACCTCCAGCCCTGGGCCTAGAACACTGTGCTAACTGAGCGGATTTGTAAACAGTTTCTGTGTTTGACTTTGCCACTCTCAGCACTCTGGGGTTTCTAAGGGAACTTCAGGCATAGAGGACAAGTGGAAGGGGTCCAGATGGTTAGCATGTTTAGTCTGTCAGTAACTGAAGGAGTCAAGGCAGGGCAGTGAGCGTTAGGGACAGAAAGAGCTGTTCCTCCCTCACCCGAACAGGTGCCTCTCAGGACCTCTCTGCTCTCAGTTCCCTTCCAATCCAGGCCCCTCGGCAATTCCTCTCAATCCAGCCCAGAGATCACGTCAAAATTCAGAAAAGGGAATCCTGCTCATGGGGAAAGACAGGACAAGGTTTATCCTGTTCATACCAAATGGCCCAGAGCTCAATCCCAGACCCAGGACCTGCAGGGGACAGAGAAGACACAGAGAGGGAGGCCTCCCATGGGAGCGGGGAAGACCCTGGCCTTGCCCAGGAAAACGTCCTGACAGTGGGTGAGGGGGAAGGAAGGAACAGTCCACAGGCTTAAAGGTTAAGAAGCCAACTGCTCCCTGACACAAGGTGAAATTTCTACAAGGGCAGCAGTTACCCGAGGTCCATCCACAAAGCAACAGGTCCCTAGAGGAAGTCCAACAGAGAAGGGGAGGAGCCTGACAGAGTTCCAGAATCTTCACTTGGACACAGAGCAGTGCCTCACATGTTCAGGGATCCCAATGTGTGAATCTTTTGAGAAAATCTCTAGGTTATATGTTAATGTTAAGTCCTGAGAATAACATGAGAAAAAGTAACAGATTGAGAGTTTAAAGGCCAGGGCTCGGGTCTTCCCAGTCACTAGCAATATGACTGTATGCAAAGCATTTAAGACCTCTGAGCTCTCTTTCCTCACCTATAAAATGAGGATAATTCTGGCTGCCTCAACAGCTGCAACATTGTGAGGACTGAAGGAGAGACTATCTGTAAACACTCTTAAGGAACTACAAACTGCAAATGGGAGTCACTATTATTGTTGTCAGAACTTTCTGAGACGAAGTCAGTCCTTAGATAATGATTTTCAGTGACTCAACTGTTACTAGCAAAGGAGGAGGCAAAGGAAGGCCAAAAGGGAGTTTCACTGAGGAAGCATCGTTCCTACCCAGGGAGAACACGTTGCCGTAATTCTCCAGCATCACGTCCCTGTAGAGGTCCCTCTGGGCAGGCTCCAAACGCTTCCACTCCTTCCGGATGAAGTACACAGCCACATCCTCAAAGGTCACCAGTTCCTGAAACGACACGTTCTCGTGTGCAATTTCTGGCTCAGGGATGAGGCTGGTGGAGCCAAAAGCTAATTCGGGGTTGAGTAACACTTCCCAATATTTGGGAAGTGGGAATGGCAGTCAGGGTGGAGGAAGACAGGAGAGGCTGAGACTAAGTGGAGTCCATGATTCCGTGGGGGAGTCCCACGGTCCTGACGGGGGAAGCACAGAACAGGATGTTGTTGCACAAGAGATTTCCGCAAAGTGGGAAGGGAAAGAAGGGTAAAGCACGGCTCACCTGGGCCTTGGCCTTCAGGAGCGCAGCTGCCAGCATCTCATCCCCCAGACCGCCCTTGTCAGAAAACGTGGGGCCTTTTGAGGAAGGAAGAGCTGAGGACGAGAGGGTCCGTGAGAGTCGCTCTGCACTTGAGCCTCTCCACCCGTTACGGAAACTCCTGGGTCCAGGACAACCTAGTACCCCCACTCCTGCATCTCTAAGTTCACTCCCTCTGCCACTGGAAGAGGTGCTCACGGCCAGCGTGGGCCTCGTGGCCTGAGCAGAGACGCCCACAGCCCTGCTGACCCTGGCTCTCTGGTCTGTCCCAGGAGGCACCAGCTATCCTGTTCGTGTCTCTTCCATCGTTCTCCACATTCCAACTCAATCTCTTGGACTTCTTACCCAGAGGAAAGCTAGCTTCACTCCAACTCTGAAGCAAGTCATAATGCCCACGATTCTTCTCTTATTTTCTCGATCCCCAGATCAAATCTACACACTGTAAGTGTTTCCCGTTTCTGTGCTTGATTATGTATCTTTTCCTGTAATTCTTAAGTTAACATATTGGTCCCTGAGAGACTAAATCTCTGCAGATACTAGATTCTGTAGAAGCATGCAGATAAAAATGTTTTAAATGCGTTTTCTTGATAAGCACGGGAATAATACTTCCTTGGACACAAGCTGGCTCCAAAGTCAGTGGCAGTCTGTGAGAGCAAAATACAAATACTTTTCACGCCCTTCCTCTTCCTTCTACCCTTTTTGCCTGTGATCTCCAAAATAACTCCCCAGAGCTCCCCTAAGCACATGCTCCAGAAGAGCACAAACCAGGGCTATTACAAAGCACCTGGAAAATGGGAGTTTGGTGATTGTCACAGTTTTCTAAATGCTGCATGAGGAACCCACAGCCCTTAAAAATGCCTCAGCTATAAACCCTATCAAGCTGGACTTAATGAATGGCTTCAGTCAGCCTTCCCCACTAGGCTAGGAGTTAGTGAAAGGCAAAGACTATGTCCTCGCCAGTCAGGATTCCAGCAGTTAGCCCGGCACCTGGTGAATGAGCGATTTAAATGGGCATCTGCTGAGTAAGTGAATAAAAGGATAAATTCCTTACCGCTCTCAAGCAAGGCCTGAGGTTCCTGAGATACTCGATCAGCCTGAGTTTCCATGGGTCGTACTAGAAGCTCGGATCTCTGGTCTCCTATTTTCAGAGTCAGCAGGAAGCAGGGTTTGTATGAGAAGGTGGAAGCACTACAGAAGCAAAAGTTCAAGGTTCAAAGATAATTTTTAAAAACCCTCCTGCATACAGAAAGAAGGGAACTAGCATTCCAGTTAGTACCAAAACAGCAAGAGGAAATGCAGTAACTGGGACTAGTCTTTTGGGTCAAACGCCCAAGTTCCTGGACAACATCCCACTTTAGGCTCCCCAATTCACACTGGGTGGTAGTTCTAACAACAAAAATGGAGAACACAGGTGCCAAATGATGCTATTAACAAAGTTAAATACTAAGCAATTACTCAAATGAAGAACAGTGAAAAAGAGTGTTACAGCTGGCAAAATGTCTAAGTATCAAGTTTTAAGTATACTTGGAATAATGGACAAACAAACGTATACAGATTTTTTTTTAATCCTCATAAACATTTTTCTTCTACTAAAAAGAAAAAAAAAATTTTTACTGTGGTATGTTTCTAGCTGTTATAGTAAATGTAGATGCTCTCTTTAGAGGAAAAGGGGCCAAGAAACAGCCCCCAAATAACAGATAGTACAGAATACTTCCAGAACCTCCAGAAGTTCTCTGTCTCATTTTAAAAACCCTGTCTCACAGAACTAGGACAGACAGTGCAGATCTATTAAGATAAATTCGGGCATTTCCCGGTGGTCCAGTGGTTAGGATTCAGTGCTTTCACTGACGTGGCCCAGGTTCAATTCCTGGTCGGGGAACAGAGATCCTGTAAACCATGCAGCATGGCCAGAAAAAAAGATAGATTCTTCCTCCCTTTCTCCCTGAGACAGTTTTCTGTTCTCAGTCTCAGTCAACGGTGGGATGTTATTGACGGATTTGGGCCCTTTCTGTGGTCCTTCTATAGTCTCATCACAGGGTGTGGGTGGACATATTCGCCAGATTCTGGGAGAATAGTCCCAGTTGCTGTGTCTCCTCGCCCTAAGAAGAAGCAGCCACCTTGCTTTTTTATCTCCTTTCTCTCATAACAGATTTCCTTGGATCAGAATGTAAGTCCCTGAAGCAAGAACCAATGCTTTTTAAAAAGCCTACTATCATTTATTACTCCATTTTTATCCCTACTAAGGTCCCTGCTCCCTGGTTGCCACGGCAATCAAGAGGTCTGTTCTCTGTTGCTCCAGTGAATAACAGTGAGTGTCAAGTTAGTACCTAGACTAAGATTTGAATCTCAAGTACAAGTCTGTCCTCAAGAATCAACAGGTTGAGAAGAGTGCAGCAGTCCTCAGAGCAGCCTGACACTTAGGCAAGAACCTAGGTGAAAACCCCTGGATTTTGTCCGCCTCCCTCTCTTTATTCATCTGCTCATATAACAAACATCTGTTGAGTGCCAACTACATTGCAGGGTACTCCTGAAAGGAGTAAAACAATCAAGAGTGACCGTTGCATTCACCTAAGATATAAAAAGAGAAGGCCCCCTAGAGTCACTCAGAGTTCAGAGAACTCTAGTCTTTGGGCAGCAAGGGGCTGTAGAAGGCCCATCACAATGCCATTATATAGTGAAAAGCAAGGAATCAGGCATGAGCCAGGCCCACTGACAATCAAGGTGACACACCCTCTTGCTATCATCACCCTCCTAGCTGGGGCCCTTCAGCTTTTTCTCAGAGTCAGCCATCTTCTTCTTCCTATTGCCCAACTTGACAATCTCCAGGACTGGTTATAAGCAGACACTCCCAATAAATCCGCTCTCAGTCTAAACTCTCCTTAGAAAGGAAAGTCAGAGGCTCAGACTCCAGAGAAAGAAGTAGCACTCCCTCCTCGCAGCTGGGTTAACCAAAGCTGGAGCTCAAAGGCATACTGTTGAGAACAAGTCCCCAGTGTCTGGATCACTGAACAATGTTTCTCACAGAAAGAAAAACCCCCATTGTGCCCGTAGAGCTTCAGGTCCAGGCAGGGCCCTTCCCCTGCTCCACTGCCCATGCGACCCCCTGCAGTGCTCCTAGATGCAGTGTTCCGGGAAGGATGACCGGGCAGTGAGAAGTCGTGGAAGCTTTACCTGCTGGACTCTTTCCTTCCTTCTCTGGAGTTAGTCTCTAGAAGGCCAGAGTAGCAATTATTGTGAACTTGGCAGCCTCTGTTCAAATCCCTGGGAGTTCAGACTTATTTGCTATCAGTGCTGTAGGACTAAGGAAAAGAAAAAGAAAAAGGAATTTCAAATGTTTATGTAAACTTCACTTCTAATCTAGATATTTGGAGTTAAGAGGAAAAGACAAAGAACCTATGCTAATAAATACTGATTAAGACCACAGCTGGTATTTATGTTGCACCTTTAGAACTGGAATGGAAATCACAGTTCTCCAGGTCAACCTCCCACCCAAGACAAGAAACACCTTCTCCAGTTCTTAAGGTTCTGGCAGCTAACTTGCTACTAGACACTCTCGGCTACTTCAGGGAGTCTGTCCCATTGCTGTACAGGTAAGCCATTAGAAAGGGCTTTGGATGCTTAACTGAAAAAAAGTCTACCCCTTGGACTTTCACCTCAGAGTCCTAGTGTCCTGTGTGATAGAACCTTCTCCTTCCGCAGGACTCTCCACCAAACAGGTGAAACCAGATGATGCCCACTCTCCACAACTTCTCTTCTTGGAGATAATAAATAGGTTTAGTTCCTCTAAGTGCCCCACAGATTTCAAGTTCAGGATCCTGCTTCTCTCCATGAGTTTCAGAAAGGAAACACCGGGTCGGTCTGTGTTCAATCCCAGTTGAAAAGCTAATCAAATCAATTAGGGACCTAATACAGCTGAAATGGGACCCAGTTGTACACCTCTCCGAAAAACACTCGATTTACTGGGCGCCAGGGGGATTCTTCTGTCATCTGAATGGTTCTAACTGCGCTTCCTAGAACCCCTCATTCTCTGGTCCGTTCCCAGCTGATTAAACCCTCCCTCCCACCGGGAGCGCGGATAACTGTTAACATCATATGAAAACGTTTCCGGGAAGGACCAAGTTAGGGTCGCTGTCATCGGCCGTTTAAAGAGAGGGATGCCTCTCCAGCCATACTGGAACTTTGAAGGGCTGGAGCCAGGCGCTGTCGCAGAACCAGAACCGCAGCCCCTTTCCTCCCCCGACGCAGGGCCGGCTGTGAGGGGCCGGGTGCTGGGGTGCCGGGGAAAGCAGAGTTGGCACCGGCGCCCCCCCGCCGCCCGGCACCCTGCTCCAGGTGGTCCTGGGGACCCCGCGGGCCGCGGCGGAAGGGACACCACCCCTTCTCCGGCGATCACTGCCTCCGTCCCACCTCGAGCCCTGGGGGCGGCCGGACTCACCCTGGGGGCAGGGACGGTAGATATAGGGAACCGGACACCAAACAGGCCCCGTTGGACACTGTCACGGACCCACACACCGGGGACAGAACAAAGAACGGAAGTCCCCTCCGTTTCGCTTCCGGGTCGGTCTTAGTCACCCCCTCCACCATCCTGGATGTCCCCCTCCACGTCCACTTGTTCCCTCTAGGAAAATGGGAGGTCTTCGCCTCTCGGTGGTTTGCTGACTGGGCGCGGGGCCCCAGCGCCGAAGCGACAAGGAGGGCCTGCCGTCCCCGCCCCTCGCGCCCCCTGCTGGCCAGGCAGGGAGGGCGCCGCCGCGCACCTGGTCTGCGGCGCGCCTACCCGGCTGGGGAGCGGAAGGCGGGGCGCAGCGTGCCCAGCGGGTGCTGGCTGTGTGCCCGTGTGGTCTCCCGTGGGGCTGCCGAGGGCCAAGCCAAACGCCCTGGTTCCAAGCGATCCGAGTCCCCAGCTGACCCGCGGCCAACAGGAGGACGCCTGAAGGATTCGATATAGAAAACTCACCCATATTTGAAGTTTCCAAATCAAGCTTATGCTTCCAAACAGACCAAGTTCATGTAAAAGTGCCTCCTTTAAATGACTAAAATCTGAAGAAAACCTTCTGGCCCATCAGAGTTCACGTGAGGACAAAAACCTGTACAAGTGATGCGGGCAGAAAAGGCTTGAGTAAGTTGCCGATCCAGATCCACTCAGATCCGAAGAAAACTGGTGAAGCCCCATCCATGTGAAGAAAGTGTGAAATAAGTGAAACGCTTGAGGGAATGAGGGGCGACGCTTCGTGGTCCACTCACGTTTATTCCCTTCCAGGAGGAGTCCTGGAAGTGTCGAATCAAATCCTTCAGATTATAAACAAAATGAAATCTTGTGATCTTCTTGATTCCCCTATGGCCCTGCCTCGCATTTGATCTCAATTTTCACTGCCTTCAATATTTGTAGCGCAGCCATTCAGCTCTGCAGTACAACCGAACTTACTCTCTGGCTGCTGCTGCTGCTGCTAAATCGCTTCAGTCGTGTCCGACTCCGTGCGACCCCATAGACGGCAGCCCACCAGGCTCCCCCGTCCCTAGGATTCTCCAGGCAAGAACACTGGAGTGGGTTGCCATTTCTTTCTCCAATGCATGAAAGTGAAAAGTGAAAGTGAAGTCGCTCAGTCGTGTCCGACTCTCAGCGACCCCATGGACTGCAGCCTACCAGGCTCCTCCGTCCATGGGATTTTCCAGGCAAGAGTACTGGAGTGGGTTGTCATTGCCTTCTCTCTGGCAACTTCAGTCTAAGGACAGTAATCTAACCAATTCCAGTAAAATATGGTGGTGGTGCTCAGTAGCTAAGTCACATCTGACTCTTTGCAATTGTAGCTCACCAGGCTCCTCTATCCATGTGATTCTCCACGCAAGAATACTGAAGTAGGTTGGATCTTCCCAGCCCAGGGATTGAACCAGCGTCTCTTATGTCTCCCACATCGACAGGCAGGTTCTTTACCACTAGGGCCCCCTGGGAAGCCCTCACCTACTGACAGTCCTCAGGAAATAGCTCTTAGATTCCCAGTACTGTCAACACTATTACTGTACAACACTATTACAACAATCAACCCTATTACTGTGGAGCCTAGAAGTCAATTTGTAGTTCACTTTTTTGGTGTTTGCCCCAGAATCCAGGCATCTGGTTAACTCCCAGCAAGTTCTCAAAAGACCTACTATTAATTTTTCTTGAGTCTGTGGACTCTGAAATGCCTTGAATCACAGAGAGGATTCCCAAGGCAGTCCATCCAGGTGGAAAAGAAAACATTTAAACTTCCATATAGCTTTTATCTAAAAGAAAATAAAGAAAATAGAGTAAAAAGATGTAAGCCTTGGTAAGCCAGAGGCTCTTTCTTTCTTTCGCCTGCCTTGGCTCTGGCTCTGAGTAGGGGGTTCCTGATCTGGCTGGAGCTCAGGCCCCTCTCCTCTCCCCAGCCCTCCCCTGTCCCCTCCGGGGCCAAGGGAATGACCATTAAGAAGTGGATGCCAGATGCAAACGTGATGAAACAGTCAATTTGTCCTAAAGATGTAGCTGTGGCTTTTCAAACAGATTAGAGCAGAATTGTATCTATTTGGTTCTCTATCTCAGAAGACACTTTGATAAGAATTCATCTTTGAAGTCATCTGAGCCTAGAATTTCTTTATGGAAGGACTTTTAAAATTATTGATTGAATTTTTTAAGGTTGTGAGACTATTCTTTTTTTTTTTTCTTCTTCTTTTTCTTTCTTTCTTTTTTGGCCACAACAGGCGGCATGTAGGATCTTAGTTCCTCAACCAATGATCGAACTGGTGCCCCCTGCCGTAGAAGCTCAGAGTCCTAACCACTGGACTGCCAGGGAAGTCCCTATAAGACTATTTATATTTTTATTTCTTCTTGAATCATATTGGGTTTGTTAAGTTCTTTCTATGAATTTATCTGTTTCACCTAAAATCTCTAATCTTCTTGTGTGATGTTGGTACTATTATCTTATTATTGAAATAGCTGATTTTGAGCGGTTTTCAAACAATATTCTGTGAACCTGTGTGGGTCCCTGAGACCAGGTGGTCTGGGAGGTCAAAACTGTTTTCATAAGACAGATTGTTTTTGTTTTGTTTTTTCCATGGTATTGACATTTGAAATGGTGCTATGAAAGTGTGAAACTGCTAACGCCTTAGCATAAATTCATGTAGTGGCCCAAAACTGAACTGTTATAGTCTTCATTGCTATATAATCATAGCTTTTTAAAAAATCCAGTTTTCAAAAAAAATCTGGTTTCATTTTAAAATGTCCTTGATGAAGCAGTAAAAATATTAATTTCATTTAAAAAATAGTAAGCCTTATCAGAGGTCAATAGAAGGAAGGGTACTGGTGGCCTTATGGGGTCTCACGTCAGACAATAGCCGTCTTCAGAGAAGGATGTCAGGACTTGGTTTAGGGTGGAAGGGTGGGGGTGGGCGGTAAAAACAGAAATCTTCCCAAAGAGTGTGTAAAGAGAGCCAGTTCTCTCTCTTTTTTTTTTAATATTTTATTTGTATTTATTTACTTATTTGGCTGTGCCAGGTCTTAGCTGGGGCATATGGGATCTTTAGTTGCGGCATGTGGAATCTAGTTTCTTTACCAGGGGTTGAACCTGGGCCCCCTGTGTTGGGAGTGTTCAGTCTTAGCCACTGGACCACTAGGAAGTCCCCCCTAAGGAACAATTAACAAGGAAGCTGCCCCATCTTTACTGCTCCAGGGCAGCTTGTCTCCCAGAATGCAGAAAAAATTCTCAGCTTATTTGTCTGGGAGCTGCCTTTAGGGAGTGACACTGTGGAAAGAGCTGGCCTGCAAAAGCTGCTGCCCTGAGGGCAAGACCTTTCGCCAGCCCCAAGGCCAGCCCAGGAGTAGGACCACCACTCCACCCTGGCTCTGGGTGACCATCGCCACCAGGCCAGTTTCTTCCCATCACTTGGCCCCTCTTGCCCAACATCTCAGTATAGGACCCCAGAGGACTGAGACAGGCCTCTAAGTACTTGGGCATTCTGGGCAGCGGGAGGAGGCAGGCTTGGAGCTGTGCAGAGGGACAGACAGGACATCTGGATGTCCTTCTATTCCAGCTCTCTGGGTGTGAGCATTCTTAGGGGATCTACCTGAACCCCAGGCTGAATTCGAAGGGCACCCCAGTTAGTTTTTAGCAGTTATTAGAAATTGATGTGTATTTCTGTGGTTCTTTATTCACCTTTCTACCCAATGCCCTAAGATTTTTGCAGGGTGATTGCATTCTCTGCACCCCTGAAATCAGAGAGTCCCCTTACTCCTTGTCTTTTGGTCGATGATACCTCAGTGCTGATCCCTCTGGGTCACCCCTTTACACCACACAGCCCATGGCAGCAGTGGCTCTGGGGCATCCCAGCTGTGAGCACCTCCTGCTCAGTGACTGGAAGTTCCTGGCCTTAGGGAGTTGTTAGTGCTAAGATCCAGTTCATCACACATGTAATAGCCTCTTCAGACTCACTTGCAGGTGGCTCAGTGGGAAAGAATCCACCTGCAATGCAGGAGACACAGAAGATGAGGGTTCGATTGCTGGGTTGGGTAGATCCCCTGGAGGAGGGTATGGCAACCCACTCCGGTATTCTTGCCTTGGGAAATCCCACGGATAGAGGAGCTTGGTAAGTTAGCCATCCTATGGGGTTGCAAAAGAGTCAGACACGACTGAGCACTCATGCTCGCTCAGACTAACTCGTGTGAAGTAGGGGAAGGAGAGTGATGAAGGGCCCCTGACCGTGTGCAGACTCTGAAGGTGGGATCCAGCTCAGAGCTGGGACTGTGAGGGAAGCAGCCACTCCCTGCAACAGCGCCACCTGCTGAAACCCCCATGCTGGGGTGACGCAACTGGAGCCTGAGTTAACCTGACAGGAAGAGCCTAAATGGCCTCACTAGTCAAATAAATGATATATTTAAAAGTGTAGTCAGCCTGGCCCAAGAAGGGTTTTACATGAAAAAGTGGCAGCTACCGCCTTGGGGGAAACCACCTGAAGCAAAGTCATGGATTGATGGGGCCCTCAGGGTCAGAGTGCACCCTAAATGCCTGGCTTTGGTTCACCTCCTGCTGGTCCACACACCTTAGCTTAGTAAGGCAGCCTGGCCACTGACTGTGGCCATCGCCCCTTGGTCAGCCTTCTCTTGGGTAATGATCAGGATGAAAGGGATGGAGAGCTCTCTAGACTTATTTTGAAAAATTAAAGTTTCTGCCCTGACCATTTGTTGGCCTGACGCTTCTTTTCTTTCCCTTAATCACTACCCCAGGCCAGCCTGGCCAGTAGACTCTTTAAGTGCAGCCCAGTCAAAAGGAAGCCTAGGGAATTCCAGCTTCATTCTGGCCCAGCCTTCAGGATCTCTTGTTGGGTTGATGTGGTTCCAGGTCACTTGATTGAGGACGCTGCTCTCTCCAGCTCCCCTCCAGTGGCTCATACATGCTGCGGCAGGCTGAACAGTGGCCCCCAAGATTTCTGGGTCCTTATGCTTAGCACCTGTGAATATGGCAAAAAGGATTTTGCAGATATGATTAAGAATCTTCAGATGGGGAGATTATCCCAGTGGGCCCTGAAGGTCATCCCAAGTGTCCTTATAAGAAGGAGGTAGAGAGAGTACTGTAGACGGCAAAGTGGTAATGAGACAAAGAGAGACGTTTGAAGATACTGCTAACATACTGGATTTGAAGCTGAGGAAGAGCCCATGAAACGAGAAATGCAAGGAATGCAGTTCTAGAACCTGGAAAAGACATCAAAAGGGATTCTCCCCTAGAAGGAATGTAGCCCTACAGACACTTTGGTTTCAGATCAGTGGAAACTATTTCAGACTTCTGACCGCCAGAATAAGTGTGTGATGTTTTAAGTCAAAGTCTGTGGTCATTTATTACAGCAAGAATAGGGAACAAAGACATGTGCCAAGGTGGAGGGAGTTATGGGTCTTTGTAAGTTTTTAAAAATGCCTCGTTGCTCACACCTGACTCTTTTGAACAAAAGGTCTGGAAATAAGGGATAATTGAAGGAAAGGAGTAGTCACAGTTATTGAAGTATGACATCCATCACCATCTGTAGTTACTTTTTCTTGGGATGAGAACTTTTAAGATGTACTCTCTTAGCAGCTTTCATATATGCAATTCAATATTAACTGTGGTCTCCAAGCTGTCCCTCAGAATCTCTTCTTTGCAGGCTCTCTGAGCAGACCCTCTGCTGTCTTTCCAGCCAGCCCAGTCACCTCCAATCTGTGGAAGGAAAAGTTAACAAAACAACTAAGTAATACATTATGTTTAGTTTTGTTGGGAGAAAAAGAACCACGGGATGGTTGCTTTACCCTGAGGTTTTGAGGTGTTTTAATTTTTTTCCTCTAATTCAATGCACTTAAAAAAAAAATTTTTTTTAACAAAGATTTATTTAATTTTTTGGTCGTGGTGGATATTTGTTGCTGCGCTTGGGCTTTCTCTAGTGATTGCAGCCATGAAATTAAAAGACGCTTACTCCTTGGAAGGAAAGTTATGACCAACCTAGTTAGCATATTAAAAATCAGAGACATTACTTTGCCAATAAAGGTCCGTCTAGTCAAGGCTATGGTTTTCCCTGTGGTCACGTATGGATTTGAGAGTTGGACTGTGAAGAAAGCTGAGTGCCAAAGAATTGATGCTTTTGAACTGTGGTGTTGGAGAAGACTCCTGAGAGTCCCTTGGACTGCAAGGAGATCCAACCAGTCCATCCTAAAGGAGATCAGTCTTGGGTGTTCTTTGGAACGACTGATGCTAAAGCTGAAACTCCAGTACTTTGGCCACCTCATGCGAAAAGTTGACTCATTGGAAAAGACTCTGATGCTGGGAGGGATTGGGGGCCGGAGGAGAAGGGGACGACAGAGGATGAGATGGCTGGATGGCGTCACCAACTCAATGGACATGAGTCTGAGTGAACTCCAGGAGTTGGTGATGGACAGGGAGGCCTGGCGTGCTGCGATCCATGGGGTCGCAAAGAGTCGGACACGACTGAGCGACTGAACTGAACTGAGTTGCTGCCAGTAGGGGCTACTCTTCACCGCAGCGCGCAGGCTTCTCACTGCGGTGGGTTCTCTTCCACAGGCTGTAGGTGCACGAGTGGCGGTAGTTGCAGCACCTGACTCAGTGGTTGTGGTGCACGGGCTTAGTTGCTCCGCAGCATGTGAGGTCTTCCTGGATCAGGGACAGAACCAATGTCCCTTGCATTGCAAGGCAGATTCTTAACCACTGGACCATCAGGGAGGCCCTTTTTAGAAAAAAAAAAAAGCAAGCTTGTGATAAGCCGCTCTCTTGGGGAGGCTGCTTGCCTCTTTTTGTTTATTTTGCTGCTGTGAGTCTTAGTTGTGCATGCGGGATCTAGTTCCCTGACCAGGGATCAAACCCAGGCCCCCTGCATTGGGAGTTCAGAGATACAACCACTGGATCACAAGGGGAGGCCCTACTCCTCACCCTACTTCTTTAGCATACACTTTTCCAAAGCATGTATAAGCAACTGATTCAATTTCAAAGTCATCTTTAAGTTTCACAATAACTACTGTTTTTAGTTTTCTAGTTATCTGAACAATGTTTCAAAAGCATTTGAAACAACAAAAAGACAGGAATTCTGTAAAGATTGAAATAGCAATGCGAACTAGCAACTTTAACATCAGTATAATCTTTTTTTTTTCAGCCTTCAGTCCATCTGAGAAGGCTTATACTCCTGAGTAGCTGCCTACTATTTAAAAGAGATACATATTTCTGACCTCATTTTTCCTAAATGAGGCATGTGTAGAGAAGTGAAGTTCTTCCATAACCCTCTCACTTGACTGGGAGATTTGTCACTTACTGGGGATCAGAATGAGAGAGACTCTTTCTTATCTTCCCTTTGGCCAGAAGACCTCTCTCCCTGTAGGATTTCTCAAGTCCCTTCCTCTGAGGGCTGCTAGCCTTTTAACTTCTCTTCATCCAGGCCCCATTTAGGAGTGATTGCTTAATTCACAGAAGTCACCCTTATCACAAAAAATCTCCTGGGATCTGCTGGTTCTGGGCACCAGTAGGCTCCACAGGGTCAAGATCCAGGTCTCTACCTGTTCTCTGGGCTTTCCTTGTGGCTCAGATGGTAAAAAATCTGCCTGCAATGCGGGAGACCTAGGTTCGACCCCTGGGTTGGGATTATCCCTTGGAGAAAGAAATGTCAATCCACTCCAGTATTCTTGCCTAAAGAATTACATGAACAGAGGAGCCGAGCCTGGCAGGCTACAGTCCATGGGCTCTCAAAGAGTTGGACACGATTGATTGACTCTTAGGAAAAATGAGGTCAGAAATATATACCTCTTTTAAATAGTAGGCAGTTGCTCTGGAGTATAAGGCTTCTTAGCTGGACTGAAGGCTGGGGGGGAAAAACGGTTATTCTGCTGTTAAATTTGCTAGTTTGCATTGCTATTTCAATCTTTACAGAATTCCTGTCTTTTTGTTGTTTCAAATGCTTTCAAAACATTGTTTAGATAACTATAAAACTAAAAACAGTGGTTAGGAGTGCTTTAGGAGGGATTGCTTAATTCACAGAAATCACCCTTATCATCACAAAACATCTCCTGGGATCTGCTGGTTCCGGGCACCCAGAGGTCTCTGCCTGTTCTCTGGGCTTCACTTGTGCTTCAGATGGTAAAGAATCTGCCTGCAATGCAGAAGACCCAGGTTCAATCCCTGGGTCGGGAAGATGGCTCGGAGAAGGAAATGGCAACCCACTCCAGTATTCTTGCCTAGGAAATCCCATGGACAGAGAAGCCTGGTTGGCTATAATCCATGGGGTCACAAAGAGTCGGACACAACTGAAGCGAATTCACACCTGCTCTGTGTGAGGTCACACTTTGGGTGCAGTGCTGACACACACTGAAAGAGCCAGCTAGGTTGTAGGGGCAATGAGATGGGAGATGGGGTAAAGGCAGTGTACCCAACCTGCTTGGGTTCAGGGGTGGGGAGAGGGCTGGAGGTGGCCAGTTTGCCAAAGTTAAATTTGGTAAGACTGATGGAAGGTAGAGGGAAGTTGGGAGAGGTTAGAAAACGCTGGGGGTGTTAACAGAAAGAGGAAAGATAAGCCGTATAGACAGAGTCACTCAAGACCAGGCTCCACTGCAAAGCATTCATTCAAATATCATTTAGGTGCCCCTGTGTCAGGTACGGATTTGGTCACCGGTGTTACAGTGATGAAGGTGACAGAGGGCCCTTAGGTGGGCCTGAGTGAGGCGTGTGAAAGGAACAGACGTGAGGGCATGTGGCTGAAGCACGGGAACCAAGGAGCAGGAAAGTAGAGGCCATGGCCAGCTGGTCGGCAGGGCCCGAATCTTGCAGGGCCCTGCAGGCCGTGATAAGGGATTTGGGTTTTATTCTGAGCGCAGCAAAATGACGTTTCATTCATTCTGCAAAAGCCTTAGGAACTAGGCGGCCTTATCCCAGTTTTACTGACGAGGACGATCAGGGTCGGTTTAGGTAATTTGTTCACGGTCAGTTGCAGGCGAAAAGGGGTTACAAACACCTGCCGGATCTCCCTGCCCCGGGCCCGCCCGGAGCCTTCCCCCGTAAGGCCAAGTAGGAGCGGCCCGGCGTGGCCCAGGGTCCAGGCAGGCGCGCGCCTCGGCGACAACGCGCATGCGCCGCTGCCTACGGAAGCCGGGAGGGAGGGGGCGGGGCCGACGCTGGCGGGCGCGGGGGAAATGGCGGCGACGGCGGCAGCGGCGAACGGGACTGGAGGGAGCAGCGGGATGGAGGTGGATGCTGCAGGTAACGGGCCGTGCGGGGGCGGCTTCTGGAGACTTCTTGGCAGGCCTGTCGAGGCCTTCCTAGAGTCCCGGGAGCAGTCGGGATGGCGAGTCGGCAGCGAGCTCCCTGGGTTAACTTGCGGGAGGGATGGATGGCCCGACTCTGCCGTCTCCCGTTCCCGGCTCCCGGGAGGACCGTGGGGCCTGGACTCTCACCCCCTCTTCCCCCTCCTTAGTCGTCCCCAGCGTGATGGCCTCCGGAGTGACTGGCAGCGTTTCAGTCGCTCTTCATCCCCTCGTCATTCTCAACATCTCAGACCATTGGATTCGCATGCGCTCGCAGGAGGGGCGGCCTATGCAGGGTGAGTGTTCGGCGTCGTTCTCCAGCCTCCTCCCCCCAAATAGTGGTCCTTTCTCCTTCCTTTGCTGAAGCCAATTCCTCCTCCGCAAATCATTCTCTAGAACTTGGTTCACGTGACCTCAGACCCTCAGGCTACTATTAGAGAAGTTTGAGGATTCCTTTAGTGTTAGTCGCTCAGTCTTGCCCGACTCTTTGTGACTCCATGGACTGTAGCCCGCCAGGCTCCTCTGTCCTTGGAATTCTCCAGGCAAGAATGCTGGAGTGGGTTGCCATTCCCTTCTCCAGGGGAATCTTCCTTACCCAGGGATTGAACCCAGGTCTCTACCATCTGAGCCACCAGGGAAGTCCTGGAGGATTCCTCACCCTCATCTCTTATGTGTCCTTTTCTACTCCAGTGATTGGGGCTCTGATCGGGAAGCAGGAGGGCCGAAATATTGAGGTGATGAACTCCTTCGAACTGCTGTCCCACACCGTGGAAGAGAAGATTATCATTGACAAGGAATATTATTACACCAAGGAGGAGCAGTGTGAGAGGGGAGGAGACGTGGGGGAGAAGAGTGGGAGTGGGGGGAAAAGAATGGGGAAGATGGAGAGGGTTGGGGAAAAAATAAACAGAGAAATAGGACCAGAGTAGAGGAATAATGAAGAGAGGGTAGCTGAAGAGACCTTAGAAAAAGAACACATATGGGTTATTCCCCGCAGAGAGAGCAAGGAGTGAGAAAAGACACAAGAGATTAGTTGTTCTACGTGGAGCCAGGATGGGAAGGGGAGAAGCTGGTAAAAACACACCAGGAGTTTCAAATTAAAGAAGGATGATTTAAAGATACACTGTCCTGGCCCCTTTCTCTCCAGTTAAACAGGTATTCAAGGAGCTGGAGTTTCTGGGTTGGTATACCACAGGGGGGCCGCCTGACCCCTCCGACATCCACGTCCATAAGCAGGTATACACGTTCACACAGGTACATATTGGGGTGGAGACGAGAGGAATGAGGGGAAGGAAGAGGGGCCCTGACACGCGTGTGCATCCTCCCTTCTTCCAGGTGTGCGAGATAATTGAGAGCCCTCTGTTTCTTAAGTTGAACCCTATGACCAAGCACACAGATGTGAGTACAGTGACCCTGTGCCCACTTTGTCCTGCCTGTCGCTCTGCCCCTGCTTTTACTGTATGACATCTCTGTTGAATCTCCTTCTTGTGGTTTACTATCTGTGAGACTAGTCATTTAACCTTTAAACTGCATTTTCTCCACATGTGAAAATGGGAATGAGTTCCACTTCAGCAGGTCCTGGGAAGATTAGCTGAGGAAACGCAACGTGAAGGGCCAAGTCCAGTTTCGGTGCTTAGTATAGGTTCAGGCCTCTGATGTTTAGTTAAGAGCTGTTCTCTCTTCTTCACAGCTTCCTGTCAGCGTCTTTGAGTCCGTCATAGATATAATCAATGGAGAGGTAGGTAATGCCCTACCCTTCAACCCACACAGCCTGCCCCTGGGGTTTCCTGCTTTTGACTCTCTGTGCCCCATAGGCCACCATGCTGTTTGCTGAGCTGACCTACACTCTGGCCACAGAGGAAGCGGAACGCATTGGGGTGGACCACGTAGCCCGAATGACAGCAACAGGCAGTGGAGAGAACTCCACTGGTAAGGGTGGCTGCAGGGGCTTCCCTGGAAGTGGGGGGAGGTGTGCCCACACACCTCCTCACCCTCGGCCTACCACCCCCCAGTGGCTGAACACCTCATCGCACAGCACAGCGCCATCAAGATGCTGCACAGCCGCGTCAAGCTCATCTTGGAGTACGTCAAGGCCTCTGAGGCAGGTAGGACAGGTATCTCCCTGGTTCCTGAAGCACTTTGCCTCCCTTCTGGGGAAGCGACAGCATCCACATTGATGCCGTTTCTTGTGCCTTCAGGAGAGGTCCCCTTTAACCACGAGATCCTGCGGGAGGCCTACGCTCTGTGTCACTGCCTCCCAGTGCTTAGCACAGACAAGTTCAAGACAGACTTCTACGATGTGAGTGCAAGGCCCAGGACGGGGAGGTGGGGCTCCCGTGTTCTGCATGCAGGACATGACCGGCTTCTGTCCCTTCACAGCAATGCAATGATGTGGGGCTCATGGCCTACCTTGGCACCATCACCAAGACGTGCAACACCATGAACCAGTTCGTGAACAAGTTCAATGTCCTCTATGACCGACAAGGCATCGGCAGGCGGATGCGGGGGCTCTTTTTCTGACAACAGGGTACTTGACGTACAGGGGTCAGACAGCTGTCAAGGGGAGGGGTGCTACACTCCCTTGAGAGAAACCTGTCACTAATAAAAGGGGAGCAGCCCCCCAGCACCCCTTCTAGTGGCTCTGTTCTCTCCTGTGGGCACTGTGGATGGCTGAGGGAGAGGGGTTTGTTACTGCAGCATCCAGCGCTCACGAAGATGAAATACCTGCCTGAAGCTCAGGAGGCAGAAGTACTGGTGTCCATACTTTGAGACTAACTGGAGGGGGGTGGGAGAGGAGACCAGTGCAGTCCGGTATCGGTGCCTTGCAGGCAGAGCAGGAAGTCCCCTCAAATTTAATGAATGGCTGGAATAAGGTAAGCATAAAGGGAAGACAAGAATCCAGAAAACTCAAAACCCTGTTTTAACAGAAGCAGCAAATGGACACACGCTTTATTAGGAAAAAAGAATAAGTAAAACAAGTGCAGCTTGGGCAAATAAGGGGACCTTCCTTTGCCCTCAAAAGCATTGGCAAACCATCAAATGAAGCGGAGTAGGGCAATATGCAGAGCAGATCCAGTGTCCAAGCAACTGGACTCACACAAAAGTGATCCGTGTCCGGGCAGTGTTGACCTGCCAGACGTTGAGCTCCTCATACTCGTCCAGGGCCGCCTGGAACTGAGCAGGTGTGAAGCCACGGGAGATGCAGCGCTGCTCCGCCTCGGAAAACCGGACACTTTGGCCCTCTGAGACCAACTCACGGACGGTCGCAAATATCACATCTGCTGGTCTCTGGGTCCTGGATGGACGAGCGTGGTGTGTGGTCAGGGTTAGAACTTCGAGGCCAGCACCACAGACCCAGGGGTGCAGAAGCCGCAGGATGAGTTTCCTGCTCAAGACAGTCAAGGTGCCCCCTGCCACCCTCTTCTAAGCCGCTCACCTAGCTGTCTGCCCCTTGTCACCCAGCAGTGAGTCCTTGGACATCTCCATCAGCCGTATGGCTTCATTCACATCTTCCTTCTCCACGGTGTCCACCATTCGTAGACGTGCCTAAGGGGAAGGTAGGGAGAGATGGGCACAGAAGGAGGGGGTGGAACAAAGTCAGGGAGGCCCCCCACCCTGCTCCAGCTTTAAGGCTGGGCACCTGAGTGCTGCTACTCACAAAGGAGTAGCGGCCCCCTCCCCGCCCACCAGGCATCCGCAGTGTGGGGCCGGCACTGTCAGACCGAGACAAGTGCAATGCCCGGGGCAGCGTCCAGCAATTGCCCAAGTCTCCGCCTCTCAACACTGGCCAGTCCCGGTGTGCAGCTGTCCTGTGAGGGAGACCAGACCCTTCTGAATTCCACTGGGCTCCCCACCACGAGATGGAGCTTGGGGCGCTCGGCCGAGAAGGCAACTGGCAGGGGTAGTGTCCCCGGGGCTCGGGAAGTGCTGGCTCAGCAGTAGGTCAGGTGATCACACTACCTGCACGAACAGCACTTTGGAGCCCCCAGGACGATGGTCCACGGCGTGAGGACAGAAATGAAGCTTCCCGACCCCAGAGCGAGGTTACCCCACCGGCCCCTCAGCAAAATCTGAGAAACGGAGAAGCCTCTCTCCTGGGACGCTGGGCGTGCCCTGCCGGAGCAGCAAGTACCCACAGTGCGGTAGCACACAGGACCACTATCTGCACTGTCAGCACTTTAGCCCCGGCAGGGCCAGAGCAGGAGGGAGGCGGCAGCGCACGGGCAGGCTGCCAGCAGAGCCCAAGCGGACCATCCTCCAGCGCACAGACTGGCACTCACCAGAGCAGTGGACAGTCGCAGGATAGCCAGCAGAGTCCGGGCCGAAGTATAGGTGGCGTCCTTACTGGCCCAAGCCTCGCGCCTCATCTCCACGTAGGCTGCTGTGATGTAGTCGGCCAGAGACTCTGGCACCGCAGGCTGCTTCTCCCGGCACATAGCTATGTACCGCCTGTGGGAAAGCAGGAGAGCTGGAGAGCGTATTTGTTCTGCATTAAGAGTTGGAAAACTGGGAGTAAAGAAACCGGAGGGGAGGGCACTCTGAAGTAGGAGACAGCAATTGGTGGATGATTAGGCTTAAATAAGCTACATTTGGAAAATCTATCAACATTTCAAGTTATCCGCAACTTTTTTTTTAAATGAAAATGGCCTTTGCACGATTGAGACAAATCCACCTGTCTTTAAGAGATGGTTCTGTTAATTCATGAGAACAGCTAAAAGGGAAAAACAACATTAGGAATCCCTGGGAGTCCCTGGACTGACTCCTTGGACAGAGCAGTGCTGTCAGGCACCCACGAAGCAAAAGCCAGCTTTGCCAATATCCATACCTCAGTTAGTAACCCTGAGACTGCGGGTGGAGGTATGTGAAGGCAGGTTCTCCGCCATGGTCTCCTATGGCCAGCCCAGGGGAACCAAGACTCACTGTTCTCAGACCCAGGACGCCAGGAGGGGGAGGGGTGAGCGCTTTTCAAGAGAAGCACACAGAGGCCAAGCCGCCCGGGGGAGTGTCC
Organism: Bos taurus; assembly: GCF_002263795.3. Lineage (NCBI taxonomy): Eukaryota > Metazoa > Chordata > Mammalia > Artiodactyla > Bovidae > Bos > Bos taurus. The sequence goes on along the minus strand of NC_037352.1, from coordinate 36,354,746 downwards.
GCCCTGTCCAGCTCTCCTACCTCATCAGTTTCATGTCCAAAGGCTCAAACTGGGCGGGGGGCTGCCGGCTGTGCTGGTGCACGTAGGTGATGTGCTGGGCCAACCTGGGAGGAGGGGAGGCAACAGGAGCGCTGCATCTTGGTGTCCCCTCAGCGCTCCACCCCACAGCCTGGTCGGTCAAGGACTGGCGGCACTTCAACCCTGACCCCCTCTGAGAACTGTGGAGCAACCCCTGCTGTTTTAAGGGGAAGGCTCTGGTGTTTCCCTAAGACGACAATAACGGGTTTTCCAGTTTCTCCTCCCTGCACATAGATGGCTACAGGGGGTGTCTCCCCGAGCGCAGAGCTGCAGTCACCTCAGGTCATTGTCTCGGTCGGGCCGGTCCTGGATCAGCCAGAGGAGGTCAAATCGGGAAAGCAATGCCGCAGGAAGCTGTATATTTTGTTCCAGGCTGCGGCGAGGGTTGTAGCGTCCATAGGCAGGGTTGGCGGCAGCCAGGATGGAGCAGCGGGCATTGAGCGTTGTGAGAATGCCTGCCTTGGCAATGGAGATGGTTTGCTGCTCCATGACCTCGTGGATGGCCGTGCGGTCGGCCTCCGCCATCTTGTCAAACTCGTCAATGCAGCACACTCCCTGGTCGGCCAGCACCAGGGCCCCGCCCTCCAAGGTCAGCTCGCCACTCACAGAGTCTCTCAGCACAGCTGCCGTGAGGCCCACGCCGGAGGAGCCGCGGCCCGTCGTGTACTGGCCTGCACAGAAGGGTCAGGAAGACAGACACGCACAGGCCTGTTTAGGACGACAGCAGGGCAGAGGGAACGGGGCCATGAGGCGAGGTCTGTGCTGAACTGCTCTACTGACCCAGTTGGGCTGTCCTGAGGCAGCGGCAGGTCTGGGGGCAATGACACCAACACCCATCTCCACCCCCTGGCCCTCCCACAGCGGAAGCCTGCTGGTCCTCCTAAGTTTGCCTCTCCCAGGATCTGATACTCACTGCGGGGGGCCAGGCGGTCAATGTAAGACAGGAGCTGAGACTTAGCCACACCAGGGTCCCCCATCAGGCAGATGTTGATGTTGCCTGGAGGAAGGGAAGGAAGCCCCTGAGTGACTGTTCCCTCGATGCAGGTTGTCTGCACACAGAGAAAAGGACTATTGAGGTCTGCCTGCCCTGTTTCTAATCCCACCCTGTGCCCATGAAATAGAGATGCTGGCTTTTATTCTGTGACCGATGCAACCCTGGTCCGGCATCCTTTCTTCCCCAATGCCTCCACTCACCCCTGATTTTCATGCCTCGAGGAGACTGGTCTACCCCTCCCACCAGCAGGAGCAGCAGCGCCTTCTTCACGTCTTCGTGCCCATATATCTCTGGGGCGATGGAGGCTGCCAGCTTCTCATAGAAATCCTCCTCTGTGGGAAAGCAAAGACTCAAGAGTGTTTTTCCAGGGGAAAGAAGTGCTTGGGATAAATTTGCATTTATCTTCCCGCTGACCCCTCACCTGTGATTTGCCTCAGCTCCTCCCTGGTCAGCTCTCCGGCCCCAGACTCATCCTCCTCACTCTTACTCATCTTCACAATCCGATGAGCTTCCAGATAAGTTTCCGAGAGTAAACCCTTGGGCAGGAAAACGCTAGGGCATGAATGAAGTTCTCTACTTGCCCACGCAACACGATGCCCTCTGGAGTTCCTGACAAACCCTTTAGTTCTGTTCTGCCTGGTGTTCTGCTATTGAAACTTCTTTCTATGGGGCTGGTAAAACGGAGGGAATAAACTTCCCTTCTCACCTGGACCATCTGTCGGAACCCAGTGCGCAGGATTGGCAGGAAGATGCCGGTAACACTGACGTGGTCCCCAGGCTGGGCGATCCTTGTGTTCTCTCCTTCCACCAGCACTGTGATGCTGCGAGGGATGTTTCCCACGGGCACTTGGTCGCTCTGGGGGAGAAGGGCACTTGAGGCCAGACGACTAACCTCCCCTTCTGCGCCCACCACTCGGCTACTCCCTGGCCCCACACAAACCAACCGAGGGAAGCTGAGCTCTCCTTTACCACATCCCAGCTCAGTCAGAAAGTTCCAGAGAAGCCTGCCTCCTACTCTCTGCAACTTCTCTGCCTCAGCTCCTCTCTGTTCTACTTTCTTCCCTCTACTTCACGAGTGACTACCGGAGTTGAGTGAACTCCCAACCTCAAACTTCCCTGGGCCCTGGACCTCATATCCCAAACTCACATGTTCCTGCATCTTCATCTCCTGGAATTTGATGAATTTGGAGCCACGAGTCTGGAGGTACAGTCGGCCTCCTGAGCGGTTGGTCTGGCACTCCTGGCTCGGGCACATAATCAGAGGCATGAAAGTAGGAGATTGGATCTAGAGTGAAAAAGGAAGCACCAAAGGAACTCATGAGGAAAGGAGCACCTCAGTCCCCGGAATCATGTCCCTCCTTCGGCAGAGATGATGAAACTTTTGAGAATGTCTTAAGCCGTGCTACGTACACATTGACAGACACAAAGAGAACAGACTGGATGGAAGGACCACGCCATAGTAGAAAGAAACTGCAAAGTGACCACACAGGCGTGTTTTACAGTAAACAGAAAAAACACCAGGTAAACATCAGTAGACAAAATTCACTCTCGCAGCATTAAGCGTGCTCCGTCCTCTGCTCCATACGTACCGGCTGGTAGGTCTCCGCCCCGCACTGGTCGCAGGTGTAAGTGGCCACCACCATTCTTGGTTTGACCTCAGAGACGCGAGTGACAATTCCACGCACTGTTACTAGCTTCCCCACAGAGTCAGCCCGTACTTCCCGGATCACACGAGGCTTGTTACTGCTGGGGCCTTGAAAATACAGCTCACTAAGGGAGAAAGTGGTCATTCGCAAATGTCTGGGGACCTGAACCCCGCGCCTGTCCCCACCGTGGCCACTCACAATCTGCGCATGAGCTCGGGAGGGTACTGGTTTTGAGGGCTTCGGGCTGCCCCCGGGTCGCGGCTCCGCTGCTCCATCATCAGCCGGTGCTCAATGTAAACGTCCAGGACGTCTTTATTTACTACCTAAACGAAGGGAAAGGAAAACAAGGAAAGTGAGCGGCAGGACGGTGAGAGGAAAGAACGTAAGAGTGCCAGGCAGAACCACTGACCCCTTTGGGTCAGCTCGGACAGCATCAGTACCCAGGAAGATTTTCGACACAAACCTAAGTGTGCCCTGCATTTTTCTCACCTCCCTCTCCTTGTATTGAGGCAGCAGCTCTTGAACAGCATCAGCAAAGAGCCTGGCATAGCGCTTGGTGTTCTCACAAATTGAGTCCACCAGCTCAGGGTCATCCTCAGCAATGTCGTCTAGGTCTACGTACATGGCCACTTGCTCCCGATGAGCCAGTTGAACCTGGTGTGGGGAAGAGAAAGCGACGGAGCCAAGTTTATCTTACTAGTGTTCACAAGCAAAAATTGGTCACTACGAGCTCAGCACACAGGATCCAGGCTCCATGAGGGAGAAAGGTGTGTATCACTACGTTTGCAATAATTAAGGTGTTTTCAGGGATTGAGGGAGCTGAAACTGAGTGCTGTTGAGTCTCACATCGCTTTCTCCCAGGTGGCACAGTGGCAAAGAATTCGCCCGCCAGTGCAGGAGACACAAGAGATATGGGTTTAATCCCTGGGTCGGGAAGAGTCCCTGGGGAAGGATATGGCAACCCGCTCCAATATTCTTGCCTGGAAAATTCCCTGGACAGAAGAGCCTGGTAGGCTATAGTCACAGGGTCGCAAAGAATTAGACTGAGCACAGACGCAGCATACACTGAGTGATACACAAGTTATCAGGTATGGTGCTAAACTCACCACTTCCAGAAAAACATACCTGCTAAAATAAGCCAGGCCTTATAGCTCAAGTCACCACCCCTTCCCTCTACCTAACCTTAGACTCACCAACTGGTTCCCATACTTGAACTGCTTCTTGCCAGATTCGTCATCCTGGTAGAACTCTTGTAGGAACTTCTTCACTTTGTCTGTAAGCAAGAATAAAGCGGTAAGGACGGACTTTTCTGCATATACCTTACTGCAAACCCTTGAGAGAGATCTAAAAAACTTCTTTTACTTAAAGTTAAATCTCTAAACAAATTAAATGAACATTCACATATGCGTACGTAATTCTCCCCAACAGAGCAAAACTCCTTTTCGCAAGTCTGTTTTGACCTAAGAAAAAATAAGTGGCCCCTAGCAGTTTAGAGTATTACCCAATACTCTCCCCCCCAGGGGAATTCCACTCTCTGCCTTAATTAGAAATCTCAGTACCCTTTTCTAAGGGCCTTCCACACCCGGCAACACACTCAAGTCTCACGGTTCTCAGCTTTCCTTCTACGTGCTTTATTCCCTCTTTCTTTCGGTCCCTTAAATTGTTGCTCTCCCGGGGATCTCCGCCACCAGGCCCGTCCTCCGCCCCACCCCCTCTCCCGCCACTGCTTCCGCTCTTAGTAAACAAAGAAGCACATGGGCCCAGATGCCGCCGCCTCACAGCCCGGGATTCCTCCGCCCAAGGCGGGAGCCCGTCCGGCGATTGGCCGCCTTGTCGAGGGCCACCCTGCCCCACCCCACCACTTTATCCCTCGGCCTCCGCAGAAACCCCTCCAATTCCAGGCACGCCCCCACCCTCGGTCGCTCTCTCCGAGGCCACCGCGCGGAAGGACACTGTTTACACACGACACTCCCTCCAGTAGCGTCGCGCAACTTCCGCCCGCCTCCACTTCCGCTAGGAGGTGGACCTAATGCGGCCCAATCCCCGCGCGCAGCGGCCCGGGGCCGCCCGCCCCACCCCACCCCGGGCTTCGGCACGTCGGGGGTCGCTGGGAGTGCCTAAGCGCGCGGAGAAAAGCGGGACTGGGGGGTCGCTGGTTAGATAAGTCCCTGAGGGCCTGCTCTCTCCTAGACGCGACCCTTCCCTCTGGAGCTTCTAGTTCTGATGTCCGCAGCGCGCCCCGCCCGCCCCCCCCCTCACCCCACGACTCTCACTCTTTTCCTGGACACGATCACTAGCTCTCCCCCGGCCTCGGCGGCCCGTGCACCCCAGGCACCGTGCGCCTCTACTCCGCCACCTCCCTACCCTGCCTCTGGCCTCGTGCGCCGAGAGCCCGGGACTCCAGCCCACACCAACAGGTGTCGCCCAGGAAGCTTCCCGCGCAGAACGCCCCTCCTACACTCGCAGACCCTCACCTTTCTCGAGCACGTAGTCCTTAAGTGCCATTGCTGCCGAGGACCGTACGGCAGCAATTGGCGGGCTCTGAGCTCTCACTCCCCGTACAGCAAAAAAACGTCCGCGCGGCGGACTGCGGCCGACCAACCGAAATTGGCGCGAAACGTCGCCCCCCACGTGACCAGCGGCGCCGCTTGCGGGCCAATCGGAGAGGATTACCCTTCGTCCCTCCCGCTTGTCGCGGGCCCCAGCCTCGGCCAATCAACGGGCGAACCTGGGCTGAGTGACGGGGAAGAGGCGCGGGTGTTTGGAGGGAAGGGCTGGGCGAGGCGGGGCGCGCGCCGGGTTTCCCGCGGTCGGAGGAGAATCGCTCTTAAAGGGCCAGTCTACTCGCGTCCTTTTGTTCCGGGGCCGCAGGGCGGGGCAGGCCCAACGTTTGCTGTCTCCTAGTCTATTCTCCAGAACGGCCATGATTTCCCAGTTCTTCATTCTGTCTTCCAAGGGGGACCCGCTCATCTACAAGGACTGTATCCTTGGCCAGCGGGGCGGGGGGAGAAGGGCTGAGTGGGACTAGGGCCCCAGTGCCAGCGAGTGTCGCCAGCTCCTTAGCTTCCCTTCCACTCGGTCAGTCCGCGGAGACAGCGGCGGCCGGGATGTGGCCGAGCTCTTCTACCGGAAGCTGACGGGACTGCCTGGAGACGAGTCTCCGGTTGTCATGGTAACTACTGGCGGGAGTGGGGGTGGGGTGGTGGGTCTGCGGTTGGTGGTCTGGGGTTGGGAGGCACCTCCTCCCGGGACGTTCTCTAAGAGCTCATACGGGGGGTGGAAGGGGGTACATTCCTCTAAATAATATTAATGGCGGTTTACTGATCGCTAACCGCACCAGGCACAGCTCTTCACACGTCTCAATCCTCAGCCACTTTGGAGTAGGTACTATTACTAACTTCATTTACACATTAGGAAGCTGGGCCCCTTGGGGAGGTTTCATATGTGGCCTAAAGTCACGCTGCTAGTAAGTAAGGAAATCAGGATACTAGCCTCAGTCTCATGGCCAGGAATCACTGCAGCTCTCTTCCTAACGTTTTTCTCCTTGCCTCTGCCTCAGCACCACGATGATCGTCACTTTATTCACATCAGACACAGCGGTCTCTACTTGGTGGCCACTACTTCAGAAAACATTTCTCCCTTCAGTCTCCTGGAGCTGCTCTCCCGGTGAGGAGGGCAGGGCTGGGCACCCGGGTGCAGGGGTCAGGGAGTCAGAGAGGAGGAGTTGTGCACTCTCTGTCCGGGTTTTCGCAGGTTGGCCACTCTTCTGGGTGATTACTGTGGCTCCCTAGGGGAGGCGACCATCTCTCGCAACGTGGCTCTGGTCTATGAACTCCTGGATGAAGTGCTGGTGAGGTGCCTCCCTGTCCCTGGTTCCCTGAAGATACAGCATTCATTTTCACCCCTTCCCCCACCGAGTACCCAAAAAGCGTCTTTCCTCTGTCCCTAGGACTATGGCTACGTACAGACCACATCCACGGAGGTGCTGAGGAACTTCATTCAGACAGAGGCTGTGGTCAGCAAACCCTTCAGCCTCTTTGATCTCAGCAGCGTTGGCTTGGTCAGTCCGGGGACAGAGGAGGCCAGGATTGAGGAGGGTTAGTGGGAAGCATCAGCCATGAGGATTGATTGATTTGGGTGCTTTCAGTTTGGGGCCGAGACACAACAGAGCAAAGTGGCCCCCAGCAGTGCAGCCAGCCGGCCCGTCCTGTCCAGCCGCTCTGACCAGGTGAGGGAGGGGCTATTGGGTTCACATCGTCTGGTTTTTGAGTCCCCAGAGTGCAAGATCCTGGCATATCTTTCTCCCTTCTCTAGACATGGAGGATCCCTTTTCTTAGCCCTGTGCCCCCATCCTGGGGCCCCAGCCTCCACTGTTCTGTCCTTTCTGCCTGTCCACATTAGAAGACAGACCAACCAACCTCCAACCACCAGACCCCCTCTCTTTCCTTAGAGCCAAAAGAACGAAGTGTTTCTGGACGTGGTCGAGAGATTATCCGTACTGATAGCCTCTAACGTAAGTTTGGGCCCCCAGCCCTGCGGCTGAGGATGGTGGCACCTGGAAATTGCTGGGCATTGACCTCCTGCTGCTCTCAGGGCTCGCTGCTCAAGGTGGACGTGCAGGGAGAGATCCGGCTCAAGAGCTTTCTGCCTAGCGGCTCAGGTGAGCAGCGTGCGGGCTGGACCGGGTTGGGGTGTGGGAATGGCTCCTTGGTGGCGGGTATGGTAGTATGGTGGCTTCTTCTGATACTCTTTTGTCTGACAGAGATGCGCATCGGCTTGACTGAGGAGTTTTGTGTGGGGAAGTCCGAACTGAGAGGTGAGGAGAAAGTGGGTCTTTTTCTTCTAGGTAGAGGTCACTGTCCTAGGTTTCATCTGGGTTAGTTAGATGGATCCCCACCATGGCTCCCCACCCCCTCCCAAAACACAGATCAGCAGAGGGGGTCTTTCTCTCTTTCCAGGCTATGGGCCGGGAATTCGGGTGGATGAGGTCTCCTTTCACAGTTCAGTGTACCTGGATGAGTTTGAATCTCATCGGATCCTCCGTCTGCAGCCCCCTCAGGGTGAGGTCAGGACCGGGCTGGCCTAGCACATTCCATCTACTGAGGGGGAGGGAGGCCATTCAGGTGTAAGGAGACCAAACTCACCTCCATTCCTCTCTGGTCTCAGCTGACTGTGATGAGGTACCAACTCTCAGATGACCTCCCTTCCCCGCTCCCCTTCCGGCTCTTTCCCTCTGTGCAGTGGGACCGAGGCTCAGGCAGGTGAGACCATTTCCCCTCTCTAGAACTTCTCTGGACCCCAAGCCGATGTATGTATGTACGTGTGTGTACATATGTATTTGTATGTATGTATGTAATTCCCAGGTTGATTTTGGAGTGTGGTGGTGGTGGTGACATTGGCTCCAAGTTAGAATAGGCACCCTCCCCCACAAGTGGACCCAGCTCCGTGTGTGTAATGGCTCATAGAGTTGGGTGGATCTCAGTTCTTCTCTTTCCTTCCTGGGGCAAAAGCCACAGCCACACATGGGGGCCCTGCCTGGGGATAGGGCCTGAGTAACAGTATTTGTACCCCCTCACACAGGCTCCAGGTTTATCTGAAGTTACGTTGTGACCTGCCCCCAAAGAGGTGAGTGGGGGGAGCCCAGCCTAGTCCAGCTATGGAGGGTAGGAGACAAGGCCGAGATAGCTGCTCTTTCCACCCCCAGGTGCGGCCGGCAGCCTCAGAATCCAGGGGAGAGCCTGGAGTTTGGGAAGGGGGTGGGGGGCGCTTGTGCGCAAGTCCAGTGGTGACATTAATGAAGATGGGATGCGGCTTTCCTGGGACTGACTGCTCCCTTCTCCCTTGCAGCCAGGCTCTGAACGTCAGGCTGCATCTTCCCCTGCCTCGAGGGGTGGTCAGGTAAGCATGTGTGCACTACGGGCCTGTGGGCAGTCGCACTAGCTTCTCAGGAAAACAGATAGCGCTGGGGTGGGAGCTGTGGGGCAGGGGCTGAGCCCAACCCTTTCCTCTCCCAACTCTAGCCTATCTCAGGAGCTGAGCAGCCCAGAGCAGAAGGCAGAACTGGGGGAGGGAGCCCTTCGCTGGGACCTGCCTCGAGTGCAAGGAGGCTCTCAGCTTTCAGGCCTTTTCCAGGTACCAGCTGCTGATTCTCGAAGGCCCTGCCCCCGCCTCCACCTCCAGCCCTGACCCATGCCTCCTCACGCAGGCGGTCAGTGTGGTCAGCTTCCTGGCCCCTTGGCTCTCTTGCCTGCCCTCCTCTCGGGGCCTTCAGCACCGTTCTCTGCCTCTCCCCCTCACAGATGGACGTCCCAGGCCTCCCTGGGCCTCCTGGCCAAGGCCCTTCCGCCTCAGCTCCTCTGGGGCTGGGCCCCGCCAGCCTCTCCTTCGAACTTCCCCGGCACACGTGCTCCGGCCTCCAGGTCCGCTTCCTCAGGCTGGCATTCAGACCCTGTGGCAATGCCAACCCCCACAAGTGGGTGCGACACCTCAGCCACAGCGACGCCTACGTCATTCGGATCTGAGGCTCCCAAACGACACAGGAGGCAGAGGTGGCGGTCAGGGCATCGGAGAAGGACGAAGTTTTCTCTCCTAGTGTCCTGACCTGGGGCTGGGGCTGGAAGAGTCCTGAGTCCTTGAGACCAGGGAGCTCGACGAGATAGACTCTCCTGTGGGACCTGACCCAGGGAGGACTGAAGTGGATCACAACTTAAAAATCAAACTTTTATTCTGAGCAACTGGCTGTACAATATCTAAAGAGAAAGTCACATAGGGGGAAGCTGGCTACTACCTTCTTCCACCCAGCATGTGTGTGTCTGTGTGTGTGGGAGAGAGAGAGAGAATCCAGGGAGAAGGTCAGCATCAGGGTGCGGGAGGAGGGGAGCCGGTCCCGGGGGGCTGCGAGCCATTAGCCTTTGGAGTCCCTGGAGCAGGAGGGGGGCTCTCCCCAGCTTCCGGTTTCCCCCCACAGAGGGCGCTGCCCCCAAGTGGGGAGGGGGCTGAGGTTGGGGTAGGGACAGGAGAAGGATGGGAGGCGGGGCCTCCTTTGCCCTCCCCCGTGGGCGGCAGAGACACCACAATGTACTTCTGGACACTGCCAGGACCAGCGGGGGCGGTGCTGGGGGGCGCAGTGGTGGCGGTGGAGACCAGCTTGACGATGGGCTGCACGCTGGGGACGGTGGTGGTGACGGGAGAGGTTGTGGTGGAACCGGAGCCCGGGGCTGAGGTGCTGAGGGACAGGACCTGGGCCGGAAGGAAGGCAGTGCCGCTGGCCTGCACCCGCCCCACACCCCAGGCTGGGGGATGCCTCCCGTGCTCCAACCTGGGCCCCAGTATCCCCAGTCCCACGCGGGGTACCTGCTGGGTGGATGAGGCGCTGGAGGACGAGGACATGACAATGAACTTGGTTGGCGGCGGGGACGGCTGTGGGGGGGCAGCAGCTCGCGTAGACACAAGCGTCTGGACAGGCAATGCAATGGAGCCGGGGACCTTCAGCAGGCCGGGGGTCCGAGGGCCAGGCTGGGGGGCCTGTGACAGGGTCAGTGTGGGCCGGGGCTGTAGAAAGCAGCAGCAGGAAGAAAACATCACCATCTGTGTTCACCAGCTCCCCCAAGATGGCTGACTTAGGGGGCCCCATGTTTCACAGAAATCAGGGTGCGCCCCCCAGCATGTGGTGTCTGTGAGCCCCACTGGGATGGGAACCACCCCCCGAGTTTTCCTTCCTTTCACCCTCCCCTCCCTCTCCACTTGCTCCCCCTTCCTCCCCGAGCCTGCACTGACCTGAGTGATGGTCAGGGTGGTCCTGTTGACCTGCTGAGCCTGCAGTGCAGCCTGAGCCCGGGCCTTGACCACATGCGAGCAGAGGAGGGGCCCAAGGGACCCAAATTCTGCCCGATAGGCGTCCTGATTGTCGGGCGGCGGGCGCAGCTTTGCCAGGACAGGGGCACAGTGTTTCTGTAGAGAGAAGGCAAAGATCCACCAGGTGGAGGGAGGGCCGGGACGCTGAGAATCCGGACAGGGAAGGGGTGACAAAGGAGGTCATCCATTGTTTCAGTGCATGCCTGCTGGAGGCCAGGCTGTGCTCGCTGGCTTATCGGTGTGTAAGGAATGCGGAGGTTTTTCCTCGTAGAGAACACAGGCACCAGCTGGCTGAGTGGACAGCTCGCTGAGTGATTACAGTGGTCACATCTAAGGGCCAGCCAGTCCACAGGGCGTGTGCCTTGCAGAAGCATCAGGGGCAGGTCAGGCTGGAAAGTCACAGGCTGAGTTCAAACTCCTTATTTCTTACTCAGGTCTTACACAGTGCCAGCTATTAACAGTACTGGACTCAGGTGTGCTCTGCACATGAGGCGAAGAGGGGATAAGTGAATGGAAGACGCTCTATGCTTGCTAAAGACTGTCCTGTGTGTGTGGCGGGGGAAGAGGGGGCATCAGTGGGAAGAAGGGGGAGGGTGGGGCTCTGTCACCAGGAGGAGGCTCTGCACGTGGTCAGCCCCGATGCGGTCAATGTTGCTCAGCACTGGGCCATCCAGAACCCCACGGATCCGCTCCCCTTCCTGCTGCAGCCGAGGCAGAATCAGTGTCTTAATCACCTGTTAGTAAAGGAAGGGAGAAGCCGGGGTCTGGGGGTCACCACAGGGTCTCCCAGGTCGGGAGGCTGTTGCCCACTCTGACCTCCCGATCCCTCCCCTCCCCAGGGCTCCCCTGCCAGGGCCTAACATCGTGTCCCAGCTCTGCCAGGCCTGCGATGGAGCCGTAGCGCGTTGTCCACGGGGTCTTCTCGTCCACCCAACTCTGTAAGGGGATGGAAAATAAACCCAAATGAAGGGGTGTGAAAAGCTAACTGGTAAGGACTTGAGTCTCATATACTCACTTCCTTATAAGTCATTTAAGACACAACAGCTCTTTCCCGACCACTCCCTCCTCCCCAAAGTAGCTGCTATTCTGACCTCAGAGATTAGTTTGCTTTAATTCTCTGGCAGCACTGTGCAGCATGTGGGCTCTTAGTTCCCTGCCCAGGGATCGAACCCTCGCCCTCTGCATTGGAAGCATGGAGTCTTAACCACTGGGCCACCAGGGAAGTCCCACAGCAATTAGTTTTTGTTTTTGAACTTTAAAGTGGAATCCCACAACTAGAAAAAAAGACACTGCGGATCTGGTCCAAGTCCAGTCCGCACCTCTCTGCCGCTGGCTTTCAGTGTCCCTTCCTGAAGCCACACTGGCGTGGGCGTGGTGCTCACTGTTCCCATAACAACCCAGCCAGTGATGGAAAGGGCTCACCTTGGTGAAGGTCTTGGTGATGCGGGACTGAATGTTGTTCGTGGTTGTGCTGAAGTGCTTGCAGATCTGGGCCACCAGGCGGGCGGCGAAGTCCCGAAGCGCCCAGTGATTGTCCACATCTGGCCGCAGGCACAGCTGCCTGCTCACGATGCAAGTCATCACAGCCGGGATCAACTCGTGCACCTGGGGGAGAAGCCCCGAGTCAGCCAGCTGTGACAGATGGTCCCCGAGCCCAGACAAGAGGCGGGCCAGCAGGTCCACTCACATATTTCTCTAGGTACAGGGTAGGGTTGTCCATCAGCGCCTTCACCATGCGCATCAGGTAGATGAGCAGGGCCAGGTTGTTCTGCACCACATTCACACGCACCTGGGGTGGGGAGGGAGCAGGGATGGGCCAGCAGGGACCCTCCATGAGCCTCCTCTGCTGCCCGCCCACCCCTGGAACCCCACTGCGTCCTCCCGTGGCCTCTCACCCCCTCTGAGATGAAGGTGCTGAAGCGTGGCAGCATTTGGTAGAGACCGGGGTCCGTGGCAATGCTCTGCAGAGCCTCCTGTGGGGGGAGGGGAACGAGTGAAGCGGGGTGAACCCCGGGGCCAAGGAGGGGCGAAGGCAGGACACGTAGTGGGGCCTCACCGCTCTCTTGGCCTCGCAGGAGCCCACACAGGCCTCAGTGATCTCCTTGTAGTATAGCTGCTGCTCCACTGACAACTCGTGGATGCTTCGGGGCTTCAGTCGCAGAGGCGCCCCCTCCAGCAGGGGTGGCGCCTTCTTCTCTTTCCCTGTGTGAATCAGGAAGCCAGGTTTAGGCAGGAAAGCTCCTGAGGAGGCCTGGGCACTAGGCAAACCTCTAGCCTCACCTCCCCCACCTACGGAGACCGGCTTCTTAGCTGTTTCTGGGGCTCACTGGCCAGAGCTCACAACCTCTGCCCTGACCTCACCCACCTCACACACATGACCATCTGGCTTTGGGCAAGAGGCCTGGCCCAGCTGTACTGACCTTTGCCGTCAGCTGGAGCAGCCCCCTGACCTTTGCCTTTCAAGGGGCCGTCTTCCTCCTGGCCTGGCTTGGCTGACTTCAGGGGTTCTGTGGCCTCAGCCTTCTGCTGCTCCTTGGGAGCTGGCGAGAAAGGAAAGCAGTCTGGAGAAGTGGAGGGGGGAGGGAAAGGGGTGGATGTTGGGCGTGGAGGTTACCTGGGGGTGGGTTCTCTGGAATTGCAGGCTGGCAGCCTTCGATGCTTAACCAGTGAGCTGCGAGGAACAAAGGTGTCCAGGTGAACCACCAGGCGGGGACATCAGGAAGTCACTCCACTCGAACGGATGTTTTCCTTCATGTTCCCCATTAGGGGTCTCACACGGAGGGCTCCTTCACCAGTGCCCTTCCTCACACCCACACACGGCCCTTTCCCTCCTCCCTGCCCCTTGTTCTCCCCTCCCCCAACCTTTGAGGCAGACGTCCAGGGGCACCCGGGGCAGAGGGGTGTTGATGATATCGCTCAGGTCAACCTCCTTCTCCTCGTAGAAGTAAAGCTCCCGGCCGCCACCAGAGGCAAAACGGAAAGGAATGAATTCCTGAGCGTGGAAGCCATACAGTGGCTACAACAGGAGGAGAGAGACCCTGGATGAGAAGGGAGCCTGAGCTGGCTGGGCTGAGGTCAATGCAGCGCCTGGGAGGTCTCGACACCCTGCCCCTCCACCCTGTGCGTCCCCATCACCTCGACGTTCTTTAGCTTCAGTGCGTAGTCAATGTCACTGGTGGTGAGTTTCTGCCGCTTCCCCATGTGCATGAACTTCAAGGCATCCTGGGTGGGGGGTGGGAGGACAGACGTCAGCCAGAGACCCTGGGGAAGAAGGCGGCCTGGGCAGCAGTCTCTGTGCAGTGCAGGAAGACCAGGGTACCTGCGCGATCTCCTTGATGCGGTAGCTGACCTCATCCGTCAGCAGCTGGCAGGTCTCCTCCTGAATCTGAGCGATGCCCATGGACTCGGCCACCACCTTCATGGACTCCGAGGGCAGCACGGTGTTGCTCAGCTTCAGCTTCTTCTCCTCAGCCATTCTGGAGCCCCTCCTCCCCTCCCCGGAAGGATGATGCCCCAGGGCAGAGAGATGGAGACCCTGGCAGGGGGTGAGAAGAAACCCGAGAGTGAGGCCTAAAGAACAGGGGCTGTCAGTCAGGAGGCCCCTCGAGGGGAGAACAGTGGAGCGTGAGGGGGATGGAGCTGGGGGACGTCTTCTGTCCATCCTCACACGAGCAGCACTCGCTGAACAGCAGGTAGGACTTGGACCCAACTGGACTCAATTTATTGAGCTCTGGTTCTGTGCCAGGCACAGTACAAGTCAGGTACAGCAGAACGATCTCAGTTCTCAGTTTAAATCCCAGCCCCAGGACTACCTAGCAGTGTTGTCTAGGCAAGCTACTTAAATGCTCCCGGCTTTGGGTTTCTTCTCTGTAAGATGTGCAAAGTGTCTTTTTTCCCTCAGGTGGTTGACATGCCTACCTTTATGTCTCTTGTCCCTTCTTGCATCATTATTCATGCTTGACAAATATAAAATATTGGTTAAATACAACTTGCCCTGTCTAAGCCTATGTGCCCCTACCATTGAATGTGATGAGAAAATACACAGCCATGTTGACCAATTTGCGCTTTAAATTCCTGGCCACAAACTTCAGATGGGTTCTTGATGCTACTCTGATGGTCACAGAGCTCAGTGGACTCAGGTTCCATCTCACCTGTCATCTCTTCTCCTCCCTGACTTTTGGCCATCAGAAGAGACTTCCCCAGGCTCCCATTGCTATGTCCACCCGCTGAGCATCACTGGCACCCACGTGCTCTGTCTTCTTCCCTGTTACTATAGAGGTTCTCGTCACGCCCCTCCCCAACTCCTCTCCTTCTCTTGAACCTACCCCAGTTAGGATTTTGACTCCTGCTCTTGGTTTTCCTCCTACTTCACTGGCCCCTCTTTACATTGCCTTTGCTGGTTCTTCCTCTCCTCATCTGCCTGATGCTGGAATGCCCTCATTTGGTCCTCGTATAGCTATGAGGTATACATATTCCCTTGATGACCTCAACCATTCTCACAGCTTTCAGTATTGCATACAGACTAAGGATGGTAAATTTATATCCCCCACCCAGAGCTTTCTTCCCAACTCCAGAGTTGTATATTTAACTGGCTACTTAAAATTTCTTCTGAACTCAACTCCTGACATCCCTCTCCCCACCTGCTCCAGCCTCAGCTTTCCTCATCTTCATAGCAACGCCATTAATCCAGATGCTCATTCATCATGTGAGCCCTCACCGCAAACCCATCAGGTGATCCGACTTGATCCCTCTGCTCCCACTTCGTGGCCAGCTCACTATTATCCATCCCCCGGGAACCTTAAGAGCCTCCTGACAGGGTCTTCCTGCTTCCATCCTTGCTCCCTACGTCTATTCCCAACATAGCAGCCAGAATGATTCTGTCAAAATATAAATCAGATTGGGTCATTTCTCTGCTCAAAACCCTGTATTGGCTCGCAGTGTGCCACAGCATAAATACAAAATCCTTATTTTGGTCTACGGGGTCCTTTATGATTTGCTCTCTCCCCACCAAGTCTCTGACCTTTCCTTTCTTCTTCCACTATGATCCAGCCCCATGGTCCTCCTTGCTGTTCCAAGATGCCAAGCATGTTCTTGCTTTGTGGTCTTGCTCTGTTCCCTCTGCCTGGAATGCCCTTCCCTAGATGTCCCCAGGCTGCCTATTCCCATCACCCTGTTTAATACTGCACCCCACCCCCCTCTTTTTTTAATTCCCATGGACTTTAACATCTGCTGATACATACTGTATTACTTCTTATGCTTCTCACCACATCGCCCCTTCCCTTCTCTGTGTGGACAGAGAGCTTTGTTATGTTGACTGATGTATGCAGAGTCCCCAGACAGACACTCAACAAATACCTGCTGAATATATGAGTGAGTTGTAAGGCTTAGAGATTAGGAACTCACTGAGGACTCGGTACCATTATTATCGAACAAGACATAGGCCCAAGCTTGGAATCTACTTTGTGGCCAAAAGGAAAGTGGCTCACTTGAACCTGGCATTAGGAAGTCTAATGTCAAAAGTGTTTAGGACCGACTGCAAGGTGGTGAGGGGCAGGTGTGGGCCTGATGGAGGGGCGAGAAGAGGGGAGGGAAAAACAATTTCGTTCTTCCCAACCTATCCCAGGTCTCCTCCCCCACTTATATAAATCTTATCTGCAGAGGACACATTTATTCAACACATACTCTGGACCTGGAGCCGAGTAAAGAGGAGGCGGTCGTGTCCCAGTTCCCTGGCGAGCTCCTACTAATTTTTCGATAGCCCGCGCGGTACCCTCTGCCAGTGTAAAGGCTCACAAAACACGCCACGGCCTCAGGAAACCTCAGGTCAGTGGAAGGGGCAAGGAGGCGTCACAGGAGACTAACTTGATCTAGATCCGTGTAGCATTCCCCAGCAGAGAAGCGGGTCGAAGGTTCTCCAGGCAATGGGTACAGCGCGAAAGAAAGCGTAGAGAGCCCACCTCATCCCCCAACATCCCTCCAGTGCAAACACACAGAGGCCCCACGCACACGGACACTCAACCAACCGTCCTCCTCTGGGTCCCCACAAGGGCCCTTCAAAGGGTCTAGTCCCGGGTACCACTCAGACCCGCCCCCGCCAGCCGAACGCCCAGCGCTGGAAAAGCCTCTCACCGCCGCCAAAGCGCCGCTCACCCGGCGCTCGGCGCCATATTGGCCCCGCCCCCTCCGGGAGCAGGTCCTGGCAGAGACCGAGAGCGGGTCCCTTGCCCCTTCCCTGAGCCAGAATGAGCTCCCTAGTCTCAGAGTCTGAAATGATATAAAAATGGTGTCTCTATGCCTGCGTGTAAGGAGCACACTCTCTCGCTGTAATTACTTCAGTTTATTCTTTCACTATCCGGCGGCCAGGACCTTCGGGAGGCGCCACAAAACCAGGTGGGGAAGCCCAGAGCGCAGCGAGGCCCCGCCCTCTTTCGAGGCGGCACTGCGCGTGCGCCTCCCATGCCAGGCTGGATTAAAGTTGCCGCCGACCGCCTGGCGATTTAAAGGGCCCGCTGCCTGCTCGAAGTTGGTTTGAAAGCGAGGGGTGGTTAGCTGTGGACGGCACTTGGTCATGGGACCTGTGCGGTTGGGAACGTTGCTTTTCATTTTGACTGTGTACGGTGCTTGGGCTGGGACGCCGAAGGAGGAGGAGGATGACACAGAACGCTTGCCCAGCAAATGCGAAGGTATCTAAAGGGAGTAGCCCCTATGGAGTAGCCCCTATTCGCAGCCTTCTGCCCTACCTCCTTCGTCTGGGCCAGACCAAATGGAACGTGATGGGTGGGTCACTCGACCTCCTTGAGGACCTGAGGGAGGTTCTGATGGAGCCTGATGGAATTCGAATTGGGCCAACAGAGGGAACGTATTAGCGCTACCCGCAAACTATGGCACTCCAAATTCCCATGAGACATCCAGAATGGGAGTCTGCTTTTTCTTGCTGGTTTGGGCCCCAGTGGCTTGTGGGAGTTGTAGTTCAGAGACTATCGGCCCGCTCGCCCACTCCAATCAGCATCTTCTCTGTGTGTGTGCGTGTGTGTTTCCCCCAAAGGACCAGAGCTAAATCTGAAGAGCCTGTAGGAGTGGGCTGTCAGGCTCATTACCTCGTAGATATCCTCTGCTCCACCCCAGCAGAGACGCTCCCAAATTATAGGCCCTACGCCCTCCTGCGGGAATTTGAGAGTGAATAAATCAGGCTTTGAAGCTCATAAAAGAGAGAGGTGGCCAAACAACTGGGAGAGGTTCCCATAACTGTGAGGCTTTGCAGAGGGTGTGTACTGTGTGGGTTTTTCATCGAGCAGCATCTTCTGTAGCTGCATCTGTGGGACCAGCTGGGAGGGGGCACCTCAGAGCTGAGCCATCGAACGCCCTGGTTCCCTAGTTTGTTGCCTTCCTGGCTTTAATTTCTTCCTGGATTCTATTCCCCTTTGCCTTACTCCACCCTGCATTTCAGTATCAGTGTTCTTCATGACATGGTCCTAACCGCTCCTTTCCTTTGTGTTCTCACTCTTAACCCGCTACACCTGTCAGTCTTTCTAAACACAGGCTCAGTAGAGTCCCTCCTTGCTTTAACACCTCTTCAGGCCTCTTACTGTGATTAGACTCAACGTTTTTGGCACATCATTCAAGTCTCTTTCTTTGTTACAAGCCTTCATCTTTCTTACATTTCCATACCCTACCTCCCATCCCCAAAGTGCCCATGCTTCAGCCACACTGAACTTGTCAGTGGTCACTGAAACTGCCTGGTCCTCTTGCTCCTCTGTGCCATTGCACTTTGTTTTTGTCCTTTGCCTGGAATGATCCTCACTCTTCTGTACTTGGTTCTTCAACATCCAGTTTAAATGTCACCACCTTTGGAAGCCTCCTTCCTTATCTGTCACCTCTCACTGCATTGGAGGGAAGGAGAGTACCTATGTCTCCCTGGTCCTAGCATAGTGCCATAGGCATATGTGAGATACTTTTGTTACTTGCCCCTGTGGTGAGTTTGCTTGGCACTTCTGTATAGGCCACTCCTTTTCTTGGGACCCACCGGTACTGGGAAGACAGTGGTGGAAGAGACACAATAGTCATCCTTGAGGAAATCACAGGCTAGTAGGAAGTCAATGAATGACCGTTGAAGGAATTTTGCATTTCCCAGTGAGATTAAGTCTCTTGGTTTTATCTCCATCCCCTCCCCGCCCCAGTGTAGGGTCCATTACAAAATACTGTCATCGTCTTTTTATCTGCCCCCAGTGACACTGGCAGTGTCCTGTGGATAGGGATCACGGGTCTATTGCTCTCTTTATTGCTATTGTGTATCCAGAAGGAGCTCAATAAATAACGGCAGGAAACAGCAAACACTTATGCAGTGTTCACCACCTTCCAGGCACTATTCTAGGGGCTTTACATAGATTGATTTAATCCTCACCACAGCCCTGTGATGGAGGCACTTCGTTTTAGAGGTGAAGAAACAAAGACCCAGCAGGATTGTCACCCAGCTACTATGTGGCTGAGTCAGGATTCCAGCCTTGCCAGTCTGGCCCCAGGGCCTGCACCCATAACCACTGTGGCTCTGCTGCCATCTACAGAATGAGGTGCTGGTATGTTTGTTTATTTTTCACATCCCCTTGGACATCTAGTATGTAAACTCCTGAGCCTGGAGCTACAGGAAGAGCTGAGTCGTACTGGCCGATCTCGAGAGGTGCTGGAGCTGGGGCAGGTGCTGGACACAGGCAAGAGGAAGAGACACATCCCTTACAGCGTTTCGTGAGTCCTTCTCAATGTTCCTCCACCTTCCAGTCCTCTGAAGAGCCCTGGGAGCACCCACAGCATCCAGGGAGTCTTTGTTTCCCCTCTTCCCACAGAGAGACAAGGCTGGAAGAGGCCTTGGAGAATTTGTGTGAGCGGATCCTGGATTACAGTGTTCACGCTGAGCGCAAGGGCTCA
Source organism: Bos taurus (assembly GCF_002263795.3). Lineage (NCBI taxonomy): Eukaryota > Metazoa > Chordata > Mammalia > Artiodactyla > Bovidae > Bos > Bos taurus. The sequence continues at coordinate 36,335,255 of NC_037352.1, read as the reverse complement.
TTGAGATACGCCAAGGTCAGATTCTACTCTAGGGCAGGATCCCACCTTTCAGAAACTACAACCTGTCTCCCCTGAGGTCCTCACGAAGTCTGCCCATCTTCTTCCAGCTCTGGAGTGTCCCCTCCCCATGGTAGACTCGCCTCATCCCTGTGGCACTCACTAGAGTCTCCAGTAGATGACAAAGTGGATCTGGCAAAAAGGGGAGGAGGTGGAGCAGGGGACTGGACTGAGCTCAAATTCCCATCTTTCAGGGGCAGAGTCAGACCATGGCGACACTGAAAGGCCTGGTGCAGAAGGGGGTGAAGGTGGATCTGGGGATCCCTCTGGAGCTGTGGGACGAGCCCAGCGTGGAGGTCACATTCCTCAAGAAGCAGGTAGGCTGGATGCTACATTGCCCAGGGAGGTGAGAAGGGAACCTGAGAGGGGAACTCAATCCTAGGGAGGTCCATCTTTGAGCAAAGCAGGGACTCTGCCATTGACTAACGTGGGCCCAGGAGCATATCAAGAAGTAATAATGAAAAAAAAAAAAAAGAAGTAATAATGGAGGCTAAGAATATATACTGCCATTTATTGAGTACCTACTGTGTGCCTGGTTTGGGGCCACATACTTTCCAGCTGCTGCCTCATTTTACTCTCACAACAACCTGATGTGGTAGATACTATTACCACTTCCCATTTTACAGGCAAGGAACTGAGACTCGGAGCTTAATAACTTACTTGGCAGGGTAGGTGCCAATAAATGTCTGTTGGATGAAAAAGGACCACAAATCTAATAACCCAAGTTTAACTGCCTGGCTCCCTGCCTCTCCAAAGTGGAGACCGGGAATGAAGAGCAGGGAGGAGGGTGTGCACAGAACAGCAGAGTAGAAACCCTTCTGACCCTTCCACTTGACCAGTGTGAGACCATGCTGGAGCAGTTTGAAGACGTCGTGGGAGATTGGTACTTCCACCATCAGGAACAGCCCCTACAGCATTTTCTCTGTGAAGGTCATGTGCTTCCAGCTTCTGAAACTGGTAAGCGTGGGAGCTGGCCCCTTTCTTGCCAGGCTACAACCTCTCTGCCCCCCAGGACTAATATCTAAATTATTTTCTATTACCCAACCTAGCGTGTCTACAGGAAACTTGGACTGGAAAGGAGAAGATCACAGATGGGCAAGAGAAGACTGAAGAGGAGGAGCAAGATCAGGAGGAGGAGGAGATGACTAACACACCGGTCCACTCCCAGCATGACCCAGAGGATCTTTGACCCTTGCCTTTGAGCCCCCAGGAGGGACAGGGGTCATGGAGAGTCTGAGCTCTCCTTGCCCCACAGCTTTAAGAGTGTGTGTATGTGTGAGTGACCCCACCCTACAGCTTGTAGCTCTTCTCTCCCATCTGGTCTCAGGCAGGATCCTGGTGGTGTAGCATGGCCTGGCTAGGGAGAGAAAGGTGGAAGCAGTAGATAGAAGCCCGGCCTCAGCAGATGAGTCCTCTAAATGCCATTCAGCCCCTTCTCAGGTGTGTGTGGTGACAGTATTGAGTTATTTGAATATCTCCACTATTCCTCCACAGGACCCAGAGGTCAGCTGGGCATAGGAGCAGTGGACCTTGGCAAAATCACTTTGCCCCTCGAAGGTCTGTTTTTAGATTCTTAAAAGAGAAGCCAGAATGGACGTTCTGAACAACCTGTACACACTGCTGGCATCTAGGAGGCTACATGCCAACAATCTGTGAACGGGAAGGGGACACTGGATGGGGACAGGGCGATACTGACAAGTTAGATGAGGTCAGATGGGGTAGACACTTTGGTTTACTTCGTAGTAATTTCACCGAGAGACGACCATGTAACATCAAAGGTGCCAAATTTTCTATAACGCTAGTAAACTTTTTTTTTTTTAATATCAGTTGGATCCCAAATTCCAAACAACTGCCGCGCACGCATCATAGCTGCCCGATAAACAGCAGCGTCCGGTGAGGAGGGCCATCTGCCGCCGGCCTGTCAGAAGTTAATGGTGCTTTGTAATTTTGCAGCCTAGGAGGTTGGCAGGGATCGGCGGGCTGAGACCGGTTTCAGGCTGGCGTCTGTGTAGCCCCGGTCTGCGCATGCCCGAAAGCGCGCCGGATAAAATTCCGTGCGCGGCACCGCCCGGGCCGCCATATTTGGGTTACGGGAGCTCGCAAAAGACAAACTCCCTCTCGCTTTTCCACTGTCACTTCTTTCCTCGAAGTGAGGCAAATCCTGAGAGAGGCGCTAAAGCTAGGTCCAAGGTGGAGAGCGGCTCAGGTTAGAGAAAAGGAAATAACTACGACATCCCCGGGGTTGCGGTTGAGAACCTCACACGCGAGCGGGGCGGTGGCCGAAGTCGCTGAGGGACTGGCGGATTCGCGCCGAAGTTCAATTGGGCGATGCCAATTTAAGCGTGTGAGGAGGGTAGGAACTGAGATTTGGAAGGTACCATTCGGCGGAGGCCGGGCGAGTGTGGGAACTTGAAGGGAGCGGACAGTCACCCACAGCCCCCTTCTCAGCTGATCCCTCTCAGGCCATGAGCGGTCTAGTGCGCACCGAGCCGCTGCCTGGGGAGACCCCTCTGCTGGTGCCCGGCGACCCCTACTCTGTGGTGGTTCTGCTGCAAGGCTACGCGGAGCCCGAGGGGGTCGGCGACGCTGTGCGAGCCGACGGCTCCGTGACCCTTGTCCTGCCCCAGGCCTGGGGCCCGGCCTCCAGCCACCGAGAGCCCCAGCCTTACGAGGCGAAGACCGCCCTAGAGGAGGCGGCCCGGGGCCCCATCCTCGTGGACACCGCGGGCCCCTGGGCTCGCGAGGCGCTCCTGGGGGCCCTGGCGGGGCAGGGCGTGGCTCCCGGAGACGTGACTCTGGTGGTGGGGACCCACGGACATTCGGACCACATCGGGAACCTGGGGCTGTTTCCCGGGGCGGCCCTGCTGGTCTCGCACGACTTTTGCCTCCCTGGGGGCCGTTACCTCCCCCACGGACTGGGTGAGGAGCGGCCTTTGCGGTTGGGGCCGGGACTCGAGGTGTGGGCCACACCCGGCCACGGTGGCCAGCGGGACGTGAGCGTGCTGGTGGCTGGCACGGCCCTGGGAACCGTCATGGTAGTGGGCGATGTGTTTGAACGTGATGGGGACGAGGGCTCGTGGCAGGCGCTGAGCGAAGACCCAGTGGCCCAGAAGCACAGCCGAAAGCGGGTCCTGGGCACTGCCGACGTGGTCGTGCCTGGTCACGGAGCCCCCTTTAGGGTGATAAGGGAAGCCTCGGCGCCAGAGACAGAGCCAGCCAGATCTCGTGACGGAGAGGAGCCCACGGTGCACGGATAAAACCCAGTCTTGACTGGATCCTTTGCAGTGATCCCATCTCCCACCCCCCAACGGAGGAACTGAACGTCCAAGAGACAAGATGACGTGTCATAGTAGTCATGGGTAGTCTCTTCCAGGAGGCCAGTTTTCCAGTGAGGACAGAGTGCTTTTGCCACAGCTGTCACCAGTATCATTGTGTCTCTGACCAAACTAGGACCAAGGACTCAGCTCTGTGTCATCTCTCAGCCGTCATTAGTGAAATAGAATGTTTCTGGGGGTCTTCCAAAATAAAGGTAGAAACTGCATTGAAAACCATGCTGCCCTTCAAATATATTCCAATTAAAAGTTTTTTTTAAAGGAAAGAAAATCATACTGCCCTAGTGTAAATGTGAGTGCCTCAGGTGGCGCAGTGGTAAAGAATCTGCCTGCCAGTGCAGGGGATGCAGGAGACTTGGATTGGATTCCTGGGTCAGAAAGATGCCCTGGAGTAGGAAATGGCAGCCCACTCCAGTATTCTTGCCTGGAAAATTCCGTGGACAGCAGACTGGCAGGCTACAGTCCATGGGGCTCAACAAGTTGGACACAACTGAGCATGCACACATAACGTAAAAGTGAAGCATCCATAGTGATTATTATGCAGATACAATCCAACAACTGCAACAAGGGGACACTTTTGCAATACATTGCCTGTTTCTCAGAGGAGGCAGTTTGCTGTGAGAAGGTGCAGGGCAGAGAGGGATCATTGGAGTCCTGTGACTTTAAGTTGTCATTCATTTGTTCAACGAATGCTTGTTAACATACCTGCAGTATCTCAAGCATGGCTCAAGCTCTCGGGGGTACAGCAGTGAGCAATTAGACAAACTCAAGGAGACAGGTAAACAACAATAGTAGTAAGCTAAATAATTCCAGGTTCTGGTTAGTGATATGAGCAAATGGCGGGGTGAGAAGGGGATAGAATGCTGGGGTGGGAGAATGGTCAGGAAAAGCCTCTGGGAGGTGGTGCCTGATGAGAGAACTGAATGAGAAAAAGCTGGCCATGTGGGAGAGGGGCATTCCAGGCACAGATATAAAGGCCCCAGGCAAGCTTGACTTACTTGAGCAGTAAGAAGACCTTGATGTTGGGTTACAGAGCATGGGGGAAGAGCAGTAAAAAAAAGGCTGCAGAGTTCGGCAGCACCGTCTTGCAGGGCTTTGGTGACCATGGTGAGAGGTTTTGATTTTGTACCGAGATTGAAAGCTTTGGCTTTATACTGACACACAAGACCAGGTTGTTGACCTGGTCATTTATGTTTTAAAATAATCACTCTTGTTCTGAGTGGAGAAGGGGGTTGGAGTGAGGCAACAACTAGGTTGAAAGCCATTGTGGTTGAACTTGATGGCACCTGCCTTTATTCCAGAAGTCCTGTTGTGGCTGTGGTCCTCCTCATAACTGTGTCCCAGTACCAGGGCCCTTTGTCCACACAGCCCAACATGGACAGAAGTGTTTAGATTGGGGAGAGGAAGGAAAGGACAAAGTCCACTTCACTGTGGAGGATGAGCCTCCCTGGGTGGATGCTGTTGGGGAAGACTGGGCTGGAGGTCATTTCTCAGTGTCCACAAAGGCCACATGGTCCGCAAAGGCAGCTCAGGAGAACCAGTTCACCTGGAGGGCGTTCCAGTCGCTGCCGTACACCGACTTGTATTCTGTGTTGGCCAGTTTGATGACCACCAGAGTGCAGGGCTCCTGGGCCAGCAGTGCAGCCACAGCAGCCCGAATCCCCAATTTCATGGGCCACCAGTTGTCATGAGGCTGCTGGTATGTGGAGGGAACACAGGGGCCAGCTGTGTGCACACCAGTGCAGCACTATGCCCTGAGTGGTGTCCATGGCCATCGGAGGACCCATCTGATGCACGGTATGTAATTCCACTAGCTTCAGGGCTGCATGGGAGGATGAGAAAGGAGGGGACGGGTTTCTTTTTAGAACTGTGTGCTCAAGTTTTACAGGTAGAAGTTCCAGTCTTGAATTATTTACTGGAGCATAGGTATCCTGCCCTTGATTCAGGGCTGGTCACCCAGAGCAACACATCCCTTTGGCCACGTCGATTGTCTCCAGGATGGAAGGGTCACCTACTAAATCTTAGTAATCTTAGTGGTTTTGCTGGATCTAGGAGTGAAAAGTCCCGTTCTTTCCTGCAAGACTGACATGGGAGGATGAGTCGTCTTGCCTCCTTGTTGGAGGAGCCCACTGCTGCTGGGGCCACCAAAGAGGGATTGAAAATGAAGCTGAACGGTAGGGGGCAGAAGTGGGCAGTGAAGAGAAACAGACTAGATGACCAGTGAGAGCAGTGGAAGCCAGATCTGCTGCTTAACTCATCAGTCACCTGGGCTAATCAACTCCTTTCCTAAGCTGTCCTGTGTTTTCAGTTGTTTACAAGATGAGTCTTGAATGGATACAAACACTGAACCCTTAGAGACAGGCAGTGAGGACGGTGTGGGGAGGGGGCTGATGGTGAGGGAAAAAGTGCTAAAGATATTAGGGGGTTGGGCCCAGAGTGACTGTTCTTTTCAAACTTTTTTTGTGAAAACAGGAAAACTTGACCTATATGATTAACTGCCTCTGCTCACAAATCAGTGGCAGACATTGGCTGCAGAATAATCCAAACTTTCTTGCCTGGTTCTCTCCAAGAATAACTCTCCGCTCCAGTTTGGCTGAGGGCCTGCTGCCTTCCAGACACCCACATCCACCTCTCCTACAGGCCTTTGATTCTCTTCCCACCCACCGCCCCCACCCTCCAGTCCTCTTGCTCTTCTGCGCCAATCTCAAACACCCACCAATCCCAAACACCCAGGCTCAGCTTTCTCATCTCCTACAGAAAACCTCCCCTGAATTTGCCAACCTTATTTTATTTTATTTTTTTATTTATTTATTTTTTGTACTGCCCTCCCCTCAACCTTATTTTAAACTCTAGCAGTGCTTTCTCTGTATTGTTCACTTAGCATTAGGTAATACCTGGTGTTGGTCATTATTTCTGGAAATGTCCTCTCCTTGTTGTGTCCCTTGGGAGCAGAAGCTGCAAGGCCACATGAGGTCTAGGCTGAGAAATTGTACATCACTTACATCACATTCTTTTGACCAAAGCATGTCATAAGGCCAGCCCAGATTCAGGCATGAGGAAATAGCCTCTCCATCTTGATAGAAGCAGCTGTAAGGAATTTGTGGCCATTTTTTCTGTTGCAGCGTATCACAATAGGTTAGTTGGTGATAGCAAGTTCCCCTTCTTTTGAGGGTGTGTGTGTGTGGTTATTCTAGTTCTATTTGTATTTTTTAAGTTTTAAAATTGAATTCTAGTTAATTTATAATATACTAGTTTCAGGTATAGAACATAATGATTCAGTATTTTTCTAAGTTGTACTCCATTTAAGGTTATTAAAATGGCTGTATTCATCTGTGCTGTGCAGTATATCCTTGTTGCTTACTTATTTTGTATTTAGTAGTTTGGTTCTCTTAATCCCATACCCCTATTTTTCACTTCCCCCTTCACCTCCCTCACTGATAACCACTACTTTGGTCTCTATATCTGTGAGTCTGTTTCTGTTTGTTCCCCCACCCCCCACCTTTGTGTCATATGGCTTGTGTGATCTTAATTCCCCAACCAGGGATCAAACCTGGGCTCCAACAATGAAATTGCCATCTTAATCACTGGATCACCAGAGAATCCCTGTGTTTTGTTATATACATTCTTATTATTAATAAAGGCAGTCCTTTATGCCTTCTCCCAGGACTGATGCTGCAGCTGAAACTCCAATACTTTGGCCACATGATGTGAGGAACTGACTCATTTGAAAAGACCCTGATGCTGGGAAAGATTGAAGGTGGGAGGAGAAGGGGACGACAGAGGATGAGATGGTTGGATGGCATCACCGACTCAATGGACGTGAGTTTGAGTGAACTCCAGGAGTTGGTGATGGACAGGAAGGCCTGGTGTGCTGCGATTCATGGGGTCGCAAAGAGTCGGACACGACTGAGCGACTAAACTGAACTAAACTGAAAAATCCTCTGTGCTCTGTCTATTCATCTCTGCCCACCACCACCCCTGCCCCCAGCAGCCTGTGATCTTTTTATTATCTCCATAGTTTTTGCCCTTTCCAGAATGTCATAAAGTTGTAATCAATAATATACAGCTGCCTCAGACTGGCTTCCTTCACTTTGCAATATACCTTTAAGGTTCTCTCACGTGTTTTCATGGCCTGATAACTTCTTTAGGCTGTGGAATAATATTCCTTGGTCTGGATGTACCACAGCTTATTTACCCACTTACTTTCTGAAAGACTTCTGTTTACTTCCCAAGTTTGGGCAGTTATGAATAAAGCTACTATAAATATCAGTGTGCAGGTTTTTGTGTCATCTTAAGTTTTCAACTCCTTTGAATAAATACCAAGGAGTGCAATAATTGGATCTTATGATAAGAGTATATTTAGATTTGTAAGACCCACCAAACTATCTTCCCAAATGACTGTATATTTTTATTCCCACCAGCAACGTGAGAAAAAGTTCCTGTTGCTTCACATCGTTGCAGCATTTGGTATTGTCAGTGTTTGGAATTTTGGCCATTCTAATAGATGTGTAGTGGTGTCAAGTGTTGTTTGAATTTGCATTTCCCTGGTAGCATATGATGCGGAACATCATTTCATATACTTATTTGCCATCTATATATCTTCTTTGGTGAGGTGTCTGTTTAGGTATTTGGCCCATTTTAAAAACTGGATTGCTTATGCATGTGGCATGTGGGATGTTAGTTCCCTGACCAGGGATTGAATCTATACCCTCTGCAGTGGAAGCACGGAGTCTTAACCACTGGACCACCAGGAAAATCTGGATTGTTTTTCTTATTGTTGAATTACGAGTTCTTCATATACTTTCAATAAAAGTTGCTTTACAGGATATGTCTTTTGCAAATATTTACCCCAGTCTGTGACTTATTTTCTGTTAATAATTTCCTTGTCATTATGTTGTGCAGAACAGAAGTTTTTAATCTTTAAAAAATAATTTTGATTTCTTTTTTATTGTGCTGAGTTTTCATTGCTGTGCGGGCATTTTCTCTAGTTGCAGCAAGCAGGGGCTACTCTCTACTTGCAGCGCATGGGCTTCTCATTGAGGTGGCTTCTCGTGTGCAGAGCATGAGCTCTAGAGTGTGTGGGTTTCAGTAGTTGTGGCAGTAGTAGTAGTAGTAGTAGAGCTCAGTAGTTTCAACTCGTGGGCTCTAGAACACAGACTCAGTAGTTGTGCACGGGCTTAGTTGCTCTGAGACCTGTAGGATCTTCCCAGACCAGGGATCGAACCTGTGTCTCCTGTATTGGCAGGCAGATTCTTTACCACTGAACCACTCAGAAGTTTTTAATTTTAATGAACTCCAGCTTATCAATTATTTCTTTCATGGATCATGTCTTTGATAGTGTTTAAAAAGAATTCACCATACTTGAAGTGGGCTTCCCTGGTAGCTCAGACAGTAAAGAGAGACCTGGGTTTGATCCATGGGTCAGGAAGATCCCTTGGAAGAGGGAATGGCTCCCCACCCCAGTATTTCTGCCTGGAAAATTCCAAGGACAAAGGAGCCTGGCGGGCTACAGTCCATGGGGTTGCAAAGAGTCAGACATGACTGAGTAACTAACTCTTTCACTTTTCATACCCAAAATAGTCAGATTTTTTCCTAGTTACCTTCTAGGAATTTTACATTTAGGTATAATCCATTCTGAGTTAATTTTTGTAGAAAATGTAAGATCTGTGTCTAGAGTCTTTTTTTTTTTTCTGAGACTGTCCAGTTGTTCCAGCGCTATTTGTTGAAGAAACTATCTTTGCTCCATTGTATTTCCTTTGCTCCTTTGTCAAAGATCAGACTGTATTTATGGGGATCTATTTCTGGGTTCTCCATTCTGTTCCATTGATCTGCTTGTCAGTTCTCTCGCCAATGCCACACCATCTTCATTAGTATATATCTTGAAGATGGGTAGGGTCAGTCCTCCAGCTTTGTTCTTCTCCTTCAGTATTGTTGGTTATTCTGGGTCTTTTGCCTCTCCATATAAGCTTCATTTATTTTTTTAAGTTTTAATTGGAGGATAATTGCTTTACAATGTATGTTGGTTTCTACCATACAATATGAATCAGCCATAAGTGTACATATGTCTCCTCCCTCTGGAATCTCCCTCCTACCCTCCACCCCATCCCATCCCTCTAGGTTGTCACAGAGCACTGGATTGAAATCCCTGCATTACATAGCAACTTCCCACTAGTTACCTGATTTACAGATGGTAATGTGTATGTTTCAGTGCTACTCTCTCAGTTTGCCCCACCCTCTTTTTCCCTCACTGTGTCCACAAGTCTGTTGTCTGTGTCACATAAACTTTAGAGTAAGTTTGTCAATGTCTATAAAGTAACTTTCGGATAAGGCAATGGCAAGCCACTCCAGTACTCTTGCCTAGAAAATCCCATGGATGGAGGAGCCTGGTAGGCTGCAGTCCATGGAGTCGCTAGGAGTCGGACACGACTGAGCGACTTCACTTTCACTTTTCACTTTCACACAATGGAGAAGGCAGTGGCAACCCACTCCAGTGTTCTTGCCTGGAGAATCCCAGGGATGGTGGAGCCTGGTGGGCTGCTGTCTGTGGGGTCGCACGGAGTCGGACACGACTGAAGCGACTTAGCAGCAGCAGCAGCAGCATAAAGTAACTTCCTTGGATTTTGATTGGTTGCATTGAATCTGTAGAACAAGTTGGGAAGAACTGACATATTGGCAACATTGATTCTTCCTGTCCATGAACACAAAATATTTCTCCATTTATTTATTTCTTTGACTTCATCAGAGTTTTGTAATTTTTCTCATAAAGCTCTTGTATATATGCTGTTAGATTTATACCTAAGTATTTCATTTTGGGGGTTGCTAGTGTCAGTGATAATGTTTTTGTTTTTTTTCTAAATTCTGTTTTTTCACTGTTAGTATATAAGAAAGCAATTGACTTTATGTTAAATGTATAACTTGTAACCTTGCTACAGTCATTTATTAGTTCTAGGATTTTTATGTTTGTTTTGTCAAGTCTTTCAGATTTTCTACATAGATAATCATGTCATGTGCAAGCAAAGACAGTTTTGTCATCCTTCCCAATCTGAAAACCTTTATTTCCTTCTCTTACCGTATTGCCTTATCAAGGACTTCTATTTCACGGTGTGGAAACAGAGTGGTGAGAGGGGACATCCTTGCCTTGTACCTGATCTTGGTGGGAAAGATTCAAGTTTCTCTCCATTAAGTATGATGTTGTTGTTGTTGTTGGTTGGTTGCTGAGTCATGTCCAGCTCTTTTGTGATCGCATGGACTATAGCCCACCAGGTTTCTCTGTCCATGGGATGTCCCAGGCAAGAATACTGGAGTGGGTTGTCATTTCCTTCTCCAGGAGATCAAACTCACATCTCCTGTGAATTCTTTACTGCTGAGCCATCAGGGAAGCCCAAGTATAATGTTAGGTTTTAGTTTTTTGGTAGATATTCTTTATCACAATGAGAAAGTTTCATTCTGTTTCTAGTTTACTTAGAGGCTTTATTTTAAATCATGAATGGGTGTGGGATTTGGTCAGATGCAAGTCTGTTCATGAAGCCTGTAGTTTTCTTGTAACGTCTTTGTCTATTTTGGTATTTAGGAAATGCTGCTCTCATAGAACAAGTTAGGGAATATTTTCTCTGCTTCTATCCTCTGAAAAAGATTGTAGAAAATTGACATAATTCCTTACTTAAATGTTTGGTAAGAATTTACCAGTGAACCCATCTGGACTTGGTGTTTTCTGTTTTGGAAGGTAACTAATTGTCAAGTCAATTTCTTTAATAGATATAGGCCTATTCAGATTGTCTATTTTTTTCTTATTGGAGTTTTGGCAGATTGTGTATTTCAAGGAATTGGTCTATTTCATTTAGGTTAACGAATTTGTGGAGATAGAGTTTCCTTTATTATCCTTTTAATGTCTATGTGATCTGTAGTGATATCCACTCTTTTACTTCTGATATTAGTAATTTTTAGTAATTTCCTTTTTCTTAATTTTTTCTTAGTAGTCTGCCTAGAGTCTTGTCAATTTTATTGATCTTTTGGTTTTGTTTATTTTCTGTATTGATTTTCTATATTTGATTTCATTCATTTCTGCTCTAATACTTATCATTCTTTTCTTCTGTTTACTTTGAATTAAATTACCCTTCTTTTTCTAGTTTCCTAAGATTGAATCTTAGGAAATTCAGTTCAGTCAAATTTCCTGATTCCTAATGAATCTTAGATTATGGATTTTATATCTTTCTTCTTTTCTAATAAACATATTCAGTGCCATGAATTTCCTTCTAAGCACTACTTTTGTTCCATCTGATAATTTTGACAAGTTGTCCTTTCACTTTTATTTAATTAAAAATATTTTAAAATTTATCTTGCGATTTCTTCTTTGATCTACATGAATTAAGAAGCATGCTGTTTAATCTACATGTATTTTGGATTGTCCAGTTATCTTTCCATTACTGAAACTTCTAGTTTAATTCCATTGCAGTCTGAGAACAGACACTGCATGATTTCTAACCTTTTAAATTTATTTGGATGAATTTTGTGACCCAGAATGTGGTATATCTTGGTGAATGTTCTATGTGACCATGGGAAAAAATGTGTATTCTCATTTGTTGGATGAAGTAGTCTATTGATGGGATTGTTCATTGGCTGTGAGGTTACTTGCCTAAAGTTAGAGTTGTGCAGCTTATATATTAGTAAACCAGGTTATTAGTTACTGTGGTTTGGTTCATCTCTAACCACTTGCTCAGCTTTGGCTTTTTTCTCTGCTTCTCCATGTCACTGGGCACATGGTCCTTCTGGTGGAAGATCTGTCAGTATAGGGATCTGGGAAGGCGATGACACCTGAGTCCTGGGAGAAGGACATCGAGAGGGCAGGTCTGAGTTCACATCCTGCCTTAGCCACTTACTAGCAACATGGCCTTGGGAAAAGCGCTGTGACCATTCTGATTCTTATCCTGTCTCAGATGGTATATCCAGTGCCATATAGAGTGGCTGATGATGCTGAAATGAGGTGATGCACAAAAAGCATGAACACGACGCATCCTAGTTATTATCCTAAGAAAAGCAGAAGGGTTAGATTAGGGGGACAGACCTTGAGTTCCAGACTGATTACCAGTGTTTGGGGATTTATTTATCTCTGGCCTGAGGCAGTCACTAAACAGAAGTACTAGGGGAGGGATCTGGGTGTGAGCTATCTATTCAGTTCAGTTCAGTTCAGTCGCTCAGTCGTGTCCGACTCTTTGCAACCCCATGAATCACAGCACGCCAGGCCTCCCTGTCCATCACCAACTCCCGGAGTTCACTCAAACTCATGTCCGTCGAGTCAGTGATGCCACCCAGCCATCTCATCCTCTGTCGTCCCCTTCTCCTCCTGCCCCCAGTCCCTCCCAGCATCAGGGTCTTTTCCAATGAGTCAACTCTTCGCATGAGGTGGCCAAAGGACTGGAGTTTCAGCTTTAGCATCAGTCCTTCCAAAGAACACCCAGGACTGATCCTTTAGGAAGTACTGGTTGGATCTCCTTGCAGTCCAAGGGACTCTCAAGAGTCTTCTCCAACACCACAGTTCAAAAGCATCAATTCTTCGGCGCTCAGCCTTCTTCACAGTCCAACTCTCACATCCATACATGACCACTGGAAAAACCATAGCCTTGACTAGACGGACCTTTGTTGGCAAATTAATGTCTCTGCTTTTGAATATGTTATCTAGGTTGGTCATAACTTTCCTTCCAAGGAGTAAGCGTCTTTTAATTTCATGGCTGCAATCAACATCTGCAGTGATTTTGGAGCTTAAAAAAACAAAGTCTGACACTGTTTCCACTGTTTCCCCATCTATTTCCCATGAAGTGATGGGACCAGATGCCATGATCTTCGTTTTCTGAATGTTAAGCTTTAAGCCAACTTTTTCACTCTTCTCTTTCACTTTCATCAAGAGGCTTTTTAGTTCCTCTTCACTTTCTGCCATAAAGGTGGTGTCATCTGCATATCTGAGGTTATTGATATTTCTCCCAGCAATCTTGATTCCAGCTTGTGCTTCTTCCAACCCAGCATTTCTCATGATGTACTCTGCATAGAAGTTAAATAAGCAGGTTGACAATATACAGCCTTGATGTACTCCTTTTCCTATTTGGAATCAGTCTGTTGTTCCACGTCCAGTTCTAACTGTTGCTTCCTGACCTGCATATAGATTTCTCAAGAGGCAGGTCAGGTGGTCTGGTATTCCCATCTCTTTCAGAATTTTCCACAGTTTATTTTGATCCACACAGTCAAGGGCTTTGGCATAGTCAATAAAGCAGAAATAGATGTTTTTCTGAAACTCTCTTGCATTTTCAATGATCCAGCGAATGTTGGCAATTTGATCTCTGGTTCCTCTGCCTTTTCTAAAACCAGCTTGAACATCTGGAAGTTCACGGTTCACGTATTGCTGAAGCCTGGCTTGGAGAATTTTGAGCATTACTTTACTAGCATGTGAGATGAGTGCAATTGTGCGGTAGTTTGAGCATTCTTTGGCATTGCCTTTCTTTGGGATTGGAATGAAAACTGACCTTTTCCAGTCCTGTGGCCACTGCTGAGTTTTCCAAATTTGCTGGCATATTGAGTGCCATGAGGAGATACCCATTGTCCAAGGTAAGAGAAACCCAAGTAAGATGGTAGGTGTTGCGAGAGGGCATCAGAGGGCAGACACACTGAAACCATAATCACAGAAAACTAGCCAATCTGATCACACGGACCACAGCCTTGTCTAACTCAAGGAAACTAAGCCATGCCCGTGGGGCAACCGAAGATGGGCGGGTCATGGTGGAGAGATCTGACGGAATGTGGTTCACTGGAGAAGGGAATGGCAAACCACTTCAGTATTCTTGCCTTGAGAACCCCATGAACAGTATGAAAAGGCAAAATGATAGGATACTGAAAGAGGAACTCCCCAAGTCAGTAGGTGCCCAATATGCTACTGGAGATCAGTGGAGAAATAACTCCAGAAAGAATGAAGGGATGGAGCCAAAGCAAAAACAATACCCAGCTGTGGATGTGACTGGTGATAGAAGCAAGGTCCAATGCTGTAAAGAGCAATATTGCATAGGAACCTGGAATGTCAGGTCCATGAATCAAGGCAAATTGGAAGTGGTCAAACAGGAGATGGCAAGAGTGAACGCTGACATTCTAGGAATCAGCGATCTAAAATGGACTGGAATGGGTGAATTTAACTCAGATGACCATTATATCTACTACTCTAGGCAGGAATCCCTTAGAATAAATGGAGTAGCCATCATGGTCAACAAAACAGTCTGAAATGCAGTACTTGGATGCAATATCAAAAACGACAGAATGATCTTTGTTTCCAATGCAAACCATTCAATAGCACAGTAATCCAAGCCTATGCCCCAACCAGTAAAACTGAAGAAGCTGAAGTTAAACGGTTCTATGAAGACCTACAAGACCTTTTAGAACTAACACCCCAAAAAGATGTCCTTTTCATTATAGGGGACTGGAATGCAAAAGTAGGAAGTCAAGAAACACCTGGAGTAACAGGAAAATTTGGCCTTGGAGTACGGAATGAAGCAGGGCAAAGGCTAATAGAGTTTTGCCAAGAGAACGCACTGGTCATAGCAAACACCCTCTTCCAACAACACAAGAGAAGACTCTACACATGGACATCACCTGATGGTCAACACCGAAATCAGATTGATTATATTCTTTGCAGCCGAAGATGGAGAAGCTCTATACAGTCAGCAAAAACAAGACCGTGAGCTGACTGTGGCTCAGATCATGAACTCATTGCCAAATTCAGACTTAAATTGAAAAAGTAGGGAAAACCACTAGACCATTCAGGTATGACCTAAATAAAATCCCTTATGATTATACAGTGGAAGTGAGAAATAGATTTAAGGGACTAGATCTGATAGAGTGCCTGATGAACTATGGACGGAGGTTCATGACATTGTACAGGAGACAGGGATCAAGACCATCCCCATGGAAAAGAAATGCAAAAAAGCAAAATGGCTGTCTGGGGAGGCCTTACAAATAGCTGTGAAAAGAAGAGAAGCAAAAAGCAAAGGAGAAAGCATCTGAATGCAGAGTTCCAAAGAATAGCAAAGAGAGATAAGAAAGTCTTCCTCAGCGATCAATGCAAAGAAATAGAGGAAAACAACAGAATGGGAAAGACTAGAGATCTCAAGAAAATTAGAGATACCAAGGGGACATTTCATGCAAAGATGGGCTCGATAAAGGACAGAAATGGTATGGATCTAACAGAAGCAGAAGATACTAAGAAGAGGTGGCGAGAATACACAGAACTGTATAAAAAAGAGCTTCACGACCCAGATAATCACGATGGTGTGATCACTCACCTAGAGCCAGACATCCTGGAATGTGAAGTCAAATGGGCCTTAGAAAGCATCACTACGAACAAAGCTAGTGGAGGTGATGGAATTCCAGTTGAGCTATTATGGTTCATTTTATCACTTTCTGGAAGGACAGAAGTTGAAGGTGACATCAGCTTTCTCCTTAGATGTGTTCAGGCAAATTGTACAGGTCCTTTTATTTTTGTGGTGAAAGGCTGGAAAGTTGAAGAGGAAATTGGGGCAGGGAGCTGTGTGACTCTCAGGTCCTTGGTGACTTTCAGCACCTGCAGGTCTCTGAGCTGTCTGTGTCTGGCCGGGGTGATTATGAGGAATTGAGATCCCTGTGCGCAGCTGACTCAAAGGAGGTCCTCACTCAGCCCTACTCCTTAGGTCTTTAAGACAGAGTATAGGGTCTCTTCCGGCGGTTCCCAGTGGGGAGGGGGGAGGGGAGGCGCTGCTGAGTTGGTGAGGTCAAGCTGAAGAGGGTGAGGGAGGCATGGAGGACTCCAGCGTCATCCTGGGGGAGAAAGAAGTGGGAGGGGGTGAGACAGCAGAGGGGAAGGGGTCCCATCTCAGAGCCACGATCCCACAGCTGATCCCCTACTGACACCACAGTCCCTCTGTCCATCCACCCCACCTCCTCCAACTTCCCTCTCATGCTTTCAGGCCCTAACCGGAGCTGCTTATGTCATTGTTGTGCTCTGGTTTTATATGTTGTCTTAGAAAAAAACAAGGTGTACTGGAGTCAGGTGACCAGGCAGCCAGGGTAGAGAAACGGGCAGGGGCTCCAGCAGTGAGGTCATCTCTAGATCAGGACCAGGGTCTCAGGGGAGGGTGGGTGAGGCAGGGGAGAGAGGAGGATGCTAAGGACACCTGTGGGGGGAGGGGGTGTGGGGAGGAGAAGGAAGACCCAGGTGAGAGCGGGGATGATGGCTGCAGGGCTTACCTTTATTCCCGATGTTCTCATAATTCTCTTCCATGTGTTTGAAGGACTCTCTGAGTGGGAACAGGAGGGCAGTGATGTGTCAGAGTCTGGGCAGAAAAGAGCTACCACCTGCCTCGGGCTGCTCCTCTCACTGGGGGCTCTGTGACCTGCCTGGTCACACTCGGAGATGAAGGCAGAGGTTTGAGGCTCTCAGACGGAGGCTGTCTGGATGGGGATGAGGGGCCATTTGCAGTGTAGCCCCGTCCCTGAGAGCTGACTGGGGTGCACTCTTGTAGAGAAGCAGCTTTATTGAGGGGAGCAGGGAGGAGAAGCAGGAGGGGGTGCCTGTCCTCTGTGGCAGCGCCTGTGTCCAAACTGGAGCGTGAGAACCAGGGAGCTTCTCTCTGGTCCCCTGGGAGACTCCCGAGGAGACGCCATCCGGGGAGGGGTCCCAGGAGGACACTGTCAAGAGTCAGGAAGGCGAGAAAGGAGGAAAGGGCTGTGAGAAGGAAAAGCCTGGACGTGGCAGAGAGGATGAGAAAGGAAAGCGGTGGGTGGTGAGGAGGGTGAGAGGAAAGGAAGAGGAGCCGGGGCCAGAAGAGAGGGAGCCAGGCTGGGGGCCGGAGGGAAGCTGCTCTAAGGAGAGACAGGGCGGAGCAGCCAGAGGCCCCGAGTCACAGGGCAAAGGAGGAGCAAGAAAGGGGACAGAGCATGGAGGAGGCTGGTGTGTTCTGGAAGGATGGTGTTCAAGGGGAAGACAAACCAGGATGAACAGAGGGAAAGGCTGAGACCTGAGGATGGAAGGAGGAAAGGCGGGTGCCAGAGACAGACAAAGGGAGATGTT
This sequence comes from Bos taurus, assembly GCF_002263795.3. Taxonomy (NCBI): domain Eukaryota; kingdom Metazoa; phylum Chordata; class Mammalia; order Artiodactyla; family Bovidae; genus Bos; species Bos taurus. The sequence goes on along the minus strand of NC_037352.1, from coordinate 36,317,789 downwards.
CTGGGGTAGAGTCAGAGAAAGTGCTGGGGCATGGCTCTGACTGTTTAAGGATCGGGAGCCTCAGAAAGTGAAGAGCCTGGCCTTTGGGGACTTGGGGGGATGTGGATGGAGGTCCAGGAGGGGAGGCCCGTGAAAGGCTCCCTGGTGCTGCGCTTGGGAGGAAACTTCTTGCTCATAAAATAGCACTCCCCACCTCCCCCCCACCCATACTGGAGGACAAGCGCTCACCTGGCTGGGGTCCTGGCTTCAGTCTGCACACCTGTAGGAGGACCAACAGCGAGTCACTGTGCCATCCACGGAGGCCTGTCTCCTCCCTGCTTATCTGCCCCATCCCAGCTGAAACCTCCCTGGGAAGGGCTCAGGACTCAGAGCTGACCTCCTCCTCCCCAGTGGCACCCCGAGGCTGCCTGCACCTGTGCTGCCTTGTCTTCCACACCAGTCAGGAGAGCAGCTCTTCCCGCACCCAGAGCCCTGTCACCCTCTGACACGGTGGTCTTGACCTCCCCCCAATTCAGGCTACCTCAGGTCCACTCAGCCAAATCCTGGACTCATTTTCTTTCCTCTTTCTTTTTAATCACTGCAACTGGGAACTCTGACAGAGCAAACACTAGTATTTTTATGCTCAGCTATCTTTCTGGCTGTCTTCAGTCATCATCCCTCTGTACCTGTACGTGACCTCACTGCACTCTTGTCCTGATGATCCACTCTCTCTCAGGTTACCCAAGCCCCCTGCTGAGCCCTCTCCTCTCCACCTGTGCCCTCCCATGGGCTCCCTGATCCCCTGGGTCGCCCTGTGCTTCTGCCACATTTGTTGACACGTCTCCAATCATGGATGCTCCCTGAGGCAGGGGATACTGTTTGTTGCCCCATATCCACTCTTCCTTGTTCAGTTACAGAAACTTGATTATATCTAGAGTGGCTGGGTGCCCCCCAACAGACAGATGTAGGATCTATAACTAAATCTAACATATAAGGGACTTCCCAAGTAGTCCAGTGGTTAAGAATCTGTCTTCCAATGCAAGGGACACAGGTTCAATCCCTGGGTGGTGGGGGTGGGGTGGGGTGGGGTGCAGGTAACAAATCCCACAAGCTGCACAGGGCACCTAAGCCCGAGTGCCACAAGGAGAAAGCCTGCGGGCCACAACGAAGAACATCCTCCCCCCACCCCCACAAAAAACGACAGCAACCATCATTTAAGTAAAACATTTTTTAAATATCACCAATAAGACATAAGGGGAAGTTGTGGGTAGGACTTGACAAAGGCTCTTTAAAAGGAGGACAGACAGCTGGGGAATAGTCTTTTTGTTCTTTCATCCTGATTGGATTCAGAAATAATGGCTGGAATTCTAGCAGCCATAATGAACCATGAGGTGGCCTTCAGGAGAGAAGCCAAAATGCAGAACAGTGAACAGAAAGGTAGGAATCTCCGTGCTTATGGATGGCAGCTTCTGCTCTCTGGCTCCACATTCTTTTATATGAGGGGGAAAAAGTAAGCTCTGTGTTATTTAACTTAACCATTCCTTCTGGATTTTGGTGCTAACAGTTGTATGCAAATTCTAACCAGTAATTCCTAAATGTTTCTAAACCTGCATGCTTGAATACTGCTGGGGGAAGACATAACTATGTGCAATGATGTTTCTACCCATTTGTGGTTTCTCATCTGAGTTGATCCTCAAATACCATTTTGCATTTCCACAGTGACTATGTCACATTTTCTCTTCATCTCTGACCCTCATCCTCACTCTCAGGAGACAACCACTATGGTTTTCACTCTGCAGAATTAAAAAACCAATTTGTATGTAGTTGAATTTATAAATATTTTTATTTATGACTTTGGATATTTTGTCATACTTAGTCCAGTCATCTTCAACCCATGGTTGTAAAATAGTTTCACCTGCTTTCTACTAGCACTAGGGTTAATTTTTCCTCATTTATATCTTCAATTTTGGTGCAAATTATAAGGCAGGGAGCTAATATTATTCTTTCTCAGCTGTGACTCCAGAAATACTCATTCTTCCTCCTTGATTAGAAATGCTTCCTTTTAACCTACTAAATTCCTGCATATATTTGGATCTGTGTTTACCCTGCTTGATTCTGATTTTTCACTTTTATTCCATTTGTTTACCTATATAATCCAGAATTACATAATTTTAATTGTTGTAGCTTAATTATAAGTGCTCATGCTCATATAGTGCTTACTCTGCAGCAGGATCTATTCTAAATGCCTTTTGTTTGTCATGACAACACCAGGGAAGTACTGTTTTCATTCCCATTTTACCGATCAGTAAGTTCAGGCTCACAGCAGTAGTATTAGTGTGCCAGAGTTTACCAGGCCAGAGTGTGAAGCAGGATTTGGCTGCAGGCATGCCCAATTCTGTGCTTTTCAATCTCTGAGCTTTACAATCTGACAGGGCTCATCACTCACTACAAATTTTAAAAATTATTTATGTACTTATTTTGCTATGCCATGTCTTGTTGCAACAAAAGGGACCTGTGTTTGTCATGCATGATCTTCCCTGTGATGCACTGACTGTCTAGCAGTGCATGGGCTTCAGTAATTCTGGCATGCAGGCTTAGCTGCTCTGCAGCATTTGGGATCTTAGTTCTGCCACCAGGGATCAAACCTGCATCCCCGGCATTGCAAGGCTGATTCTTAACCACTGGACCACTAGGGAAGTCCCCATATTGCAAATTAAAAAAAATATTTCAAATCAGTTTTGGAGTTTGTTGTGGCATAAATAGTTAATGCCTCTTGCCCTGTGGTCTCTTTCATCTGTAAATACATACATCCAAATTTCTGATGGGCATCTCTACTCAGATGCCAAACAAACACAAACCATCCCAAACTCAAGAATCATTCTCTCCCAATCATGGTCCTTGACCTCCTCTGCTCCCTAATTTACTTGGTGATCTCACCATGGCCTCGTTTGCCCAAGTTGGAAACATGGGACTTATTCCCACTCCTTCACCCTCACACCAATGCAATCACCAAGTCATACTGGTTTTCTCTCTTAAACTTTTCCAGGATCTGGCCTCTCCCTCCATGCACACAGACACGGTAGGTCCCAAATTTGATAGCACATGAATGCCACCTGAGGAGGTCACTAAAAATTCAGATTCCCAAGCTCAGACCCCAGGTCCAGCAGGAACTTGCATTTTAACTGAGCACCCCTGGTCATCTCGTGCAGTAGGTTCTGAGAAACACCGAGCTGGGAATCTTGGGGAGAGGTTAGGGGTCCCGGACCACTTACCTTTGCTTCTCTTCCACCCGAGGTACACAGTCAGTCCCATGATTGGGATCTTGAGCAACACAACGCTGGCCAGCACCAACCCGACTATAGCTTCCATGGTCAGGGACCACAACTTGGAACTCTTTTTGCCCTCTGAGCCCCTGAGGCCAGCTCTGGTGGTGGTGGTGGCAGGACCCCAGGTGGTTGTCTTGCTGCCTGAAAAATATGCAAATTCTTCACTAAAGGGCTGGAGGTATCTGGGTGAAGCTGTCACATCTTGTTCCTTAGTTTGGGGAAAGGGGGGAGTGGGGAGCAGGTCTCTGAAGCTCTCCCACAGGGAGCTGAGTAACAAGAGGTGACAATGGAAGCTCTGAATCCTCTTCACATCTTTAAAATCCTGACTCTACCACTGATCAGTGCTATGACCTCAGAACCTCATTTTACCACCTACTCATAGGTGAACTAAATCACAGGATAAAAAATTATTTATTGTGGTAAAAGACACATAACATGAAAATTACTATTTTAACCATATTTAACTGTATAGTTCAGTGGCATTAAGTACATTCACACTATTGTACAAGTCTCACCTCCATCCATCTCCTGAATTTTTCACCTTCATAAACTGAAGCTCTGTCCCCCAATTCCCCTTCCCCCCAGCCCCTGCCCCAGCAGTCTTCTTTCTGATTCTGTGAATATGACTGTTCTAGGGACCTCCTGTAAGTGGAATCAAACAGTATTTGTCTGTACCTAATGTATACTGGAATGCATTTCTAAGGTTAACTTAATTTCTAAGTCCTACAGACAGATTGTACCTCTTTTAATAGACAATTTAAAAATTACTTAATACCCCACTAAAGGGAAGAAAATCCCAAGTTCCAGTGAAGTCTTCCAGTTAGTGTGGACCAAATTCATGTCCACTCTTATTAGAAATTAATAATAAAAGTGTAAATACCATCCCTCAACTAAGATTTTCAAATTTAAATATTATTTAATTTTACTAACATATCAGATAATATCAGTGATAGGAATGCAAGTTAAAACCCTACAAAACTAAAGCTTCTATACACTTTCATTATTTTAAATGTGAAGATGCTTTAAATGAATGAAAGATTAGTATCCAAGAAACGAGTAACGAAAATAGTGAGGAGGCAGCTCTAAGGACACTTGTAGTTTGAAAGTAATGAAAACCTATACTGGATACATATTTAAGGAAATAGAACAGCAGAAGGAATGAAAAATGCAGGAGGCACTTAGAGAAAAACAAACCAGAAAGAAGATAAGACTCATAAATCTAACAGTGTCAAAAGAGTATTGAAATCATACATGCATTGAGAAAATCATTGAGAAATCTACAAAGCTCTGTGAAATGGCTGATTTTCTAAGACAAAAATTGAAAAGAATTAAAAAGTAGTAAACTTTAATGGGCAGACAAAGAAGAAATTGAGGACAGTTTTAAAGAACTACCTTTTGTAGAGAATTCAGCTCAGAAGGTTTAATGGCTAAATTCTTGTGAAAATTCAAGGAGTGAATAATTCCCAGACAGAAGGTTCCAGAACATAGAAAAATGATGCAATTCTAATTCCAGAACTTCCAGATGTACAAGCTGGGTTTTGAGGAGGAAGATCATGGAGAAAGCAAGGGAGTTCCAGAAAAACAGCTTCTTCAGGTTCATTGACTAACTAAAGCCTTTGACTGTGTGGATCACAACTAACTGTGGAAAATTCTTATAGAGATGGGAGTTCCAGGTCACCTTACCTGTCTCTCAGAAACCTGTGTGCGGGTCTAGGAGGAACAGTTAGAACCTGACATGGAACAAATTGACTGGTTTGGAAAAATTGGAAAGGAGCACGACAAGGCTATGTAGTGTTACCCTCCTTATTTAACTTATATGCAGAGTACATCATATGAAATGCCGGGCTGGATGAAGCACAAGCTGGAATCAAGATCGCTGGGAGAAATATCAACAACCTCAGATATGCAGATACTATCACTCTAATGGCATTAAGTGCAGCGCCTGGAGGGCTGCAGTCCATGGGGTAGCTGCGGGTCGGACGCGACTGAGCGACTTCACTTTCACTTTTCACTTTCATGCATTGGAGAGGGAAATGGCAACCCACTCCAGTGTTCTTGCCTGGAGAATCCCAGGGACAGGGGAGCTTGGTGGGCTGCCGTCTATGGGGTCGCACAGAGTCGGACATGGCTGGGGCGACTTAGCAGCAGTAGCAGCAGCAATGAGGATGAATGAAAGACAAGAATGAAAAAGCTGGCTTGAAACTCAATATTAAAAAATCTAAGATCATGGCATCTGGTCCCATCACTTCATGGCAAACAAAAGGAGAAAAAATGAGAGCAGTGATAGATTTTATTTTCCTGGGCTCCAAAATCACTGTGGATGGTGACTGCAGCCATGAAGTGAAATTTCCTTCCTTGCTCCTTGGAAGGATAGCTATGACAAACCTAGATAGCATATTAAAAAGCAGAGATGTCACTTTGCTGCAAAGGTCTGTATGGTCAAAGCTATGATTTTTCCAGTAGTCGTGTACAGATGTGAGAGCTGGATCATAAAGTAGGCTGAGCAGTGAACAATTGACACTTTTGAACTATGGTGTTGGAGAAGACTCTTGAGAGTCCCTTGGACTGCAAGGAGATCAAGCCAGTCAGTCCTAAAGGAAATTAAGCCTGAATATTCATTGTAAGGACTGATGCTTAAGTTGAAGCTCCAAATACTTTGGGCCCCTCACCTGATGCAAAGAGCCAACTCACTGGAAAAGACCCTGGTGCTGGGAAAGATTGAAGGCGGGAGGAGATAGGGGTGGCAGAGGATAAAATGGCTAGATAGCATGAGTGACTCAATGGACATGAATCTGAGCAAACTATGGGAGAAGAGTGGAGTGCCGGGGTCCAGCCCCGGTGGATCCAGGGAATTCGAAGCAGGGACGGCGTCGGCGAAGATCAGGAAACAACTGCTTAATTAAACTTTAATTAAGGATATAAAGAGTAATAGAATAAGGATAGCTCAGTGAGGAAATTCAGTGGAGAAAAGAGGCTGAAATAAGGATAGCTCAGTGAGGAAATTCAGTGGAGAAAAAAGGCTGAATAATTCAGCCAGAAGGTGAGAGAAAGAACGACATGGGGAGACCAAGTTTCGGTGAACAAGGCCCGCACTTCATTTTCCAAAGTAGTTTTTAATACCTTAAGTTATGCATAGAGGATAATGGGGGAAGGGGTAGAGTCCTGCAGCAAGCCAGGCTTTCTTCCAGCAAACTTATCATATGCAAAAGCTTAGGTGATTTGCATCATCTTCTGGCCCGGAGGCCTGTTAACATTTTAAGACCCTTTCTTCAGAAAACTTACTTTTCTCTAAAGGTGATTGGTCAGGAGCCACCCTCCAAAAGCATTAGATAAAGTTGCATTCCTACAGAGCAAAGGTGTGGTGGGCTATAACAAGAAAAAGAATTAACTCAAGGGTCCCAGGTTACAAACATTAAAGCTACTACTTACACCAATTATATTAATCAATACACTGCCAGGGACACAGCAGGTAAAGGATATGGAAACTTAGCAGCAAACATTGGCCCAACAAGTGAAAATCCCTTCACCAATACAATTTCTAATCAATCTTTTAACTGCTCAAAGAATCTGTATTTAGACAGTTTAGAACATCTCATGCCTCTCACAGTTGGGAGGCTCTGAACAATCACATGTGGCCGGAAAAACCTATTCAGGCAGGCTAGAGGACTTCCAAAGGAGTTTGTAGGTTGAAACACTGTCACACCCAGGAATTATTAACTGGAGCTGTAAGCTAACTCTTTTTTCAGAGAGAGGTAGTGGGGGACAGCCCCCCGTAAAGTCAGAGGTGTAGGTGAAAGCACAAAGCAGAAAGTAGGCAGACTCTGGTTTGGGGGGGTAGATGCTCGAGAATTTCCAGGGGAACTCCTGAGGCTTGATCCCGCCTTTGCGTATGCCAAGCCTCCTTCCTCGTAACCTTTGCCACGGGCGGAGCTCGCTCTGGCTAGCTACAGTCCATGAGGTTGAAAAGAGTCAGACTCCTCTAAGTTACTGGACAGCAACAAAAACATAAACGTTATGCTAATCTGCCATCATAATCTGGACTGCTTCATACCCTCCTTCAGGGATATTCAGTTCAGCTCAGTTGCTCAGTCGTGTCCGACACTTGGCAATCCCATGGACTGCAGCACGCCAAGCTTCCCTGTCCATCAGCAACTCCCGGAGCTTACTCAAACTCATGTCCATCAAGTCGGTGATGCCATCCAACCATCTCATCCTCTGTCATCCCCTTCTCCTCCTGCTTTCAATCTTTCCCAGCAGGGATATTAGGGGTTCACATTTATGACCCTTTAAGGGGGTTTGTAGCATGAATTGCTTTCCTCCTGGTTGTCCCCATTGCTAGCTTAGGGTTTAACTCCTGTGATCTCCTGAGTGAGTTACATACATCTATTTCCAGCTTCCCAATTTTGTTTTTGTCCTCCTAGATCACAAATTTTTTGTTGTTGCTGGTTTTTGTCTTAAAAACTCCCTTCGCTGTCATTCATTAGATTTTGAGAGGGAGTGGAGATAAATATGTGCATATAACTCTCCATCTTGGTCAAAACGTATGCTTTACTTTCACAACTTAAATTATAAAAAGTAAACATTCAAAAGATAATGTTACACACTAATAATAAAAACAAAGAATGGAGAGGAAGTTAGGGAATTAGAAAAGGAAGAAGAGGGATCTAAGGAGGCCAAAAACCTCTCAGAAAAGGTCATTTAAGGAAATATGGAGAAGACACAGGAAATATTAATTCAAGGCTGTCTCAGTGAATTCAGATTCTGAGTCACTATCTGTTTGCTTTGAAATCAGCATAGTGGTCAAGAAGGGGCAGTCGTTTTCCAAGGGAGGAGTCTGAGAGAGTGCCCTTCCCAGGCCAGAGCCATCATCCCTGGTGGACACTGTTTAGAATTTCCAGCACAAGTGATTATTAAAGCAAACTATCTTAGTCAATCACTAGTTTTCTAAAAAGTTATAGACAACAACCCCCTTACTGCCTGTGACTGTCAGAGAGGACCCCACCCCCGTTGCTCTGGAGACAAATAAATTGAGGTTAAATAAATTGAGGTTCAAGTTCCGACAGCCCACTGAGTGACAGAGGGAGATCTGTTAATGCAACACATCCATTGTTAGGTTAAAAATACTCAGGACAACGAGATGACAGGTCAGTAGGTGAGGTTGAGAGGCTCATGGTTTAGAGAAGAGGTTCTGGGATTAAACTGGGGTCAAACCCCGCCTGCACCAGGAGTGACGGGGCAGGTGTTTGCTGTCCGAGGACGACAGCAGGACCAACTGTTACATAGGGTCATGGGGAAGGTCAGCTGGGGCGATGCTGCCAAGGTGTCCCGCCGGGATGCAGGGCACAGTCAGGGGAGCTGCTGGGACTGCTGCCTCGTCATGACCAGGACAGAGGGGCACGGTCAGGGTGGACACAGGGACAGGGTGACTGGAACCACATGGGGGGGTGGTGGTAAGAGAGGGAAGGAGGTAAAGGGGATGGAAGAAGGGAGAAAGAGAAGGAAAGCGAGGAGAGATAAACCGAGGGAAGGATGGTTGAACTGATGTTCTGGGGTTCAGAGCAGAGAAGGAAGGGGAGATGGGAAAAGGTGATGGGGCACGGGGCCCCTCGGCACCTGCTGTGTGTGTGGGCTGAGCTCATGGCTGGGGGGACAGACATGGGGCAGCTGAGGCTCCACACAGGACTCAGGACAAAGGGGAGGAGCCACACCCTGAGGATGTCAAGTCACCTGGAGGACGTGGGGTGAGGTCAGGGGGCTGGGTGGAGCCCAGCTTGGAGCAGGAAGGGAGGACAGCTGGGAGCACAGAGGGTGCAGGATCTGGGGTAGGGGAGGGGCTGGATCTGGAGGGCAGAGAGGGAGATGGGCAAGGGAGGTGGTCCAGGGTTGGGGAAGATTAAGGTGAAAAGGGTAAAGTTGGCAGAGCCCTGGGGAGGAGAGGGGAGAAGGGAGAGGAGTTTGAGAGAAGAGTCAGAAGGAGGGGCCTAAGCCACATCTAGGGCTGAGGCACCAGTGGCCTCCAAGAGCCTCAGGCAGGACAGCTGGACTCACGGGGGGTGATGGTGAGTTTGGTCCCCTCGATGGACTGCCACTCCTTCTTGCCATCTCTCAGTGTGTCCAACTGCACCCGGCAGAAGTACACAGACTCGTCCTCCCTCCGCAGGTTTGAGATCCAGAGGGAGCCGTTCTTCTCAGGCTCTGCCCAGTTCAGGATGAGCCGGTTCTTGAAATTCTTGTGGGTGAACAGAGGGGTCATGTTGTAGATGAACTCCCCATGGTAGTGTTTCCATCTCCAGGATATTCTCATGTTGGGATCCTTGGCTAATTCCCAGGGGTGAGAGAAGGAGAAGGGGATGAGGATGGAGCCACCCTCAGGGGCTGAGAGATCCCTTGGTTGCTTCATCTCATGGTGTTGCTGTGAATTTCTTTGTGCCCGGTGACCTAGAGGAGGGAGGGAGAGACTCTGAAGCCACCAGGAGAGACACAGAAGGTGACCCCACCATCGGGCACCCTCACCTGCAGGGGGACGTGCGACGGGGTAGGACTGGCCCTCTGGCCTGCGTGATACCCTCTCCAGGCTTGGGGCAGGCAGGAGGGTGAGGGGTTGGGGGACCCAGCACTGTGGGACCCGCCCTTTATTTGTTGGGGGTGGGAGGCCTGGCCAGCTACCCCAGGGGACCCTTCTACACACACCCAGCCACAGCTCCTCCCTGGGGTCCCTGGCAGAGCAGGACAGTTCCGGCCACTCACCAGCCTGCAGAGACGCCAGCAGCAGCAGCAGGGGCAGCAGCAGGGGCAGCCCCATGGCCTTGCCCTCCTCCCGGGTGAGAAGACAGGCAGAGCCCTCAAGGCCAGACAGGAGGCCTTGGGGGGCCCCTGGGAGTCTCAGCACCAGGAGTGAGGACTAGGCTCCTTCAGAGGACAGAGGAGGTAGGGGCCTTCCCCAAACCCGCCCACCCTGACAGTGATGGGCACTTCCTTTATCAACCTGGCTTCTTCTTTTCCTTTATTGCAAAAGGGCCTCCCTGTGGTCAGTGCAAAGGGAGCCATGATCTGGGGCTCCCCGCCCCCGTCTTCACGCTGAGGGGCTGGTCCTGACCTGCGCCTGCTGGGCCTCCTCCCTGCTCAGCTCCTGCCTCCCCGCCCTCACATCTCCCTGGCAGTCAGCCTCTGTGTCTCTCCTTGTCTCTGCTTCTCTGAGTGTCTCTCTCCTTCCGAGGGAAGGGACAGCAGCAGGACCAGCTGAGGCTCCTTTAGGGAGAGATGGGGGCCGAGTCCCTGCCCAGCTGCAGCCCCACAGGGAGGAGCAGGGGGGAGCCGCTGGTGGTCAAGCTCAGCCCCCCTCAGACACGGGGGCAGCAGCCCGCTCTGGGCCCCTCTCCCTCCAGGCAGGAGCTCCCTGCCGTGACTCCCTCTCTCAGTCTTCAGGCAGAACCAAGGCCCACGGCCAGGACTCCCAGAGTGGGACCAGCACTTGAGCTCCAGTCCTGCTGAGCCCACAGAACCGTCTGCTCCCTCTGGAAGCTTCCTCCTGGTCCCACCTCAGAATCTCTGGGTCTCACCTTCTGAGAGCAGAGCTCTGGGAGGTGACTCCCAGGAGGCTGTCGTTAATAACACTCCTAAGGAATCTATCTGCAGCTGTGAGTCCCTGGCTCATCCAGGGCCTTCCCTGGACAAAGGGGAGGAAGGTCAGAGCAGTCATGGGTCATCCTGACGACAGTCCCTGGGATCATCTCTGAGGGAGACATTGCCAGCTGTGACTGGTGGTGGGTGGGGTGAGAGACTGGGGGCTGGTGATCTTGGTGACCCCAGGGCTGCCTGTGAAGGAGGCTCCACTCACCACCTCCACGATGCACTTGGCATTGCATACTGAATGGACCATGGTGGTGGGAAGACACGGTTTTGACTTCCTTTCTCCTTTTCTCAGTTCCTCTCACCCAGTCCTAGTAGTTTTTTCCACACTTCTCTCATGGCCAGGCAGGCAGCTGTGCTATCTCTATGTACCTGTGTTTCCAGGCGGGAGAGGACAGATTCTGTGCTTCCATGGAACCCTCTTATCTGACTCAAGCCCTAAACATGCATTTTCTCACTTCCAGCTTTAGGACATTCTTTGGTTCAGTTCAGTTCAGTTCAGTCGCTCAGTCGTGTCCGACTCTTTGCGACCCCATGAATCGCAGCCTGCCAGGCCTCCCTGTCCATCACAAACTCCCGGAGTTCACTCAGACTCAAGTCCATCGAGTCAGTGATGCCATCCAGCCATCTCATCCTCTGTCGTCCCCTTCTCCTCCTGCCCTCAATCCCTCCCAGCATCAGAGTCTTTTCCAATGAGTCAGCTCTTCACATGAGGTGGCCAAAGTACTGGACTTTCAGCTTCAGCATCATTCCTTCCAAAGAAATCCTAGGGCTGATCTTCTTCAGAATGGACTGGTTGGATCTCCTTGCAGTCCAAGGGACTCTCAAGAGTCTTCTCCAACACCACAGTTCAAAAGCATCAATTCTTCAGCGCTCAGCCTTCTTCACAGTCCAACTCTCACATCCATACATGACCACAGGAAAAACCATAGCCTTGACTGGATGGGCCTTTGTTGGCAAAGTAATGTTTCTGCTTTTGAATATGCTATCTAGGTTGGTCATAACTTTCCTTCCAAGGAGTAAGCGTTTTTTAATTTCATGTCTGCAGTCACCATCTGCAGTGATTTTGGAGCTCAAAAAAATAAAGTCTGACACTGTTTCCACTGTTTCCCCATCTATTTCCCATGAAGTGATGGGACCGGATGCCATGATCTTCGTTTTCTGAATGTTGAGCTTTAAGCCAACTTTTTCACTCTCCACTTTCACTTTCATCAAGAAGCTTTTTAGTTCCTCTTCACTTTCTGCCATAAGGGTGGTGTCATCTGCATATCTGAGGTTATTGATATTTCTCCCGGCAATCTTGATTCTTTGGTGGATGCATCCTTATATCCCTTTTATCCCTGGGGGAAACTGAGGCACAGACCTTAATGTCATAGAGAGTCCCCAACTCTCCCATTCCTATGGGGGAAGGGAAGATGAATTCCTGTTATCAATTCAGCCCAAACATCTTCAGGATCCACAAAGAGGTCACCTTGAAGGCTCTTGCTTCCTCCAGGCTGGACTTGGACCACACTCAGGTCTGTCTGCCTTGTGAACCTGGCTCTTACCCAGATTGCCCCTCCCCTATCAATCACCCTGTTAATCACCAGTTAACTTCCCTCATGTCCCCTTCCTCCCACAGCCCAGGCTATAGGGGGGTCATTCATCGTGCTCCATTCGGCTGGCCACTTCTCAGGGTCTGGGGAAACAAAGGCAGGAGGGATGTGAGCATGGTCCGAGCCCGGGTGAGGCAGGACACACGAGGCACAGAAAGATGACGAGGGGTTCTCAGAAGGACGGGGACGGAGGAGAGAGGAGGGTCAAGGTCGTGGTCCCTACTCTCTCCCACGGACTGTCCGCAGGCCTCTGCTGACATCAGCACCCTTTATTTCCTCTTGTTTACCCTGGGGCAGGGGCCCAGAGAAGGCTTGTCCTGCCCTGGTTGGGTGCAGGCGTGCAGTGAGCCCTCCAGGACCCAGAGTCCAGCTGGGAAGGGAAGACCCACAGCATGAAACAAGCAGAGGGAGACCCAGGCCCCACGAAGTTAACGTTGAAACAGGCAGGAATGGCATCTCCCACTTATGCTGGGAGCCTTGTACTCACATTGACTGTGTTTTCTCATTCACTGTGTTCCTGATGCTCTGACATCTGGGGCCTCAGTGACCAGGGAGAGACTGTCCCTGCCAGGGCTGCCAGTTCTTAGAAGATCAATGGACGTGCGCAGGAGCTCACCCGTCAAATGCAAACCAACCAGTCCACAGCCCATGTTCCCCACCACCTCCTCCATTTGGCTCTTATGCTCCACGAGGCCCATATTCTTCTGCCTTATTCACTCCAGGGCCAGGTGCCAGGTTACCCGTGACAGCCCCTAATCCCCAGAGCCTGCAGACGTTGTTCAAACCAGCCAATCCTAAATCTCCCTGCTCACCCTTGCCTGTCTTTCTCAAAGAACCTACAGCAAAGGCTCCTGCCCATGATTCCCCCTTCCTCTCTCTGCTTCCTGACTGACTCGAGTGATGGGCATCTCATTTTTAAGGAGTTGTGAATGTAAAGTGCTTCCTTCATAACAGTTATTTGTGTGCTTGTCTTAGCATACCTGATTAAAACAGATCCAGGTTTTATTTTAAAATATAAAAATATTTTATATTATTATTTTAATAATATCAATGTAAGTCCTAAAATTATACAACTGAAGAAAAAAAAAAAAGGAGAAAGACATTGAGATCTTGGGTTAGGCAAAGATTTCTTATATTCAGTGCCCAAAGTATGATCCATAAAAGAAAATATTTAAAAGTTAGAGTTCATCAAAATGAACAACTTCTCTCAACTCTCCCACCTACCCCAGGAGGTAGGCAGGGTCTATTTTGATCCTCATTTTGTGCGGGAAGAAACTTGGGCCCCAAGTGAGACTATGAGATTCAACCGAAGTCACATTGCATGTGAATGTTGGTGTGGTGTTGGGTCTGAACCCAGAGCCCATGCTCCCGACCACTTCCCCATGCAGTGACAAAGATCAGCAGCCCTCTGGCCGCATTAACAACCAACGCTTCCCTTTTCTGTCTTGTCTTCCTGCTACATACACAGATGCTTGAGGATCTAATGGGACAGTGGCTCAGGGGGCTTTGGGTCCTTGTCACCCAGCACAGGGTGTGGGGTAGTTGGTGCTGACCTAAGGTTTATGGAAAGAAGGAGAGATCTTGAAGGGATGGGTATCGGTGTGATGATCCATGTAGCTGTCCAGGCCGTGTGCAGAGCCCCTGTGTCATCCTGTCCTCACTGGGCCCCTCCAAGGGAGGCGCTGTTACCACCCCCACTTCGCAGATGAGAAACCAGAAGCTCGGAGGAGGGAAGTCCTCTGCCCCACAGTTGGCTCCAGAGCCTGCATCTGCAGTTCCTGCCTCTGCCACATTCACAGGGTTCATCTTTGTGTGACTAGGTTTCCTCACGTCACTAGGATGCGTTTCAGCTCCTGATCCACCTGACAAATGCTGATTGGGCTTCCAGGAGATGAGAACAGAGGGCGAAGAACTGGGGAGTAAAGGCTGACCCCTGACCTGCTGAGCTTCCGGGCTGGAAGAAGTGAAGGACGATCACAAGAGTGGGACCAGGGGATTGTTGTCTGCACTTCCCCTCAGAGCAGTGTGCTGGTGAGTGTTCACCAAACAGTTTTCAGAGGTGTCCTGATTGGTAGGCTTTTACAGTTTCCATGTGTAAATACTCCCACAAAGTGAAGTTAACTATTGTGTGCACTGACTGTGTCCCCCCTCACCCCAAATTCATATGTTGAACCCCTAACCCCCCAGTGTGTATTTGGAAATGAGGGCCCTAAAGAAATACTGGAGGTTGAATAAGGTCATGAGGAGGGGGCCCCGGCCCCATAGGATCAGTGTCCTCATCAGAAGTGAGCCCAGAGCAGCCCCTACACTCAGAGGCCATGTAAACACATGGCAAGAAGGCGGCCGCCTGCACACCAAGGGGAAGAGGCCTCAGAGTGAGACCTGCCTTGTGAGCATTGGAATCTTGGGGTCCCACCCTCCAGAACTGTAGAAATCAATGTCTCGTTTTTAGCCACCCTGTCTGTGGTACTTTGCCCTGGCAGCCTAAGCAGGTAATACAGCCACCAACGGGAAGTCACTGAAGGTGAGTCGGGAAGCAATGTGCGGTGTGTGCCACGTGCAGCCTTCCCACCATGCAGCTTCAGTAAGTAGCACAGCAACCTCGAAAGCACAGAGAGTAGTGGGATATGATGAAATAAGTAGGCAGGGATGAGCGTCCCTCATTTCTAATATGATTTATTTAATTGTAGGGCTTCCCAGGTGGCGCTAGTGGTAAAGAACCCGCCTGCCAATGCAGGAGACTTAAGAGACACAGGTTTGATCCCTAGGTCGGGAAGATCTCCTGGAGGAGGGCATGGCAACCCACTCCAGTATTCTTGCCTGGAGAATCTCATGGACAGAGGAGCCCAGTGGGCTACAGTCCATGGGGTCACACAGAGTTGGACAAGACTTAGCTCATGAACACATTTAACTGTAAGTTCATATTTTTTTCTTGATTAAGATTTTTTTTATTATGTAAAATATACCTAACATAAAATTTATCATTTTCACCATTTAAGTGGCATTAAGCCACTTTGTACAGGTACTATATAATTTTTAATAAGGCTGTGTTTTAACAACTGGCTTGCAACATTCCCCCAAATTTAACAATCAGCTCCAGCACATCCCTGTCAATGTGGTCTCCTCACCAATCCTCAGGTTGGTTGACAAATTTAGGATAAAAAGCCATGAAATGATCTTGTTTATGTGCATTTCAAGTAATTCAAATTTATGATGAATTATGATTAACATAAAAATCCTCCGTTTTCTTCCTCTTCCTCCTTTCTTCTTCCCTCTCTCACACCCTCTCCTTCTTTATTTGTAATATCTTTTTAGTAAACTCTCATTCTGAACCGCTGAGTGAGAGTTGCTTCTAAGGCCTGAATTGGCAAATGGATCTCAGTCAAGGTCCTGAACTCCAGATACGTTTCATCTCAGCCCACAAAACGTCATGTTATTGCATGTCACTGGTCCTCATATTTGTTTTTTGGTTTAAGACAACAGAAATTTGCTCTGTCACAATTCTGGAGGCCAGAATCCACACTCACAAGGCTAGCAGTGCCATACACCTCCCAACAGCATATGGGAGGAGGATGCCTCCCAGCCTCTTCCAGCTGCTGGTTCTTCCAGCGTCCTCAGCATTCCTTGGCTTGTAGATGCATCGCTTCAATCTCTATCTCCCACGTCTCTTTTTGAAAGTATTATTATTTGACTGCTCTGTGTCTCTGTTGGGGTGCACAGGCTCTTCCTTGCTGCATGAGGGCTTTTTCTGGTTGCAGCGAGCAGGGGCTGCTCTCTAATTGCAGTGCACAGGCTTCTCATGGCACTGGCTTCTCTGGACTCGAAGGTGCTCGGGTTTCAGTAGTTGCTGCCCTCGGGCTCTAGAGCGCGGGCTAAGTATTTGTGGCACTCAGGCTTAGTTCTCTCACGCCTGGTGGGCTCTTCCCAGACCAGGGATAGAACCCATGTCCCCTGCATTGGCAGGAGGATTCTTAACCAATGGACCACCAGGGAAGTCCCCATGTCTACTCCTGAGTGTTACGACTGGGCTTCATTGCATTCCTGGTTCACAAAACTGGATCAATGGCTCTAGCGTGATCCTCTGAAGGGCAAATTGAAATTGTGAGGAAAATAGTTAACACTGAACTGCAGACAACACAGGCATGCGACAGCTGAGGAGACCAGGGGAGCAGCGAGGGAGTTTGCTTCTGCAGAGACGAGTGAGTGAGGGCAGCAACACCAAGGACCAAGGGAGAGAAAGGCCTCTCCAAAGCCCAGGGATGATGTCTGAACGTTGGGAGAGACCCATGAAGTAGCGCCCCGCCCCACACACAGCTCTCCCTCCTCCCCCTCAGGACTGCAGGTCCTGAGCAGACTTGCTGGACTGGCCGTGGGCCACCACCCTGTCTCTCAGCGTTCGCTGGTGGCTCAGTGGTAAAGAAGCCGCCTGCCTATGCAGGAGATGCAAGTTTGATCCCTGAGTCAGGAAGATCCCCAGGAGAAGGAAATAGCAGCCCACTCCAGTATTCTTGTCTGGGAAATCCCATGGACAGAGGAGCCTGGCAGGCTACCATCCATGGGGTCGCAGAAGAGTCGGACACAACTTAACAACTAAACAATAACACCCTGCCCACCCCTTCTTCTCTAAGCATCCCTTTCTTCAGCTCTCTTTCAACTGCCTTCATCTGAGAGAGCCACCTGGTTCCAGCCAGGACACCCCCAACTTCATGACAGAGTCTGAATTTGCTTCCATTAAAGCCAGGGCGTCAAATTATAATAAATTCTAGTTTTGATATAAATAGAAACTTTAAACTTAAAATTATGTGAGTTTTAATAGACCTTTTCAATTTTTCAATATTTTTTCAACTCTTCAGTATTCTGTTAAATGTTATCCATTAAATATACATGATGGTCTTCCCTGACTGCTCTGTGGTTAAGAGTCCCCGCTTGCCCTGCAGGGGGTGCAAGTGTGATCCCTGGTTGAGGAACCAAGATGCCACCTGCCATGTGGTGTGTCCAAGACAAGATTTTTTTAAAGCCCATGAAAGCGTGTACCTCGAGGTCCACACTCCTGTGTGTCTGGCAGGAAAGGGAGCTAGACCTTAAGGAACACGTGAGAGTCTCTGCCAAATCCCCACACTTTATGACTATTGAAAGCAAAATTATAATATTGTTGGTGGAATTTTCCATGATTATAGATTTAATACATATGATAATTACCACAAAAAGTGAACGGTAAATAAAACTCTATGGTTGTGAGGTGTCTACACGTCACTTAAAATAGTAAAATAGTAATTTTAAGTAAACTGAAAAGTTAAGTACATATTACCATCCTAGAGCCCAATGTATTCTCATCCTTTACTTATTTCATCTTTCTCCTTTTTTATTTTTTGGCCTCGACACACCAAATGTGGGATCTTAGTTCCCTGTCCAGGGATCGAACCTGAGCCCCATGCACTGGAAGCAGAGTCTTAACCAATAGACTGCCAGGGAATTCCCTCATCTTTCTTCTTTGATCACAAATGCCTTTAACCCAGGATAGTTTCCTCTGCATACACGCTCATTGTGGTCAAGGTCTTGGTGACATGTTGTCCTTCTTACTGCTTCCTGAGAGGTTTGTTATTACCCTTTTAATTTCTTTTTAATCCCAGAGTTATTTAAGAGTGTGTCTCTTCATTTCCTGGCTTCCCTGGTGGCTCAGCAGTAGAGAATCCACCTACCAAGGCAGGTGCAAGAGACACAGGTTTGATCCCTGGATCAGGAAGATCCACTGGGAGAGGAAAGGGCACCCCACTCCAGTATTCTTGCCTGGAAAATCACATGGACAGAGGAGCCTGGCAGGCTACAGTTCATGGGGTCTCAAAAGAGTCAGACATGACTTGGTGAATAAAAAATGAGAAGAAAACAACTCTTCGTTTCCCAGTATATGTAGTTAAGATTTTTTGGTCCCATTAAAAAAAAAAATTAGCCTCATGAACAGTGTATAGTTCTATGGTGTTGGTGTACTACATTAGTAAGTTTTAATACTTGTGGTAAAATATACACAACATAAAATTTTACATTTTAACCCTTTTTTAGTGTACAACTCAGTGGCATTCTCACACTCACAATGTTGTACAACCATCACCACTACCTCCTTACGAGTTTTCCATTACGCCCGACAGAAACTTCCTTCTTTTGCATGTAGATATCCAGCTCTCCCAGCACCATTTATCCAAGAAAACTTGTGTAGTTTTTAGTGGTTGCTCTAGGATGATAATATGTGTACTTAATTTTTCAGTTTAGTTAAAATTACAATTATTTTACCATTTCAAGTGACACGAAGACACCTCACAACCAAAGAGTTTTCTTTACCATTCACTTTATGTGGTAATTATCATGTGTATTATATCTATAATCACGGAAAATCCCACCAACAATGTTGTAATTTTGCTTTCAATACTCATATATATTTTAAAGAACTTAAGAGGAGAAAACCACCTCTTCTATTCACCTGGATAATTACCATTTTTGTCGCTGGTCCTGGATCCCTGAAGTTCCAAGTTTTCCTCTGATTTCATTTCTCTTCCCTGTGAAGAACTTCCTGTAGCATCTCTTTTCGAGCAGGTTTGCTGGCCATGAGTCCGCTCAATTTTTCTCTATTTGAGAACACCTATTTCATCTTCATTACTGAAAGATGTTTTCGCTGGAGGTAGAGTCTAGGTTGATAGCGCTCGTCATTCAGCACTTTGAACGTGCAGTTCTGCTGTCTTCTGTCCTCCGTGGTTTCTGATGAGAAATCTGCGGGCATTTGAATCACCGTCCCCCTTGTGTGGTGCTTTGTGATTCTCTGGCAAGATTTCTCTATCTTTAGTTTTCTCTGGTTTGATTATGATGTGTCTGGATATGGTTTTCTTTGAGTTTGTCCTCTCTGGAGTTCACCAAGCTTTAAATTGATCTCTTTAAATTTAAAAAGATCATCTGTAAATTGATCTCTTTCAAGCATTTGAGAAGTTTGTATTGTTTGTTCAAGTGTTTTCTTCTGCATCGATCCCTTTCTCCTCCGTTTCCAGAATTCCAGTGACACATGTGTTAGATCTTTCTATATTGTCCCCTGGGTCTATAGGCTCTGTTCATTTTTATAAATCTAATTTTTCCTGGTTGTTCAGGTTGGATCGTTTCTTTTGATCTATTTTTAAGTTTACTGACTCTTTCCTCCGTTATATCCATTCTCTTACTGGACTCCTCAAGTTAGCTTTTTGTTCCAGCAAGATCAGGTTTGTCAGCTTGAATGTTTTCATTTGGCTCTTACAGATTTTATTTTCTGCTGAGAATGTCTGTCTTTCTATTCATTTCAAGACTGTTCACCTTTATTTTGTAGAGCAAGGTTGTCATCACTGTGTTAAAGTCTTTGTCTACAATTCCAACATCTGTATCATCGAGGTGGGTGTGCCTTGTGGGTTGTTGAGATTTTTCTCTTTATTTGTACCTCCAGTAATTTTGCTTTATATCCTGGACATTGTAACTCTTGTTCTATGAGGCGCTGGGTCCTGTTACAACCTTTCAGAGACTGTTGATTTCTGTTTAGGCAATGAGTTGCCCTGAGTCTTCAGCCCAGAGTCCCAACATGCCTGCTGTGGGCTGTTGTTCCAAAGCCATTTCCATTTTCAAATACTTGGCTGTGGAGTTTGTCCTGTGTGTGCACCCACCCCCTTCCTCTCCTTCACCCCTTGCCCCTCCACTGCCCACGAGCCACCCTGGGACTGGGGTGGGGGTCTACATCACAGTTTAGTTCTCAAAGCCTTTAGTATGTTCTTTAGGATCAGTTCCATTAATGTTTATCTTGGGTGAGAACTTGGGACTCCATATGCAGCTGATGGAATTCCTCTTTCAACCTTCTTCCTCTTAGAGATAGAAAGCCCAGGTTTTAGCTTCCTCATCACTTCTTACATGCACTTTCTGTGACTTCATCTGCCTTTTAGGGCAACAGTGAGAGGGAGGGGAGTGAGAAAAGCAAGGGAGTTCCTCCCAGGCTCTTTCAACCACAAGGTCTCCTTTTCTTAGTTTCTGTGGTCAGGGAGAAGAGTTGGTTTTTTTTTTTTCTCTCTCTCTCCTAGTTTTTCTTTTTATAAAAAATATAAATTTATTTATTTTAATTAGAGGCTAATTACTATACAATATTGTAGTGGTTTTGCCATACATTGACATGAATCCACCATGGGTGTACATGTGTTCCCCATCCTGAACCCCTTTCCCACCTCCCTCCCCATCCCATCCCTCTGGGTCATCCCAGTGCACCAGTCCTGAGCACCCTGTCTCATGCATCGAACCTGGACTGGCAATTCGTTTCACATATGATAATATATATGTTTCAATGCCATTCTCCCAAATCATCCCACCCTCGCCCTCTCCCACAGAGTCCAAAAGACTGTTCTATACATCTGTGTCTCTTTTGCTGTCTCGCATATAGGGTTATCATTACCATCTTTCTAAATTCCATATATGTGCATTAGTATATTGTATTGGTGTTTTTCTTTCTGGCTTACTTTTGTGTATAATACTCTGTATAATAGGCTCCAGTTTCATCCACCTCATTAGAACTGATTCAAATGCATTCTTTTTAATGGCTGAGTAATAGTTCATTGTGTATATGTACCACAGCTTTCTTATCCATTCATCTGCTGATGGACATCTAGGTTGCTTCCATGTCCTGGCTATTATAAACAGTGCTGTGATGAACATTGGGGTACATGTGTCTCTTTCAATTCTAGTTTCCTCAGTGTGTATGCCCAGTAGTGGGATTGCTGGGTCATATGGCAGTTCTATTTCCAGTTTTTAAAGGAATCTCCACACTGTTCTCCATAGTGGCTGTACTAGTTTGCATTCCCACCAACAGTGTAAGAGGGTTCCCTTTTCTCCACACCCTCTCCAGCATTTATTGCTTGTAGACTTTTGGATAGCAGCCATTCTGCCTGGCATGAAATGGTACCTCATTGTGGTTTTGATTTGCATTTCTCTGATAATGAGTGATGTTGAGCATCTTTTCATGTGTTTGTTAGCCATCTGTATGTCTTCTTTGGAGAAATGTCTTTTTAGTTCTTTGGCCCATTTTTTGATTGGGTCATTTATTTTTCTGGAATTGAGCTGCAGGAGTTGCTTGTATATTTTTGAGATTAATTCTTTGTCAGTTGCTTCATTTGCTATTATTTTCTCCCATTCTAAAGGTTGTCTTTTCACCTTGCTTATAGTTTCCTTTGTTGTGCAAAAGCTTTTAAGTTTAATTAGGTCCCATTTGTTTATTTTTGCTTTTATTTCCAGTACTCTGGGAGGTGGATCATAGAAGATCCTGCTGTGGTTTATGTCAGAGAGTGTTTTGCCTATGTTTTCCTCTAGGAGTTTTATAGTTTCTGGTCTTACATTTAGATCTTTAATCCCTTTTGAGTTTATTTTTGTGTATGGTGTTATAAAGTGTTCTAGTTTCATTCTTTTACAAGTGGTTGACCAGTTTTCCCAGCACCACTTGTTAAAGAGATTGTCTTTTTTCCTTTGTATATTCTTGCCTCCTTTGTCAAAGATAAGTTGTCCATAGGTGCGTGGATTTGTCTCTGGGCTTTTGATTTTGTTCCTTGATCTATATATTTTTGTCTTTGTGCCAGTACCATACTGTCTTGATGACTGTGGCTTTGTAGTAGAGCCTGAAGTCAGGCAGGTTGATTCCTCCAGTTCCAGTCTTCTTTCTCAAGATTGCTTTGGCTATTTGAGGTTTTTTGTATTTTCATACAAATTATGAAATTATTTGTTCTATGAAAAATACCAATGGTAGCTTGATAGGGATTGCATTAAATCTATAGATTGTTTTGGGTACTATATTTATTTTCACGATATTGATTCTTCCAATCCATGAACATGGTATATTTCTCCATCTATTTGTGTCCTCTTTGATTTCTTTCACCAGTGTTTTATAGTTTTCTATATATAGGTCTTTTGTTTCTTTAGGTAGATATATTCCTAAGTATTTTATTCTTTTCATTGCAATGGTGAATGGAATTGTTTCCTTAATTTCTCTTTCTGTTTTCTCATTGTTAGTGTATAGGAATGCAAGGGATTTATGTGTGTTAATTTTATATCCCGCAACTTTACTATATTCATTGATTAGTTCTAGTAATTTTCTGGTGGAGTCTTTAGGGTTTTCTATGTAGAGGGTCATGTCATCTGCAAACAGTGAGAGTTTTATTTCTTCTTTTCCAATTTGGATTCCTTTTATTTCTTTTTCTGCTCTGATTGCTGTGGCCAAAACTTCCAAAACTATGTTGAATAGTAATGGTGAGAGTGAGCACCCTTGTCTTGTTCCTGACTTTAGAGGAAATGCTTTCCATTTTTCACCTTTAAGGATAATGTTTGCTGTGGGTTTGTCATATATAGCTTTTATTATGTTGAGGTATGTTCCTTCTATTCCTGCTTTCTGGAGGGTTTTTATCATAAATGGATGTTGAATTTTGTCAAAGGCTTTCTCTGCATCTATTGAGATAATCATATGGTTTTTATCTTTCAATTTGTTAATGTGATGTATTACATTGATTGATTTATGGATATTGAAAAATCCTGCATCCCTGGGATAAGGCCCACTTGGCCATGATATATGATCTTTTTAATATGTTGTTGGATTCTGTTTGCTAGAATTTTGTTAAGGATTTTTGCATCTATGTTCATCAGTGATATTGGCCTGTAGTTTTCTTTTTTTGTGGCATCTTTGTCTGGTTTTGGTATTAGGGTAATGGTGGCCTCATAGAATGAGTTTGGAAGTTTACCTTCCTCTGGATTTTCTGGAAGAGTTTGAGCAGGAACATAGCCCTGAGCTTCAATATACAGGCTGCCCAAAGTCACACCAAACCCACTGACATCTCAAAACTCACTACTGGACACTTCATTGCACTCCAGAGAGAAGAAATCCAGTTCCACTCACCAGAACACTGACACAAGCTTCCGTAACCAGGAAATCTTGAGAAGCCACCCATCCAACCCCACCCACAGCGAGGAACCTCCACAATAAAGAGGAACCACAAACTGCAAGAATACGGAAAGGCCACCCCAAACACGGCAATATAAACAAGATGAAAAGGCAGAGAAACACTCAGCAGGTAAAGGAACAGGATAAATGCCCACCAAACCAAACCAAAGAGGAAGAGATAGGGAATCTACCTGATAAAGAATTCCAAATAATGATAGTGAAAATGATCCAAAACCTTGAAAACAAAATGGAGTTACAGATAAATAGCCTGGAGACAAGGATTGAGCAGATGCAAGAAATGTTTAACAAGGACCTAGAATAAATAAAAAAGTCAATATATAATGAATAATGCATTAAATGAGATCAAACACACTCTGGAGGGAACCAACAGTAGAATAACAGAGGCAGAAGATAGGATAAGTGAGGTAGAAGATAAAATAGTAGAAATAAATGAAGCAGAGAGGAAAAAAGAATTAAAAGAAATGAGGACAACCTCTGGGACAATGTTAAACGCCCCAGCATTCGAATCATAGGAGTCCCAGAAGAAGAAGATAAAAAGAAACACCATGAGAAAATACTTGAGGAGATAATAGTTGAAAACTTCCTAAAACGGGGAAGGAACAGTCACCCAAGTCCAAGAAACCCAGAGAGTCCCAAACAGGATAAGCCCAAGGCAAAACACCCCAAGACACATATTAATCAAATTAACAAAGATCAAACACAAAGAACAAATATTAAAAGCTGCAAGAGAAAAACAACAAATAACACACAAGGGGATTCCCATAAGGATAACAGTTGATCTTTCAATAGAAACTCTTCAGACCAGAAGGGAATGGCAGGACATACTTAAAGTGATGAAAGTGAAAATCCTACAGCCCAAATTACTGTACCCAGCAAGGATCTCATTCAAATATGAAGGAGAAACCAAAATTTTACAGACAAGCAAAAGCTGAGAGAATTTAGCACCACCAAACCAGCTCTCCAACAAATGCTAAAGGATCTTCTCTAGACAGGAAACACAGAAAGGATGTATAAACTTGAACCCAAAAGAACAAAATAAATGGCAATGGGTTCATACTTATCAATAATTACCTTAAATGTAAATGGGTTGAATGCCCCAACCAAAGACAAAGACTGGCTGAGTGGATACAAAAAGAAGACCCCCATATATGTTGTCTACAAGAGACCCACCTTGAAACAAGGGACACATACAGACTGAAAGTGAAGGGCTGGAAAAAGATATTCCATGCAAATAGAGACCAAAAAAAAGCAGGAGTAGCAATACTCATATCAGATGAAATAGACTTTAAAACAAAGGCTGTGAAAAGAGACAAAGATGGTCACTACATAATGATCAAAGGATCAATCCAAGAAGAAGATACAACAATTATATATACACCCAACATAGAAGCACCACAATATGTAAGGCAAATGCTAACAAGTATGAAAGGGGAAATTAACAATAACACAATAATAGTGGGAGACTTTAATACCCCACTCACACCTATGGATAGATCAACTAAACAGAAAATTAACAAGGAAACACAAACTTTAAATGATACAGTAGACCAGTTAGACCTAATTGATATCTATAGGACATTTCACCCCCAAAACAATGAATTTCACATTTTTCTCAAGTGCACACGGAACCTTCTCCAGGATAGATCACATCCTGGGCCATAAATCTAGCCTTGGTAAATTCAAAAAAATTGAAATAATTCCAAGCATCTTTTCTGACCACCATGCAGTAAGATTAGATGTCAATTACAGGAGAAAAACTATTCAAAATTCCAACATATGGAGGCTGAACAACACGCTGCTGAATAACCAACAAATCACAGAAGAAATCAAAAAAGAAATCAAAATATGCATAGAAATGAATGAAAATGAAAACACAACAACCCCAAACCTGTGGGACACTGTAAAAGCAGTCCTAAGGGGAAAGTTCATAGCAATACAGGCTTACCTCAAGAAACAAGAAAAAAGTCAAATAAATAACCTAACTCTACACCTAAAGCAACTAGAAAAGGAAGAAATGAAGAACCCCAGGGTTAGTAGAAGGAAAGAAATCTTAAAAATTAGGGCAGAAATAAATGCAAAAGAAACAAAAGAGACCATAGCAAAAATCAACAAAGCCAAAAGCTGGTTCTTTGAAAGGATAAATAAAATTGACAAACCATTAGCCAGACTCATCAAGAAACAAAGGGAGAAGAATCAAATCAACAAAACTAGAAATGAAAATGGAGAGATCACAACAGACAACACAGAAATACAAAGGATCATAAGAGACTACTATCAGCAACTATATGCCAATAAAATGGACAACTTGGAAGAAATGGACAAATTCTTAGAAAAGTACAACTTTCCAAAACTGAACCAGGAAGAAATAGAAAATCTTAACAGACCCATCGTAAGCACGGAAATTGAAATTGTAATCAGAAATCTTCCAGCAAACAAAAGCCCAGGACCAGATGGCTTCACAGCTGAATTCTACCAAAAATTTAGAGAAGAGCTAACACCTTTCCTTCTCCTAGTTTTTCTCAGTGGCCACGGCTGCTCTGTGACTGGGTCGCCCCTACTGCATGAGCGTGCTTCTTTGGGTCTTACCCCAGGGCAGGGCGGGGTGCGATTACAAATAAAACCACGGTTTTCCTTCTAGTCTGTCTGTCCTAGTCCTCTGATCAGTAAAGGAGGGTTTCTGTTGGAGTTTTTCTTCCTGTGTCTGCTGTGCAGTTCTGGGATTCAGGATGCTCTGAGTCTGGGATGAGAGACACAGGAGGATAAAACAAAACCAAACCATAAACTCACCGCCATACCTTTCTATGAGTTCTGATTTCTCTCTCCCAGTCTCCTGTAACTGATTTTCAGAGTCCTCCAATAATTCATGTATTCTGTCCAGGGCTTTAGCGGTAATCAGTGGGGGAGAGACAGGGTGGAGTGTGTTTACTCACCTAACTAGACCTGGGACTCCTACCTTGGTATTTTCAATCACACAAGCTAGATATCATGTTACTGTTTTATAAGCTCAGTATTACTTTTGATTTACCTGCATGCTAACTTACATGCAGAGTACATCATGAGAAATGCTGGGCTGGAAGAAACACAAGCTGGAATCAAGATTGCCGGGAGAAATATCAATAACCTCAGATATGCAGATGACACCACCCTCATGGCAGAAAGTGAAGAGGAACTAAAGAGCCTCTTGATGAAAGTGAAAGAGGAGAGTGAAAAAGTTGGCTTAAAGCTCAACATTCAGAAAACGAGGATCATGGCATCCGGTCCCATCACTTTATGGGAAATAGATGGGGAAACAGTGGAAACAGTGTCAGACTTTATTTTTGGGGGCTCCAAAATCACTGCAGATGGTGATTGCAGCCATGAAATTAAAAGACGCTTACTCCTTGGAGAGAAAGTTATGACCAACCTAGATAGCATATTCCAAAGCAGAGACATTAATTTGCCAACAAAGGTCCGTCTAGTCAAGGCTATGGTTTTTCCAGTGATCATGTATGGATGTGAGAGTTGGACTGTGAAGAAAGTTGAGTGCCGAAGAATTGATGCTTTTGAACTGTGGTGTTGGAGAAGACTGTTGTGAGTCCCTTGGACTGCAAGGAGATCCAACCAGTGCATTCTAAAGGAGATCAGTCCTGGGTGTTCTTTGGAAGGACTGATGCTAAAGCTGAAACTCCAATACTTTGGCCACCTCATGGGAAGAGTTGACTCATTGGAAAAGACTCTGATGCTGAGAGGGATTGGGGGCCGGAGGAGAAGGGGACGCCAGAGGATGAGATGGCTGGATGGCATCACTGACTCGATGGATGTGAGTCTGAGTGAACTCCGGGAGTTGGTGATGGACAGGGAGGCCTGGCGTGCTGCGATTCATGGGGTCGCAAAGAGTCGGACACGACTGAGCGACTGAACTGAACTGAACTGAACTTGCTTCTTCTTTCTCACTATTCTCTTTTGTACCTCAGAGCTTACTTCTTTCTGTTGTTTCTTATTTTGTTTAGAAATATCTTTATTTTGCTAATGTTCTTGAAAATAGCTTATTTGGGTACATAATTAAGGGTTGACATAGTTTTTTTTTCTCAACACTTGGAAGATAATTTTGCACTTTCCGGTGAGAAGTTAGTTGTCTGTTTGTGGTGCTTCTGTAGATACTGGGTTTATTTTGCCTACTGTTAACATCTCCTCTTTGTCTTTGGTATTTTACCGTTAAACTAGAATGTTTCTGGTTGTGACTTTTTTTATTTATTATGCTTGGAATTTATTTGGCTTCCTGAGTCAATACTAGAATATCTATTTTCTCATCAAATACTGTTTATTTCCCAGTTTCTCAAGTCCGTATTTCTGAGGTCGTGTTATTTGACACATCAGAACTTTTTCACTCTGTCTCTTGTTGTTGTTGTTATTCAGTTGCTAAGTTGTGTCTGACTCTTGCAATCCCATGGACTGCAGCACACCAGGCTTCCCTGTCCTTCACTATCTCCCGGAATTTGCTCCAACTCATGACTCATTGAGTCAGTGATGTTATCCAGCCATCTCATCCTCTGTTGCCCCTGGCTCAATCCTGCCTTCAATCCTTCCCACCGTGAAGGTCTTTTCCAGTGAGTTGGCTCTTCCCATCAGGAAGCTCCAAGATTTTGGAGCTTCAGCATCAGTCCTTCCAGTGAATATTCGGGGTTGATTGCCTTTAGAATCGACTGGTTTGATCCCCTTACTGTCCAAGGGACTCTCAAGAGTCTTCTCCAGCACCACAATTCAAAAACATCAATTCTTTGACACTCAACCTTCTTTATGGTCCAATTATAACATCTCTACGTGACTGCTAGAAAAACCATAGCTTTTTATTTTATATTTGTCCTTTATATTTGACTTTTTTTTTCTTTGTATTTTCCTTCTCTGTGCATCCAGGCTGCCTTCTGACAATTTTATCTCCCACTGTATTTAATTTGCCTATTATTATTTCAGTTTTATTTCAATTCTTATATTTTACATTTGAAGAGTTTCTATTTGTGCTTCCCCCCACCCCCAAACCTGCCTGGTCAGTTTTACATTCTCTCGTTTCATCATACTTCCAATATCTTATTTCTTCACACATATTGATTTATGAACAGTGTCAGATAATACTAATATTAGCAGCCTTTAAAGGTCTAAGTCTGCAGTTAATTGTTTCTATAGTTCTTTTGCTCACGATCACTCGTTTTGTTGTGTTCGATGATTTTTTAAATTTATATTTCATCTTACTTGGAACTATCCCATGTGAATTCTTTGAGACCTTGGTGAAAGTGCCCTCCTCCAGAGGTGATCTTTATTGACATCTGCTGGGTGCAAGTGTACACCCATCTAGGGTCACTTTAAATGACAATTTTGGCTTTTATTTTTCAACAGCCATTGTAAGTTTTGGCCTAACCCCCAACCCCACGACCCCCATAGTGGCTCCCAGGATGCTCTTCTCACCCGCGGCGGAGCCAGCGTCCTCTGCAGAGGGACCTCCAGGGAACCCTTGGGTGCCTGCCCCAAGAGACTACTTCCTGGCGGGTGTCAGTGGCGCCACCTAGTGGTGCCCCACGGCTGGCTCTGGGCACCGGGTTCAAGATTCTTCTTAATTAGGTTGGTTGCAAAGTAATTGTGATTTCAGACCTTGAATTTTTAATTATTATAACTAGACTCAAACACATATTTATTAATCAAAATAGGACCCATTAAAGTCAACACATTTTTGCAAACGAGAAATAAAGTGATTTATTCCTGTAGCGTAAAAATCCGTGCTTTGGGATTCGACAAACTCTTGTAAAGCATTTTCTGCCTCCTGCTGGTTGTGGAAGTGTTTTACCAGCAAAAAGTTGTCGAGATGCTTGAAGAAGTGGTAATTGGTTGGCAAGGGGTCAGGTGAGTATGACGGATGAGTCTAAACTTCATAGCCCAACTCGTTCAACTTTTGAAGCATTGGTTGTGCGACGTGTGTGCGACGTGTGGTCAGGCATTGTCGTGGAGAAGAACTGGGGCCATTCTGTTGGCCAATGCTGACTGCATGTGTTGCAGTTTTTGGTGCATCTCATCGATCTGTTGAGCATACTTCTCAGATGTAATGGTTTCACTGGGATTCAGAAAGCTAGAGTGGATCAGACAGGCAGCAGCCCACCATCAGTGACCATGACCTTTTCTTTTGGTGCAAGTTTAGCTTTGGGCAGTGATTTGTAGCTTCTTCTCAGTCTAGCCACTGAGCTGGTCGTCACCAGTTGTGTAAAATCCACTTTTCGTTGCAGATTGCTCAATCACAATCTGATTGAGCAGTGGTTCATTGTTGTTGCACAGAATAAGAGAAGACGACACTTCTAAATGACGATTTTTTCAATTTTTGTTCAGCTCATGATGCACGCACTTATTGAGCTTTTCCACTTTGCCAATTTGCTTCAAATGCAGAATGACCATAGAATGGTCAATGTCAAGTTCTTCGCCAACTTCTCATGTAGTTGTAAGAGGATAACTTTCAATGATTGCTCTAATTGGTCACTGTCAAGTTCCGATGGCTGGCCACGACACTGCTCGTCTCCCAGGTTCTGGTCTCCTTTGCAATACTTCTTGAACCACCACTGTGTTGTTCCTGAGCCAATTGCGTTGTTGATGTTGTGAGATGTCTCCACTGTTTTATGACCCATTTTGAACTCGAATAAGAAAATCGCTCAAATGTGCTTTTTGTCTAACATCATATCCATAGTCTAAAATACATGTAAAAAATACTCTATGTCATTGTCACTGCTGTGATAACAATTTTAATCTTATTTCTATGTACATGACTTGCTCTCACTTGGAAAGTTCTTAAGAGTTTTCTTTGATGTGCTTATCTTTTGTTATAACGCATCTACATGTTTCTCTTACTTCTCCTAGTTGGTATTCAACAAGGCCATGCAATCAAGTCATTTCTCTTTTTAATTAAATAAAGTGACTTTAGTAAATTCTGGGAAATTAGTTTCTATATTTGTGTCAGGGGAGCAGACAGATGACATTCTCAAATGGAGGAGAGTTTAATAAAGGGATCATTTCCAAAGGAGTGGGAAGGATTGTGGGATGCCGGCAGGGGAGGTGGAGCAGTTTGGAAGGGCAATCGTGGAGTCCCTGTTGCCCATATGCTTGAAGGAGCAAAGAGAGGGAAGAATTACCAGAACGGGGAATGAGTAGCCCCAGTTATAGTGAGAGGGACATTGGTGGAGGAGAACAGCAACCCAGGGTGATTCAGTGAGGAGGGTGGTCTTCTCCCCTTGATCAGCAGGTGCCTTCCACTGGCAGGTCCCAGTAGGAAGCCAGAGGGTGAGGGCACCTGGGTGATGTGGTCCATAGGAATCAGCCTCCTGGGGAGTGTAAGGTGGAAAAGTTGGGAGAGTGGATGGGTGGGAGAAGAAGCAAATGGCAATCTTAGCATTTTTTTCCTCCTTAATTAAAGCAGTTTAATAGACTGTATTTTTTTTGGCTGTGCTAGGTCTTCGTTGCTGCCTGGGCTTTTCTCTAGTTGCAGTGAGTGGGGGCTACTCTGGAGTTGCGGTGCTTGGGTTTCCTGTGGCTTCTTTTGTTGCAGAGCACAGGCTCTAGGGCATGAAGGCTTCAGTAATTGTGGTTCCCCGGGCCCTGGAGCACAGGTTCAATAGTTGTGGTGCACAGACTTAGTCACTTTGAGGCATATGAGGATCTTCCTGGATCAGGGATTGAACCCATGTCTCCCGCATTGGTTTGAGGATTCTTTACCACTGCACCACCAGGGAAGCCCTTAACAGACTTCTTTAAAGAGCAGTTTTAGGTTTATCAAAAGTTATCCCAAAATACAGAGTTCTGAGCATGAGCCTCAACTTCCCCTGCTAAAAACTCTTTAAGGGTTTCCTATGACGTGAAAGACCAAGCCTTTAAAGCCATGGCCTTCGGCGTCCGTGCTTGTCTCACCTTCCTCACCCCTCCCTTCATCTCCCCATCCTTCCCCTTGTTCTCTGGGTCCAGGCCGCCTGCTCTTCCACTTCTTCACACTTTGATGCCGCTTCCTGCCACAAGGTACTTGTCTGATGTTTGCATTACCTGAAATGCCTCTCCTCTCTAATCCACTGTCTCCTGTTACTAACTCCTGTGGTTTCTTTAGACCTTAACACAAATATCACCACCTCAGGGAAGTTTTCCTGATCCCCCAAACCCGATCAGTGTACCTGGTTATGCACTTGGTGATGTACTTAACATTGATCGCAATTTACCTTTTTTTCCTTGAAGTATAGTTAGTTTATAACGTTATATTAGTTTCTGGTGTACAGCAAAGTGATTCAGTTATATATGTATTCTTTTTCAGATTCTTTTCCATTATACTTTATTACAAGATTTTTTAAAAAATTATTGACGTACTTATTTCTGGCTGTGCTGGGTCTTTGTTCCTGCACGGACTTTAGTTGCAGCAAATGGGGGCTACTCTCTGGTTGCGATGCGTGGGCTTCTCATCGTGGTGACTTCTCTTGCTGCAGAGCACGGGCTCTCCACGCTCGGGCTTCAGTAGTCGCGCCATGTGAGCTCAGTAGTCATGGACCCCTGGGCTCTAGAGCACAGGCTCAGTAGTTGTGGCACTCGGGCTTAGTTGTTCTGCAGCATGTGGGATCTTCCTGGATCAACGATCAAACCCATGTCTCCTGCATTGGCAGGCAGATTCTTTACCACTGAGCCGTCAGGGAAGCCCTACAAGATACTGAATTTAGTTCCCTGCGCTTTACAGTAAGCCCTTGTTATTTATTTATTTTATATATAGTAGTTTGTATCTCGGAGAAGGCAATGGCACCCCACTCCAGTACTCTTGCCTAGAAAATCCCATGGATGGAGGAGCCTGGAAGGCTGCAGTCCATGGGGTCGCTGAGGGTCGGACACGACTGAGCGACTTCACTTTCACTTTTCACTTTCATGCATTGGAGAAGGAAATGGCAACCCACTCCAGCGTTCTTGCCTGGAGAATCCTAGGGACGGGGGAGCCTGGTGGACTGCCGTCTGTGGGGTCACACAGAGTCGGACACAACTGAAGTGACTTAGCAGCAGTTTGTATCTGCTAATTCCAAACCCCTAATTTGTCTCTCCCCCATCTTTCCCCTTTGTTAACCATAAACTTGTTTTCTATGTCTGAGAATCTGGTTTTCTTCTGCAAACAAGTTCATTGGTATCATCTTTTTAGATTCCACATATAAGTAATATCATACACTGTCTGTCCGGGCCAGCTGCAGTGGCGGGGATGAGACTGAGGGACCCACCATGAAGCAGTTGGGGGTTAGTGTTGCTTTGTTTCCTAGGTCACAAGATGTCTGCTCCCTCCCAGCACCATAACTGCATCTTAGAAGGTCAAGAAGAGAAAGAGAAAAGGGCAAAAGACCCACCAGCCAAGTCTCTCTGCCTGTTAAAGAGCCTTCCTGAAGCCCAGCTCAGAAATGTCACTGGCTGAAGTATGTCACATGGCGTAACCCCTAGTTGTCAGCAAGTCTGGCAAATGCAGCTTTTACACCAAGTACTTTTTTGAGGGGATTCACGTGCAGACTTTATTTACTTTCTAGCCTCCATAACACACTAGGTTCATCTTACAGAAAATAAAAATATGTGAATTTATAAAATGATCTGAAAGAAGGAACATAATAATTAGACCAGAAATACAGTCCCTAAGGAAACAACCGTAAGAATGCTTAACTTTGGAAATGTAATTTTCCCTAATGTAATTAATTCCTGTTTATGATTCATGAACCGTTCCTTAATTTTCTGCTGCAATACGATTCTGTACCATTCGTGTAACAAGCAGAAAAGCTCCTAGCTACCCTGTGTGCACAGAGACTTTCTATAAATATTTCTGTAGTCAGTTTCATTTGCTTTGCCCAGGATTCGTTGGTTGACTGGCGATGCCTTGATTCATCACAGGGCAGATTCTCAGGAAGCCTTGATCATCCTTAATCGGATTCACACTGGGGCTATATGGACGCAGTGGCTCCACAGCAAAAATTTTAGTGAATGTAGGGGACTTCCCTGATGGTCCAGTGGTTAAGGCTCTGCGCTTCCACTGCTGGGGATGTGGGTTTGAGCCCTGGTCATGGAACTAAGATCTGGAGAAGGAAATGGTAACCCACTCCTGTATTCTTGCCTGGAGGAGCCTGTAGGCTACAGTCCATGGGGTCACAAAGAGTCAGATAGGACCGAGCAACTTCACTTTCACGGAACTAAGATCCCATATGCTGTGTGATGTAGCCAAAAAAACTTTTTTTAGTGAATGTAAAAATATGGGATCCATTTCTCTGTTTCTTTCTCTAGTATTATAAAATGCCTAGATTTTAATGCTTAGGCAGGGAACAGGAGCCAGCACACCCTAGGGATTCTTCTGTAATCTGATTCTTCAACGTTTCATCCATATCTATTAGAAAATAGCGGCTGTGTGGTTCACTGGAGCAACAAGGGTTGTCAATACATCATCTATGGATTCCCTGTAAGGAAAACAGCGTTCATCTTTTATTAGCACTAACATCCTCACACAAAAAAGCAGGGCTGTGTTCTGGCTGTTCATTTACCCAAGCTGAGCATATCACTCTCTAGATGGCAATCACAGGTTTCCTTGTTCATTTTTTGGTACTTTTTCAGTTTTTCTACAAAGAGCATATGTTACTATTTACAGTTAGGAGACATATTTTATTTTACAAATCAATCTATAAAAGTCTTTATATACAGAGTCAGGCTTTCCACTTGGGTGGCCTCTGATAACTGAAATGGAACCCATCTCCTATCTTTGCAAGGCTCCTTGACGCTCTAAACAGAAAGCCCAAAACGGACCGTCACAGTGCACATGCTCACTGAGGTGTGGCTTCTGCCCCCAGACTCTCATCCCCTCCACGCGGCTTTTCACATGGGGACAGACGCTCTTAAGACGCACTGGAGGACTGCCAGGCTTCCTGCATCGGAAGGTGGTGAGAGAAGACATTCCGACAGCTGAGGGGAAGGGCTTCCAGGCTTGATCATCGCACCAGTTTCTTCATCCACAGCCCCAGGACCGGCAGGAGCGCTCAGGTGGGGCAGACATGGGAGAGCAGGAGGTCCACCTCGTTTCGGACGACGCACCTCCCCGGGTGGATGCTGTCGGGCAGGGCCAGGCTGGAGGTCATTTCCCAGGCGTCCACAAAGGCCACGCGGAGGTCGACAAAGGCAGCTCGGAGGAGCCGGTTCACCTGGAGGGTGAACCAGTCGCTGCCGTACACAGACTTGTAGCCAGTGTTGGCCAGTTTGATGACCACCAGAGTGTCGGGCTCCCGGGCCAGCAGCGCAGCCACAGCAGCCCGGACCCCTGCCAGTCGTTGCACGAAGACGGACGGAGGGAAGGTGGTGAAGTGGGCGCCCAGGCTCAGCACCACCACAGTGTGGGGGCCCCCAGCCAGGCCCCCCAGTTCCCGGACCACGGAGTGCAGGGCAGCCACAGGGGTGCGAAGAGAACGCAGGGGCCAGCTGTGCGTGCGCCACTGCAGCACTATGGCCCGGGTGGTGTCCACGGCCATCAGCGGCCCCGTGTGATACGTGGCGTGTAGATCCACCGGCTTCAGGGCTGCGCGGAGGACGAGAGGAGGCTTAGGGGTGAATACAATTGGACCCTGCACCATCCTCTTGGATGGAATGCTAACGATAGCCCCCACTTCACAAGACATAAACCTTCTCCCCCCAAGCCCTAGGGCTGCCCCCCGGCTCAAGTTTTCAGGGTTGCCAAGGATCTCCCTATTATCCATCCAAACTCCTATTCAGTTTGCTTTTAATTCTTTGGCGTTTAATTCCCTATGCTGGTTGCCTTTCTCCTGAAACCTTCCTTTCTTGCCTCCTGTCACACTACATCATCCCTGTCACATTTTCCTCTCCCTTTCGGGTCAGAGCACACAGCTGAGTGAACACACTGGGTCTCTGGACCCTCTGGCCTGGTCCGAGCCTGGTCACCACTGGCAAAGTGCATAAACTGGGCAAAAAGAATCTCTAGCCTGAGGCCAACCTTTAAGATGAATCCAAGTGGGAGTGCTCGGTCAGAAAGCAGAGAGGGACAAGACACTGCAAAGAAAGGAGATGGTTCCCAAAGAAAAGTCAATGGTGCAAAGTGCTCCAGGGGGCCGGGGAGCCCAAGAGCTAGGACTGGGTCCTCAGACTCGGTAGCCAGGAAGTCCCTGGCAGCATTCTAGCTCAGGGACAGCAGACCAGTGCTGCCCTGCCCCCTCGCGGCTGCTCACCGGGCACGGTGTCTCGCAGGTACTCCCACCACTGCCGGAGCGTGGAGTCCCCCATCATGTGGACGACGCGGCCAGCCAGGCAGCGCAGGATGCTGTCGGCGGTGGAGAAGGAGCGGCTGGAGCAGGACAGTGAGTGCCACATGTTTTGGTGGTAGAATCCAGAGGGCCTCGGGGCTGGGATTCCAGGGTGGCAGGGTTGCGGAGGGGACAGGACTGTAAGCCATTGTTCAGGAGCGAAACAATCAGTGAGAACACAGGAAGCTAAGGCCATGGCCCTGAATCAGGGCTGCCCTTCCCACCAGCCCCAGAGCCACTCACCCAGACTTCTGTTGTTCTCCTGGGCCACCCAGATTGGAGGAATGCCCTGAGGGAGGGTCTTGTTTGTCACATTCCTGAAGAGAAACCAGTGGGCAGAGGGGAGTGTGTGATGAGAAGGAATCCTGGGCTGAGGTGAAGGAGGGGTCCTTGGAGGAAAGGAAGTTCTCAAGGGTGAAGGTCATCTGTCCAGTGTCAGGGCTCCTGGGACACAGCGAGTTAGGGGCCTGGGGAGGGACTGGAAGCTGGAGGTCAGACATCCAGGTTCTTTGAATTTCAGGACCTCAGGGATTGCATCCGTGCAGAAAGCAGAATTGTTTAAACATGTACCCTGGGGACTTCCCTGGTGATCCCATGGCTAAGACTCCATGCTGCTCCCAATGCAGGGGGCTCAGGTTCGATCCCCTGTCATGCTGCAACTGGTGATCCCACATGCTGCGACTAAGACCCAGCACAGCCAAATACATAAATAAATACTTTTTAAAAAGTTGTTGTAAAGAAAACACCTGACCTTGGGGTTGCAAATCCATGTCCACTACACACTTGCACATGTGTGGTTGTCTGTTGAATGCCGTCTTCAATGGGCCCAGTGTTGGCTCCTGAGGGACGGGGCCCTGATGCCCTGCTCTCCTGTCCAGGACCCCCAGGACCCTGGACAGTGTCTGGTACAGAGGCAGTTTCAGGGGTGCCGCTCAAAAGCAGCAAATGCCTGAGAGCAGGTTCTCAGAGTCTACAGAGCCTGCTGTGCTGTCCCTGATCTAAGCACACAGCATACAGTAACTTATTTGAACCTCACCACAACTCAACAGGGGAGGTACTAAAGTTATCCCCTCTACCAGTGAGAGACTGGAGGTGCAGACAGGTTAAGTAGCTTGCCAGAGATCCCACGAATAGAAGCTGGAGTATAGTAACAGGTGGAGCAGGAATTTGAACCCAGGCAGTCTCACTCCAGAGATGGCTGGTCTTTACCTCAAAAGATGTCCTGAGATGGCTCCTGTATTGAATCTTAGACTTATTTCCCACCGATCAATGCAAAAAAGGATGTGTGGTTATTTTCTTCTGACCAAAGGGAGTACAAAATTTGGTCTGGGAAGAACCAGGTTTCCTGGTGCAGAATCCTAAATGCTGTGGTTGGTGGTGGTTTAGTCGCTAAGTCGTGTCCGACTCTTGCGACCCCATGGACTGTAGCCCACCAGGCTCCTCTGTCCATGGGATTTTCCAGGCAAGAATACTGGAGTGGATTGCCATTTCCTTCTCCAGGGGATCTTCACAACCCAGGAATCGAACTCAAGTCTCCTGCATTGCAGGCAGATTCTTTACCAACTGAGCTATGAGGGAAGTCCCAAATGCTGTGGGAAGTCACTAATCAATGCAGAGAGCCTCTAGCAATGGGGGTCTGATGGAGCTGGTGCCTCTGGGGTCTCCAGCTCAGCTGCCTCAGTGCTTCAAGCCCACCTGCCTCTCCCGTCCTCATAGAGCCAGTGGGAAACTCCATGCTCCCTGGGTCTCAGAGCTGCACCTCCTCCCACCTGCCCACCTCCGCCTCTCCCACAGCTCCTTCTCCCCCCTCCGCCTCCAGAGTGGGTGTCCCTCCCCATCTGCCCCGGCCCCAACCTTCCTCTCAGACCCTGTTTTTGCCTCCTTCCCCTACTGTCTCTCCCAGAGACCAGATGCCCAGCTGCTCCTATCTTTAAAAATGCTTCTTTCCTCTCTGGGGTCTCTCTAGCCCAGTCCCAGCCTCGGATCCCAGGGGCAGAAGCCTGTCCAGTTTTACTGTCTCCTCCCCATCACTCCCAGTCTTGCTGGTCCCAATCGTCCCCTGGGACCGAGGACGATTCTCAGCTTTGATTTCACTTGGTTTCTAGGCTGCAACCTCTGCTCCACTCTCACTCAGTGGGCTCGCATCCATCCCCCCTGCTCCCTGACCACACCTGCTGGTAATTTTCAATGGACACTTCTCCCTGCAGGCCATCAGCACGGCAGAGGGGCCAGGACACTGCTCTGTGGCGGGAGATCTGCAGGTCTCCTTCAAGCTTCAGCTCACCTGTCACCTGCTCTGACCATCCTACACCAGGTGGGGCGCCCTGTTCCGTATCCTTAGACCCCTCACCCCTCAGTGCATGCTGCAGTTAAGCACTCACTCCAGTGCATGTTTTAAAAGGTCCCATGTCCCCTCACTGAAAACTAGAGGGCAGGGATGCCAACCATTACATAAAAGTTTTCAGCACTTAGCATCAGACCTGGTATATAGTAGGTTCTCGGAAACATGTTTAATAGAAGTGAGTAAATGAATGATAAGGGTACGGGCTCAGGCAGAATGACCACAGGGACTGGGTTCAGGGGTTGGGGCAGACACCCAGATGACACTGGGTCTCCTACCGTGCCAGCAGGGCCTCCTCGTGTGGTGTGGTCACGTTCCAGTAGCGTCCACTTGAATGTCCTACCAGTGAGTCACAGGGCAGGGTCGGAGGTCGAGCACAGAACCAGAGCTCACCTGAATCTTCATCCCTGTAGTGACAGGTGCCCTCTTCCTCCCCAATTAACAGGGGGTTAACATTGCAAGTCACAGTTTCTTCGTATCCTGTGGGCCCCCGGAAATAGCCCGTGAAATCAACCGTGGCCCATTGGTCTCTCCAGATGCCCCGCAGAACCCTGACTGCCTCGCTGGAGTGGATCAGCCGCACTTGCACCTGGGCCTGCCCAGCCCAGAGCAGGGGGAGCGTCAGCAGGTATGTGCCGTTCTCCAGGTCTGTGACATCTCCAGGGACACCTGCCTTCAGGTCAGGACCCAGCAGCTGTGCCCGAAACAGATCCCCACCATGGGCCTTGGGCCTGCCCTGGTGGTCTCTGGCGATGAGGATGGCCTCCAGGTAGCCTCCCAGGGTGTAGCTAGTCTGAGCAGGACTCCTCAGGTGGTAGGTGGAAGTCTGGGGGCTGGTGGAAGCCAGAAGGTCCCCCCCATCTCCTGGGGTCAGAGGCCAGTGCAGAAGATGGGTCAGGCCTGAGAACCCCTGGGGGAGAGAGCCAGAAGACTTGTGGGCAGGGCGGGGCCCTGGCGGCAGAGGGACAGCGCGCTCAGGCCAGGAAACCCCGATGTAGAAGATCTGTGGGCAGAGAAAGAGGAGCCCATCAGTGGTTTGTGTCTCTTCTCCTTCTGGGAAGAAGTTCTTGGTTCACCAGACTTAGTGCCTGGTGGTCTCAGGCAGAAATCCCATCTGCCCTGCTTCGTGCTGCTCTGACCCGAAGCTGGTGTCTGAGCCACTATCACACACATCTGCAGACACCACCTCATGTTTATTTTGTACTTTTTAATAATTTTTATTGAACTCTAGTTGATTTACAATGTTATATTAGTTTCAGATGTACAGCATGGTGATTCTGTATATTTATAGATTATACTCCATTTAAAGGTATTATAGGGACTTCCCTGGTGATCCAGTGACAAGAAACTACACTCCCAATGCAGGGGCCTGGGCTCACCCTTGGTCAGGGAACTAGATCCCACATGCTGCAACTAGGACTTCACATACCTGTGATTAAGAGATCCTGCATGCTGCAACAAAGATTCCAGATCCTGCTTTTAGGGGGAAATCAGGATTTGTTAAAAAAGAATGCAGAGGAAAAGATGACATGTAAAGGCTGTGATGAAGGAGAGGAAAATGGACTAATCTTATAAGCATGTTAGAATATTAGAAACTTATTTGAAGCTTTTTGAAATGATTAGGGAACAACAGAGAGGAAGACAACACCAGAGATAAACCCTCTTCTACAAAGAAAGATGTGACACAGAGAAATAACACATGTTACTCCAACACTGGAAAATTCAAAAGCAGAAGAAAAGCATACGTGTTAGTTAGGAATTGCTTTTGGCCGGTAGTAACAGATACTATAGGACTTCAGTGGTGTGAGCAAAGAAAGGCTTACTTTTCTCACAATGAGTGTCTGGTTCAGTTTCTTAAGGAAGTCAGGGCAAGGTCTCTGTGATTCTCTTGGCATTCCTCTCATGGTCCCAAGAAGACTGCTGGAGCACCAGCCATCATATTTACTTTTGGAGCAGCAGGAAGAGGAAAAGCAGAGCACCAAAATAGCTTTCAAAATCCCACCCAACAACTTTTGTTTGTAAACCATTGGCCCCCTTGTGCCTGCGATGGAGTCTAGATGTAGAGCCCTCCCCCTTTTCCCTACTAGTAAGGAAGAATGGGAGCATATCTCTAAATGCTAAAATGAGGCAAAAGCCGTGAAGCTACAAGAAGTAATTTAGAGATCTGCTGAAAGTGAAATCAGTCGGGGCTGAGAGAGAAACTACAGCCAGGAGGCATGTTTCACGTGAAAAAGCAATGCTCTGTCACGTGAAACATGGAAGCGAAGAAGAGGCCACAGCCTTTGAACCGAGCACAGAGGTTTGTGTGTGCTTGTGTGATGCCTACACACAAGGTACGGTAATATGTGTCTCTGTTGCGCTATTTGCAGAACCCACACCTTATGCAGCAATTGAATGTCTGGACCATGGAAGTTGATGGGGAACAGGAAATCGAAATACTTTAAACAGACATGACGGTAGGGGACGACGGGCCCCTCAAGTGAGATCTGATGAGAGGGTTTTGTTAATGCACATTTCCACATTTTTCAAAAAGAAAGGAATGTCCCACACCCCATTCTCTTGTGAAGGAGGCAGCACACAGATGTGGGTTTCCTCTATGACTCTACACGCAGGAAACAATCACTCTCGGTGGGAGAAATTTTCCAATGACGTTTATTCATTTATTTGATTGCACTGGGTCTCTGTTGCTGCGCTCAGGCTTTCTCTAGTCGGGGCGAACAGGGGCTGCTCTTCATTGCAGCGCGCAGACTTCTCATCGCGGTGGTGTCTCTTGTGGCGGAGCACGGGCTCTATGGCGGAGCACGGGCTCTAGGCGCACAGGCTTCATCAGTTGCCGCACGTGGGCTTCAGTAGTTGCGACTTGGGGACTCAACAAGTGGGCTCAGTAGTTGTGGCGCACTGGCTTTAGTTGCCCGCAGCATGGTCTCTGACCAGGGATCGAACCCGTGTCCCCTGCATTGACAGGCAGATTCTTACCCACTGCACCCCCAGGGAAGTCCTCCCAGTGAAATTCAGGTTCATAAGTTGTAGGTGTTGGACAACCAGTGCAGGCCAACTGGTGATCGGATGAGGCTGAACCTGAGAAGCTTTTCTCTTCTTTGCTCCTCACCTGGCTTCAGCTCCCTCTGAAGTTCAGCTTCCCTCTTTGGCAAAACCAGAGACTGAGTTGTGATGAGTACTGGGCTCTGGGGACATTGTTTTTTGGGCTGACTGCTCAGAGGGATGGGAATTTGCTATCATTCTCTGACTTCACGAAGTGTGGGCCTGGTGCAATGACGATTGTAGAGTCCTGCCGACTCTGCAACTCGTTTTGTCCTTCTCTCTCTTGTTCCATCTCTGAACCCTCAGGGCTAGTGTACGTGAGACTGTGATTCTCTATAAGTGTGTCTCTTGTGCGAATCCAGGCTCTCATGCAGGTTTCCTGGGGTCTAGACTCGGGGGAGCTGTTTATGTCAGACACTGTTGTTGCCTATCCAAGACCTCATTTCGGTTTGGAGCAGAATGTAGCCACAGGTGACACATTATTATCATGTAATATATTATTATTGGTCTCAGTCAGTCATGGCATCCACATCCCACACTTTCCCAATCTTTAGGAGTTTCTGAGTTCCAATAAGGCATAAGGAGGGGTCTGATGAGAAATACCAGGGCCAGCTTTCACTCACCTAATAAAAAAGACCAATGAAGCTGGAACTATTTTATTTCCACCTGGGATGTGGATTCATTGTGTAGCAATGCATCAACCTTCTCAAGATAAGAAGGGAAAGGCCATTTCAAACCTGGTTTCTCCTCCACTGCCCACATACTTCTGGTGCTGGGTGTCAGAGGAAACATACATATTGTGATGGGACCTCTGGCTGTCTCTTCAGGTCATGATGCTGAGTTGGCACTGTGTGGCATAGGAGTGTTCCTGGAAGCTGTTCCTATACTGAGACATTTAGCTGTCACCGAACTATACACAGGAATGACTGAAAACCATGTTAAGTCAAAACTAAATATTCCTCAACTCAAATTCCCCTTATCAGGCTCTAAAAAAAGTGCCTGTGACCACTCCAACATCATCTGACATGGAGGAAGTTGTAATAGAAAGATACATAACCTTAACACAACAAGGTTAAAATATTTTACTGTTGTAAATTTTACAAAAACACATTGACACAAGTGCCTCTCCCAGGGCCTCAGAAGGGGTCTTTTCAAGGGAAGGACTCTGAACCATGAGCCTCTTGGCAAATATGCCTCAGGTTGTAATCACAGCAATGCCAACTCTGCCCCCAGCTGACTGCGATGTGACATACTATAATTCACAAGACAACGTCTCAATTTCAGAGATGTTCAAATGTGAATTGATTTTAGAATTGATCAATGAAATGTGATGTTCGTCTTAGAATTGATCAAATATGGTATTTGCAACATATAACCAAAGGACTCAGAAAATAGGAAGGATGGTCACAAGTCAACATGAAAAAAATAGTTCAATAGAAAAATATGCACAGTGTATGAATAGACAACTTACAGAAACAGAACTATAAAGATAAAATAAACATCAGGAAAAAAATGCTCAACCATGTTATATGATCTAGGAATACTTCAGCTGCAAATTAAAGAAAACCCCACACACAGTGACTTAAGAATGATGGTCTTATTTTTCTCACATGACAACATGTCTGAAATAGAACATTAAGGGTTAAGCATATTTATTAATTCTAGGAGTCTTTTGGTAGGTTTCTTGGGGTTTTCTATGTAGAAAATAATATCTTCCATGAGTAGAAAGTTTTATTACTTCCTTCCCAAACTGTATACTTTTTTTCCCCTTGCCTTATTGCACTGGCTAAGACTTCTAGTACAACACTGAAGGGAAGTTTTGAGAGCAGACATCCTTGCTGTGTTCCTGATCTTTGGGGATAGCTTTCAGTCTTTCACTATTAAGAATGATTAAGTAGATTCCTTCTATTATCTCAAGTATATTCCCTTCTATTTATAGTTTGCTAAGATTTTTAATCATGAATAGATGTTGAGACTCATCAAATGCTTTTTTTGCATCTGTTGAGATGATCATTTGTTTTTAATATGGTGGAATATACTTACAATCCCTGTTGATGTTTGAATGTTGCATCAGCCCTGTACACCTAGGGTAAACCACTTGATAATGCTGTATTCTCTCTGGAAGATTTTTTAACTACAAATTCAGTTCCCACAATGGATACAGGACTATTCATGAAGTATATTTCTTTTTGAGTCATTTTTAATTGTTTTTTTTTTTTTTTTTTGTCTTTCAAGAAATTTGTTAACTGCATCAAAGATTTATAATTTGTTGGCTTAAATTTGTTCATAGTCTCTCATTATTATCGTAACATCTGTAAGGTATGTATTGATGACACCTCTTGCATTCCTGATATTGATAATTTGTGTTTT
The DNA here is from genome assembly GCF_002263795.3 of Bos taurus. Taxonomy (NCBI): domain Eukaryota; kingdom Metazoa; phylum Chordata; class Mammalia; order Artiodactyla; family Bovidae; genus Bos; species Bos taurus. The sequence continues at coordinate 36,274,224 of NC_037352.1, read as the reverse complement.
TATTCTGTTTTCCTGATTAGTTTGTCTAGGGGACAGCCTTCTCCTTCTAGATGAAAGTAACTGGTTCAGGTTCTGTGGATGGATAGGACAGGCGGAAAGAACTATACTTACACAAATTGCAATGACTGATGCCACAGCCACAATCCTGGGCCACTTGAACTGTCTGATGAATAGGTTTGTGGAAGCTCGGAGTTGTTTATTAGACATCTGGTATGTGACCAAGACCCTAGGTAGATAAAAGTGTAGAAGTAAAAGGAGTGAGGTCATAAGCATGATGCAGTGTGAGCTTCCTACCATTTCCCCACCAAAAAACAAAAGTTCTTTAACGTCACCCATATGGCTGAGAGGGCTTTTGCAGAAGTTTGGGTGTTCAGTGAAGAAGTTCCAGCACACACTTGGGGCAATTATAATCCAGAATGTCCATAGTGAAACAGCCCAACTGGCATTTCTGGGGGCCTCTGAAGAGCTCTGATCCTTTATGTCTCAATGCAGAAAAAACTCAGTGAGATGCAAAGTAATAGATAAGAAGTGAATTATTAGAATAGGACTCTTGTGAGGCTTACAGGTGGGCGAGTGAGAGGGTGTCACCCAGAGAACTTAGTGGGCTACAGTTTTAAAATCAGAGGAAAAGTGTGCAAGAGGCGAAAACCACTTTCTTCCTCATTTTTGGGTAGACATCATGCTTCCATCATCAACTCCTCTTCCAGGTGAGGAGGGGAGTGTTTTTGTCCTGTTTTTGTTTTCATGGTGCTGTGGAAAAATCATTTCAGGTCTCAGTACAATAAGCGCCCCTCATTTTGAAATGTCACCTTTCATAAATTATTGTGTTTTTTTAAGTATTTATTTATTTGGCTGTGCCAGGTCTTAGTTGAGGCATGCAAGGTCTTTGGTTGTGGCATGTGGGATCTATTCATAGTTCCCTGATCGGGGATCAAATCTAGGCACCCTGCATTGGGAGCATGGAGTCTTAGCCACTGAACCCCCAGGGGAGTCCCCATAAATTACTGTTGTCATGTGCTTAGAGAACATGCCCTAAGGATCATTAACTTCCTGGGCATGTGGGGCTCATGCCACCATTGTTTCATTATTTGGGGCCATGTCCTGTGCTTCCGTTGCGTGGTTTTGTCGCTATGAAAATTCGCTGTTTTTTTTTTGGCTGCACTGGGCCTTGATTGCTGCACACGGACCTTCTCTAGTTGCAGCGAGTGGGGCTACCCTCCGGTGGCAGCGCTCAGGTTCCTCACTGCGTCGGCCTCTCTTGCTGCGGAGCACAGGCTCTAGAGTGTGCGGGCTTCATTGGTTGCAGTGCACAGGGTTATTGCTACTAACTAACCCTGGTAAAGAGAGACTCTTTTCCACCGGACCACCAGGGAATTCCAAGCCTGCTTGGTTTTGTGGTTAAGCAAACCTACTTTCTTGAATAATCATTAATCATCATCATCATTATTATTATTAATCGTTAATAATCATTAACTTACAGGGGTCTCCCATAATTTTTCCTACTTATAATCCCCTAGTGGGATTAACTATTTAATCACCTACTCGTCCCTATCAATAGCAGCCTTATTCATAATATTTCCAAATTTAATAAAAGAAAAATATATACCAGTGGAAGAATAGATAGCAAGTCTGGGAGATTCGTGCAATTGAATACCACTTAGCAATAAAAAGAAAACAATTACTGATAAATTCAACAATATGAATGATTCACAGAAAAAAATCAGGTTGAGTGGAAAAAAACAAACAAAAGGTTCGTGTTATATGATTCCTTTAATAAGAAATTCTAGAAGAGATCAATCAATCTATGGTGATAGAAATCAGAAGAGCACTTGGCACTGGTGGAGGGGGTTGACTGGAAGGGGGCGTGAGAGAAACTTATGGGGTTCTGAAAAGCCCTTTATCTTTAATTGGGTGATGGTTATATGGGTATATACATTTGTCCAAATTAATTATACTCTTAAGATCTGTGCATGTGACTTTATATAAATTATACTACAATAAAAAGGATTAAAAAACAGGATAATAGAAAAGACAAATAAGTACATTCATAAAACTATTGACTAAACTCCAGGCAATATCAACATCTAGAGGTGGTGCATTGGGTAAGATTAAAAGATGTGAGAGTCTGTTCAAGTACTCTTATGGGTTCAGGGAGAAATAGATATTGATAAGATAAATCAACAGGTCTAAGTAAACATAAGAAACCAATATAAGACTAAAAACAGAATGTAAAATGTTTAAATCTGAAAAATATTTCATTCACCTATTGAAAAGTACGGAAAGAGGAAAAAAGAAAGTACAATAAATGGGGAACTTGAAACAAGTTGGAAGAAACAAGAAACTATCATTGCAATAAATATAAATAGGTTTAGGGGGAAGAAAAGGGTGTGACGTTAGGAGAGTAGCATTGATATATACACACTGCTGCTGCTGCTGCTGCTAAGTCGCTTCAGTCGTGTCCGACTCTGTGCGACCCCCTAGACGGCAGCCCACGAGGCTCCTCTGTCCCTGGGATTTTTCAGGCAAGAATGCTGGAGTGGGGTGCCATTGCCCTCTCCGATATACACACCACCGTGTGTCAAATAGACAGCAGGTGGGAAGCTGCTGTGAGGCGCAGGGAGCCCAGCGAGGTGCTCTAGCTGGAGAGGCGGGAGGGAGGTTTGAGAGGGAGAGGATATATGCACTGCTGATTTACTTCCTTGTACTGCAGAAACTAACACAACATTGTAAAGCAATTGTATTCCAGTAAATTTTTGTTAATGTAAATAAGTTAAACTAACCAATTAGTCAGAATGCAAGCAAGAACATATACTCTTGGGACTTGCCTAGCGGTCCAGTGGTTAAGACTCTGTGCTTCCACTGCAGGGACGTGACCCTGGTCAGGGAACTAAGTTCCCACATGCCTCAAGGCACAGCCAAAAATAAAATTTGAAAAAAAATAAAAGAACATATGCCCTCAGTGAACATCTCACTTCCCCAGAAAACACAGAGAAAGAGCCGGGTTTACCACATCCAACCTCTCAAACTAAAAAGTATACTTTCATGAAGGAATTGTTTTCTTCCTTCTTTGAGGCTGGATCCCAGAGAAGGGCAGAATTAAGTGGGGACAAAGACAAACATAACCCTATGTCCTGCCTTGGTGGCTGGTGACATGTTTAAGTAGGGGAGGACCAAGTACTTGAGGAAGGAGCTGGAGAGGGACCTGAGGGCCTAGGAGCAGGGCTGAGGGAGAGTTCAGAGGGTACTTACATGCGGCATATGGGGGTGAGGGCTCTTTAAGATTGTCTAGAACTAGATATATAGTATATATGTGGATAGATATAAATGGATATATATATGCAGAGTACATCGTGAGAAATGCTGGGCTGGAAGAAGCACAAGCTGGAGTCAAGATTGCCGGGAGAAATATCAATAACCTCAGATATGCAGATGACACCACCCTTATGGCAGAAAGTGAAGAGGAACTCAAAAGCCTCTTGATGAAAGTGAAAGAGGAGAGTGAAAAAGTTGGCTTAAAGCTCAACATTCAGAAAACGAAGATCATGGCATCCGGTCCCATCACTTCATGGGAAATAGATGGGGAAACAGTGGAAACAGTGTCAGACTTTATCTTTTTGGGCTCCAAAATCACTGCAGATGGTGATTGCAGCCATGAAATTAAAAGACGCTTACTCCTTGGAAGGAAAGTTATGACCAACCTAGATAGCATATTCCAAAGCAGAGACATTACTTTGCCAACAAAGGTCCGTCTAGTCAAGGCTATGGTTTTTCCAGTGATCATGTATGGATGTGAGAGTTGGACTGTGAAGAAAGCTGAGTGCCGAAGAATTGATGCTTTTGAACTGTGGTGTTGGAGAAGACTCTTGGACTGCAAGGAGATCCAACCAGTGCATTCTAAAGGAGATCAGTCCTGGGTGTTCTTTGGAAGGACTGATGCTAAAGCTGAAACTCCAGTACTTTGGCCACCTCATGGGAAGAGTTGACTCATTGGAAAAGACTCTGATGCTGGGAGGGATTGGAGGCAGGAGGAGAAGGGGACAACAGAGGATGAGATGGCTGAATGGCATCACTGACTCAATGGACGTGAGTCTGAGTGAACTCCGGGAGTTGGTGATGGACAGGGAGGCCTGGCGTGCTGCGATTCATGGGGTCGCAAAGAGTCGGACACGACTGAGCGACTGAACTGAACTGAACTGAATATATATATATATATATGGATATATATATATATATATATATATCCATTGGAATCCTGGCCTGGAGCTTGAGAAGCAGGCCTTCCATTGCTCACCCTGAATCCTGGGAGTGGCAAAGAGCTGCCAGATTCGATGACAACCTGGCTATTTATGAGGATGAGGACCAGCAAGCTGGAGAATAGACCAAGACTCCTTGACCTTCTGCATTCATTTCTGCCTATCCTCTAATCCAAAGCATCAAAGAACTCTGGGCCAGAGGGTCATACAGCAATTGAGTAGTGTCACCAATGTCACTGTAATTATCCATATTATTGATTCCAACAATGTCCCTGTGGGTACTGAGTAAGTATAAGATGCATGCGTGCATGCTCAGTCTCCTCAGTCGTGTCCGATTCTTTGCAACCTTGTGGACTATAGCTTTCCAGGCTCAGTCCGTGGGATTCTCTAGGCAAGAATACTGGAGTGGGTTGCCATGCCCTCCTCCAAGGGATCTTCCCCATATGCCAGCACAATTAAAATTATGAGGTCCCATAAAAACGTAAAGCAAGAGCAACAGCAGTAATACAGTAGTAGCAGCAATACAAGGCACCTGGGCAGATTTTAGCTTCCGCCCAAATGAGGATGGAAGGCAGGGAGAAGTGTATGAAAGAGATCCAGTCCCCCAGCTGCTATTACAAACTCCAAATAGGCTCCCATTTTCCTTCTTGTCTTGAAACACAGGAATCTTAGCTCCTAAGTTCCACCCACCTACTCACCTCCCTCACCTCCATTTAAGCACCTAGAAATTCTACCTGTGCTTCCTTGTACCTGTAATGTTGGACAGACTTCCTTAGAGTAAGAAAGCTGCCCACAGTGCTCTAATAAATCCGGTCTTCCTACACTGTCTGCTTCCAGAATTACAGCATCATGTTTATTCAACATCCTGACAAACCTAAGGCAAACACTAGTGAGAGAATTTAACCTGGGACAGAGTCAGTGGTCTCTTCTCCAGGTTCATAAAGCAACTGCTACCTATTATTTTTCCCTTTTCAGCCCCTCTTCAAGTAGGAAGCTTAGGTCCTCCTCAGCACTTACTTCTTGGGGAAGAACCCAGTAATCCAAACCATCCTCCCTTAGAAATTCTAGCCATCCTACCACTCAGTTAACCCTTTTCACCCCTAGGATTAGGATGCAGGCCTCATTTTCACCCCAGCACAGCCCCAGGACCGAGGTAGGTACATTCAGCTAGAGAAGACTGCATAGTTATAAGTGATGGTCAGGACAGAATCAATTTGATACCATAACGCAAACCACAAAGGGTTACCAGCAAAGAAAGCCATCTCAGGGAAGCCTGTTCCACTGATGGATGAAGTCACTGCCTTATGTAGACCTGAGCTCACTGTTGGAATTTTGGTGGCAATCAGTGTGCGTGGTTCCCCAGCCAGCGCTGTATTCAGGACCATCCAGACATTGCTGTACGTCAGGCAGTGGTCACTAGCAGCAAAAAGGGAAAAGGGAACCGTCGTGTCTGGGTGCCCTACCACCACCCAACGTCACCTTCCTCTTCCTTGTGGCCTAGTTCATGTATAAGAATGAGCACACAGGGATATCATGGCATGGCCTACAGAACCAAGGGTCAGCTATGGGCCTGTTGGTACAGCCCCAAGTCAGGGATGACGCCTTGCCATCATTCCTGACTCTACGCAGTTGAGCACTGGCGAGTGGCTTTGGCAGGCAGACACCCAGTATCCTATCCTACATGCATGCGTGTTACACTGCTTCAGTCATGTCTGACTCTTTGCAACCACATGGACTGTAGCCCACCAGGCTCCTCTGTCCATGGGATTCTCCTGGCAAGAATACTGGAGTGGGTTGCCATTTCCTCCTCCTGGGGATCTTCCTAACCCAGGGATCAAACCTTCGTCCCTTAAGTCTCCTGCATTGGCAGGTAGGCTCTTTACCACTAGCACCACCTGGAAATCCCTAAATTCCCAGATATTCCAAATCTTCTAGAAACAAAAGATCCATCCTACCCCACTCCCAACCACAAATCTACTTCCAGTTCTCCTCAGGTTTACCAGTGTTAACTGTCATCTCTGAGGTCTCTTTCTCCAGTATCTTTCTCAAATTCTCAGCACTATTTTAAACTGTTGACCACTTTCTCCAACCTGAAGCCCTGCCCAGTTCTGGTTTTCATGAGCACCTGAGTCTCCTGTCTTCCTGACCACTCATCTGTGGATATGACCCCGTGTCCTCTTTGTTAAGCCCTGTACATATCACTGTCAAAATCAGGCACATCTTGTGATCTTCTTTGTATCCCACACAACACCAAGGACAGTAATTTGCCCGGATTGTGATTTCAATCCATACTGGTTGCACGACAGATAGGCTAAGTGCCCTGTTCCCTAAACCTGCATCTGCCCAGGAGTCTACTCCCCCAACTCACATTTCCTTTCTGAAGCCTAAGCCCTCTTACCTCATCGCAGGATACCCCTCGACTCTTCTTGTTCTTTCTCTCCGTCCTCTGCAAAACCCCCAAAGTCTTGTTTCCTCTCTTCACAGTACCTCACAGGATAACATCCTGTTGATGCTGCGGCCACTGGCAAAGTACGGCATCGCCACACAAATGGATGACATGGCCAGTCAGGCCCCCAGAATGAGGTCAAATGTAGAGCAAGGGCAGCTGCAGTAGGAAAGGGAGAGCCATGCTCCTTAGCAGAATAAATGCAGAGGCTGAGAACACACAGTCAAAAAGGAACGTGGGAATAAGGTGCAGCAGGAGGAAATTAATCACCATAGAACACTGTGGTCCAAACCCCAGACAAAGAAGAATGACTTCCTCTTCCCACTCACCGGGGAGCCTTTTCTATTGATGTCTGAGGAACAAAGCAATGCCCTGGGAGAGGGCCATACATCTCTCCTTTCTAGAAAGAAACTAGACTTGAAATCCATACCTAAGTGGATGAGGGAAGTGCAGGGGATGAGATATAGTGCTCTTGCTTGAAGACTGAGTGCTTTCCCCACCAATTTTCATTGTCTTCTACGTAGCACTCAGTACTAAGAGGAGAGAGGTGGCTCAAGCTGGAAGCCATGGCTGCAGGAAATGGGGGAGAGGTTGGGAGAAAAGAGACATTTTAAATTTCAAGGTTCACAGAGGAAACATTATTTCGATTCTATTTCCAAAAGATATTATGCAAATTATTTGATTAGACCAGATAAGAATGATTTACAAACAAAAAGCTCAGAGAACAAGAGAGGGTCGTACACAGGCATACCTCATTTTATTGCACTTTGCAGATACTGTATTTATTACAAGTTAAAGATTGGTGGAACCCTGTGTCAAGCAAGTCTGTTGGTGCCGTTTTTCCAACAGCATTATATTTTGGTTTTATTTTGAATACAATTTTTAAAGCGTACACTTCAGTTAACAGCCATTACAAAATACAGGCTATATTTCCCGTGTTATATAATACATCCTTGTAGCCTATCTTACAGCCAATAATTTATACCTCCCACTCCCCTACCTGCCTCCACAATGCTACCCACCCCCACCTCTGGTAACCACTGGTTTGTTCTCTACACCTGTGAGTCCCGTTCTTTTTTGTTATATTCACCAGTTTGTTGTATTTTTTAGATTTCACATATAGATGACAGCATACAGTACTTATCTTTCTCTATCTGACTTATTTCACTTAGTGTGAAGTGAGTGAAGTGAAAGTCACTCAGTCACGTCTGACTCTTTGTGACCCATGGACTCCATGGAATTCTCCTGGCAAGAATACTGGAGTGGGTAGCCTTTCCCTTCTTCAGGGGGTCTTCCCAACCCAGGGACGGGACCCAGGCCTCCCAAACTGCAGGCAGGTTATTTACCAGCTGAGCACTTCGTGTGATGCCCTGCAAGTCCATCCGTCACTGCAGATGGCAACGTTTTCATTATTTCTATGGCTGAGTCGTGTTCTGTTGTGTATATACACAGCGTATCTTCTTTATCCATTCATCTGTTGAGGGACACTTAGGCTTTTCCATATCTTGGTGATTGTAAATAATGCTGCTATGAACACAGGGGTTGTGTATATCTTTTCAAATTAGTGCCTTTTTTTTCCAGATATATACCCAGGAGGAGAATTGCTGGGTCATGGAGTAGTTCTATTTTTCGTTTTTGAGAGATCTCCATACTGTTTTCCACAGTGGCTGCACCAGTTCACATCCCAACAGTGTATGAAGGTTCCCTTTTCTCAACATCCTTGCCAACATTTGTTATTTGTGTTATTTTTGATGGTAGTCATTCTGACAGGTGTGAGATGATATCTCATTGTGGTTTTATTTTCATTTCCCTGATGATAAGCAATGTTGAGGATCTTTTCATATGCTTGTTAGCCATCTGCAGTTCCTCTTTGGAAAAGTGTCTATTCAGTTCTGCCCATTTTTTAATCGGGTTGTTTGTTTGGTGTTGAGTTGTATGATCAGTTTAGATATGTTGAATATTAATTTATTATTGGTCATATGATTTGCAAATATTTTCCCCCATTCAGTAGGTTGTCTCTTCATTCATAAAAACTTAGACAAACATTCTTTGACATAAATCACAAGAGTTTTTTGGATCCATCTCCTAAAGAAAATAAAACCAAAAATAAACAAATAGCATCTAATTGAGCTTGGAGAAAACAGTGAGAAAAAAAATTTGAAGAGATAATGGCTGAGAATTTCCCAGAAATAGACACAATGAGGGGCATGGATCTACTGTCACAAATATCTCAACAAAGCCAAAACAGAAATTTTTGAGAAATCCATACCTAATCACATTTGATTGAAAATATAGGAAAATCAAATGAAAAAACAGAGAAGACAAAAATAACCAATGCCAGGAAGGAAACAGAGGCTATGGCTACAGGCTCTGCAGACATTAAAATAAGGGAATATTGCAAACAGCTCCATGCACATAAATTTGACATCTGAGATCTATTTCTGCTTTTTGACTATACCAAAGCCTTTGACTGTGTGGATCACAATAAACTGTGGAAAATTCTGAAAGAGATGGGAATACCAGACCACCTGACCTGCCTCTTGAGAAATCTATATGCAGGTCAGGAAGCAACAGTTAGAACTGGTCATGGAACAACAGACTGGTTTCAAATAGAAAAAGGAGTACATCAAGGCTGTATATTGTCATCCTGCTTATTTAACTTATATGCAGAGTACCTCATAAGAAATGCTGGGCTGAATGAAGCACAAGCTGGAATCAAGATTGCTGGGAGAAATATCAATAACCTCAATTATGCAGATGACACCACACTTATGGCAGAAAGTGAAGAACTAAAGAGCTTCTTGATGAAAGTGAAAGAGGAGAGTGAAAACGTTGGCTTAAAGCTCAACATTCAGAAAACTAAGATCATGGCATCCGGTCCCACCACTTGATGGCAAATAGATGGGGAAACAGTGGCAGACTTTATTTTGGGGGGCTCCAAAGTCACTGCAGATGGTGATTGCAGCCATGAAATTAAAAGACACTTACTTACTCCTTGGAAGGAAAGTTATGACCAACCTAGACAGCATATTAAAAAGCAGAGATATCACTTTGCCAACAAAGGTCCATCTAGTCAAGGCTATGGTTTTTCCAGTAGTCATGTGTGGATGTGAGAGTTGGATTATAAAGGAAGCTGAGCACCAAAGAATTGATGCTTTTGAACTATGGTGTTGGAGAAGACTCTAGAGAGTCCCTTGGACTGCAAGGAGATCCAACCAGTCCATTCTGAAGGAGATCAGCCCTGGGATTTCTTTGGAAGGACTGATGCTAAAGCTGAAACTCCAGTACTTTGGCCACCTGATGCGAAGAGCTGACTCATTTGAAAAGACCCTGATGCTGGGAAAGATTGAGGGCAGGAGGAGAAGGGGATGACAGAGGATGAGATGGTTGGATGGCATCACCGACTCAATGGACATGAGTTTGAGTGAACTCTGGGAGTTGGTGATGGACAGGAAGGCCTGGCGTGCTGCAGTCCATGGGGTTGCAAAGAGCCGGACATGACTGAGTGACTGAATTGAACTGAACTGATGAATTAAACAATTCATTAAAAAGCACAAACTAGGGACCTCCCTGGTGGTCCAGTGGTTAAGAATCCACCTGCAGTGCAGAGGACATGAGTTGAATCCCTGGTCAGGGAACTAAGCTCCCACATGCTGGGAGCTTATAGCACAGTCACATAATGAGTAAATAAAAATAAATTTTAAAAATCAAGGGACAAAACAGCCAGATCCCAGAATGGATTTGGCTTTGAAAAAACAATTGCATAAACTCTTGAAGGACAATTGAAGAAACTCGATTATGAACTGGATACTAGATGAAAAGAATCTAGTTTTGGTTATGTAGAATCTACTTTTGGTTAACCCGATTTTTTTTTTAAACTTTACAATATTGTATTGGTTTTGCCATATATCAACATGAATCCACCACAGGTATACACGTGTTCCCCATCCTGAACCCTCCTCCCTCCTCCCTCCCTGTACCATCCCTCTGGGTCGTCCCAGTGCACCAGCCCCAAGCATCCAGTATCATGCATCGAACCTGGACTAGCGACTCGTTTCATATATGATATACACGTTTCCATGCCATTCTCCCAAATCATCCCACCCTCTCCCTCTCCCACAGAGTCCAAAAGACTGTTCTATACATCTGTGTCTCTTTTGCTGTCTCATATACAAGGTTATTGTTACCATGTTTCTAAATTCCATATATATGCGTTAGTATACTGTATTGGTGTTTTTCTTTCTTGCTTACCTCACTCTGTATAATAGGCTCCACTTTCATCCACCTCATTAGAACTGATTCAAATGCATTCTTTTTAATGGCTGAATAATACTCCATTGTGTATATGTACCACTGCTTTCTTATCCATTCATCTGCTGATGGACATCTAGGTTGCTTCCATGTCCTGGCTATTATAAACAGTGCTGTGATGAACATTGGGGTACATGTGTCTCTTTCAATTCTAGTTTCCTCGGTGTGTATGCCCAGTAGTGGGATTGCTGGGTCATATGGCAGTTCTATTTCCAGTTTTTAAAGGAATCTCCACACTGTTCTCCATAGTGGCTGTACTAGTTTGCATTCCCACCAATAGTGTAAGAGGGTTCCCTTTTCTCCACACCCTCTCCAGCATTTATTGCTTGTAGACTTTTGGATAGCAGCCATTCTGACTGGCGTGAAATGGTACCTCATTGTGGTTTTGATTTGCATTTCTCTGATAATGAGTGATGTTGAGCATCTTTTCATGTGTTTGTTAGCCATCTGTATGTCTTCTTTGGAGAAATGTCTTTTTAGTTCTTTGGCCCATTTTTTGATTGGGTCGTTTATTTTTCTGGAATTGAGCTGCAGGAGTTGCTTGTATATTTTTGAGATTAATTCTTTGTCAGTTGCTTCATTTGCTATTATTTTCTCCCATTCTGAAGGCTGTATTTTCACCTTGCTTATAGTCTCCTTTGTTGTACAGAAGCTTTTAAGTTTAATTAGGTCCCATTTGTTTATTTTTGCTTTTATTTCCAATATTCTGGGAGGTGGGTCATACAGGATCCTGCTGTGATGTATGTCGGAGAGTGTTTTGCCTATGTTCTCCTCTAGGAGTTTTATAGTTTCTGGTCTTATGTTTAGATCTTTAATCCATTTTGAGTTTATTTTTGTGTATGGTGTTCTAGTTTCATTCTTTTACAAGTGGTTGACCAGTTTTCCCAGCACCACTTGTTAAAGAGATATCCTGATTTTTAAAGGTTTATACTGAAATATTTGGGAGTGGAACATCATGATGTGTGAAATTCACTCAAAAATACTTAAGCACATGCAAATAAAGTAAAAAGTAACATGTTTATATGCTGATGGGAATGTGATGAAAAGAAGGCTGTTGAGAGGAAAGATGATTTAGGAGGAAGAGGGAGAAATTGGCTGAGTGATGCTCTTGAGTGGGCACAGGGGATAAGGTGTAGAGATGAAGTTGCAGATGGGAGTGTGGAAAGTTATTGCTTCATTTTGTTCAAGAAAGTAGGTTAGGTCATCAGCTGAGTGTGGGGATGCAGAAGGTTTCAGGAGAGAGGAGAAATACAGGGGCACCAGGGCGGTGGCTCAAACTTCAGTGCACGTCAGAATCACCTGGAGGACTTTTTGAAACAGACTGAGCTCCCTGTGTGTGCGTTCTCAGTCGATCAGTCATGTCCAACTCTTTGAGACCCCCTGGACTGTAGCTCACCGGATACTAGAGTGGGTTGCCATCTCCTCCTCCAGGGGATCTTCCAGACCCAGGAATGGGACCTGCATCTCCCACACTGGCAGGATTCTTTTACCACAAGTCACCTGGGAAGCCTGAGCTCCTCCTGAATCTGGCGGTCCTGATTCCAGAACTCCTGGTTCTGTAGGTTTGGGGTGGGGCCCGAGAAGCTGTATATCTTACAAGCTGCAGGTGATGCTGATGCTGCCGGCCTGGGGATCACATTCTGAGAACCACTGTGATTGCTGTGCAGCAGTAGGGCCTCCCTGAGGTTTGTGGTCAGACTCTAAAGTGAGAACAGTCAGTGAGAAAGTTCAGAGACAACTTTTTCTCCAAGCGTGTTCTGATACACAGGTGCAGTTGAAAAGAGGCAGAGGGTTGAATGAACCAGAGATGATCACCAAGATCATCACAGAGCTGGCTGCTTCTTATCTGAATGTGTGTGTGTGCTTTGTCACTCAGTCGAGTCCGATTCTTTGTGACCCCACGGACTGTAGCCCGCCAGGCTCCTCTGTCCATGGGGATTCTCCAGGCAAAAAAAAAAAAAAAAAGAAATTAAATATGGCAGAGATTATTTAAAAAAAAAAAGAACACTGGAGTGGGTTGCCATGCCCTCCTCCAGGGGATCTTCTCAACCCAGGGATCGAACCCAGGTCTCCTGCATTGCAGATGAATTCTTTACCTTCTGAGCCACCAGGAAAGCCCTTTTATCTCTGGGCCCAGCCCAAATGAAACTGCCTCAGAAGCATCTTTCCTGACCATCTAATCTATCTTCCGCCTCCTCACCATCTTGCACTTTCACATTATTTTTTTCTTGCAGAAAAATTTTCATTCTTCAGAATCTTATGTATATTTATTTTGTTACCTGTTTCTGAGTCTTTTCACTGGAGTGTGTGCACCACAAAACAGGAATCTTTTCTTGTTGGTGGTGGTCACTGCTATGTTCCTAGAACCTAGAAGAATGCCTGGACACCACAGGTGCTATTTACTCATGAAAAGTAGAAAGAAAGAAAAAAAAAGAAAGAAAGGAAGGAAGGGAGAGGAAAAAAGAGAGAGAGCCAAGGAAACACAAGAAACTAAATGATAGTATTTGTTTTGACTACGAAGAGGAAAATATTTATATAATTATAAAATATAAACACAGATTACTATGTCTAAGAGGCTGGGATGGTTAGATAGCATCACTGACTCAAAGGACATGAATTTGAATTTGCAAAGGAGATAATAGAGGTCAGAGGAGCCTGGCATGCTGCAGTCCACGCAGGTTGCAAAGAGTCAGATACAACTTAGCAACTGAACAATAACAACACAAAATTATTGTAAATACATTAGAAAGATGGGAAGGAGGAGCTAGCTAGTTGCATCTTCTTTTCCTGAAGACAATGCTTCCCAAATTCCCTGTTTGGACCACAAGTAGGTTGTGGTCATTGGAACTTGGGCAGGGAAGATGCACACCATTTTCATGCCTGGCTTCAAAACATCTCATGCAATCCTTTGTTCTCTGTCTCTGTCTCTCTCAGCTCACCAGTGTGCTGAGTGCAGAGGACCCAGTAGTGACCTCTGGGGAGGCCCAAGGGGACAGTGGAGTTGTAGGATGAAAGGGGCCTGGGTTCCGATGTGGCAGCTTGGAGGACAGCAGTGTAAAAGCCTGCTCCCAGACACTGGCGGGACTTCAGGTGAGTTGAAAATAAACTTTACTTGTGTCAAACAGCCACTGAAATTCCAGGGCTATTTGTATTACTGAGAAAAATAGAAATGTCAAAAGGTGATTTATTAGGAATTACTAGTGTTCAATCAGGAGAAAAAGAAATCACATGTTAATCTGAACAGGGAAAGTTAATATAAAGAATTATTAACTGTAACAGAGTAAAGAGAGTTCTAAAGAACAGTAGTGAGTTCTGGAGTAATTCTTCACCTTACTAATTCACTCTCAAGTGGTATCCCTTCTGCTATGTATTCCATCCACTGAGTATTCTTAAAGAATATTTCCATTTGCAAGCTAGCTAATGGGTTCTCTGTAGGGTGTAAACAATGCAAAGTAACATACAAGCTATTCAAAATGAAATTGACTCCAGGAGGGATCTAAGTGTCTGTTCCCACATGGCAACAAAACAGCAGGAAAAAATGGCATGAAGAAACACTGGCTGGCACTGCACGCCCCCACCTGACATCAGTAGGGCAAAGTGTGGACCTGAACTTGCACCTTCATCTGGAGGCAACAAGGCCACGAGAACTGGTGCTCCACTCACACCAGGCGGCACTGGCAGAGCCCAAAGGGACGGCACATAGCATTTGTAATATCCACGATTTAATTTTTCAAAAATGTAAATACATATAAAAAAAGAATATCCAGTGAGTGCTCACTGGGCTTCTTGACAGTGAGTTCCTTGAAGATGAGGACCTAGTCCACCTTTGAAATTCCAGTGTCTACCTCAAAACCTAGCACACTGCTACCTACAAAACTTTTTTCCTATATGCCAAATTGTAATTTATTAATTGCCAAGGATAAACATGTTTCCAGGACTTAGAAAGGTGTGTATAATTTGGGGCACCATTTTCTTGATTTTAAATAATGCCATTCCTTTAATTAGGGCTTGGAGAATTCAACACTTTCCATTTAAGCATTCACCTCTAGATCCCCAGAATCTATGTTAAGTTGCGAATTAATGATTTTTTCCTACATTGTCCCAGCTTTTCTCCCAAGACTTCCTTCTAGTTTTTAGAGACGTTTTTATTTTGGCCTCTGGATCTCTAACTCTGCTCTTTGCCCTTCCTTCTTTTGAAAAGGAGGGAACAAATCCAGACATGTAAAATAACATGTTTTCATCCATCCCAGAGGCAGAGCTGGCCTGCTCCTTCCTGTCTGAGTCCGTTGCCAAAAGATCCCAATACCCCCCGCCCCCCCGCCCCCGCCACCCCTCAGCCTAGCAGAGCCTCCTGACTGGAAACCACGCATCCTTTTATTCACCCTTAACTCAACCCCTCCCAGTGCACACGGCTTGTCCCAGGGGATTGAAGGGGCTCATCTCTCAAGTGTTACTCTTACTACACTTCACGTGACTCCATGCCTGCCTTGTTCACTTACAAGCTGAGCACTCACGGCTCAGGGCTGTGTGTTTTCACCATTTTATTCCCAAAGCACATGATGCTTATCCTGTAGTCCTTGAAAAGTGCTGGTTGAACTGGTGTCATCAGGGTGAAGAGAACCAAGAAGGGCAGAGTTGGAAATGCGGAGTCTGTTGATGGCTGTTTGATAGGGTAATAATTGGTTCTAGGAAAATAAGAGAAAAGGAGGTTGTGTGTGACAGGCAAGGAGGTCTAGTTTCAAAGCAAACAACGACCCCCAAAAATCAGAATCAAAAAGAAAAAGAATGCAAAGGGAGGCAGCAAAGATGCCAAACCCACAGGAACCAGCCATGAGTTAACCACTGTGTTAGTCAGCGTTCTCAAGAGAATAAGGGGATGGGGTTGGTGGGAGAGAGCATATTTATTTTGAGGAATTAGCTCACAATATGTGGGGACTGGTAAGTCTTGAATCTGTAGGCTAGGCCAGCAGACTGGAAATTCAGGGAAGGGCTGATGTTGCAGTTTTGAGTCTGAAATCTGCTGGGCAACAGCCTGGAACTCAGGAGCGTTTCTGTACTCATGCAAATAGTTACTATGGTGCCTGGCCAGGGTGGGCAGTTTCAATCAGTGTGCTTCCCCTAACATTTCTATGTAATTAAATTCTTGATGAGAATTCCTTCTTCTCCGGAAACCTCAGCCTTTTCTCTTAAGACCTTCCGTCGATTGGATGAAGGCCATCCACATCATGGAAGCTAATGTGCTTTATTCAAAACTGAATATTTTTCCTACCTTAGAAGCACCTTCACAGTGTAGGGGAGGCATTTTTTTTTTTTTTACCTCTACCCTCTTAGGGTTTTCAGCTGGGCCTAAGAATTAACTTGACAGAAGACAGATTAGCAGGAGAAAAGCATACAAATTTACTTAATGGGAGCCCTCACAAGGAAATGAAGACCCAATGAAATGGACAAATCTACGTGCTTTTTATAGCAGGTAGAGGAAAAAGAGGCAACTGAGGAAAAGTGACTAAGCTGTGGGGAGCCTAAGGAAAGACAGAAATTTTAATAAGGTCTGTTTTAGAGAATTCTCTAGCTCTAAGTCCTGTAAATGGAACTCTGCTTTATGCAGAACTCTGCTCTGCATAGCATTTCTCACTGCTCAATATACTTATTTTCTTATTTATTAATTTATTATCTGGCTCACCCTCTGCCCCAGGGCTCCTTGAAAACAATAAAAAAATATGTTTCATTTGTATTCAATGCTGTATCTCCAGTTTCAAGAACAGTGTGTGTGTGGTACATAGAAGGCACTCAATAAACACCAGATGAATGAAAGACTTTGCTTCCTTCGTAAGTAGCATGTTTCAAGCTGTTTGTGTAAATGAAACAATTCTAGCGATGGCTGCTGAGCATTGTCCTGTGAAAGGTTCCTCTGTGTCAAGAACAATGAGAACTGGCAATTTCTGAGGTAAAATCAAGTGTAACTTCAAAAAAAAAAAGTTGGCCAGTGGAGCAGTGGAAAAAGCCTCAGCCTCAGCAACAGCAGACTTAGACTGGAATCTGGCTCTGTCACTTGCCAGCTGTGTGCCGTGAGCAAGGCTCAATCTCTCTCAAGTTTCCACTTCCTCATCTATATAGTATCTGGGGATATTATTACAAAGACGGTTAATGAGGATTTGGCCAGTGTATAGATGAAAATGCTTGGAACCAGTGTGTGCTAAAAAAAAAAAAAAAGATTCCACAAGGCCACAGAAGGTTTTGCAGACCAAGCATCTCCACAGAATTTTCTCTCTCTACATCCCCCTCCAATTTAAATTTTATATTATAATCGTACCTGATTTTTAAAAAGGCATCCATCTTCTCTAACTGGTTTTCTCCTCAAGCAACAGCAGTTTTATTTTATTGATATGATTCACATACTGTAAAATTCACCCTTTTAAACTGTACAATTCAGTAGTTTTCATTACATCCACAAGGTTGTGAAACCATCATAACTCTGTAATTCCAAGACATTTTCATCATCCAACACACCTATTAGCGGTCACTCCCCATTTCCCCCTCTGCTCAGCCCCCCGCAACCACTAATCTGCTTTCTGTCTCTATGAATTTGCCCAGTGTAGACATCTCACAGATACACCCAGATGATATGTGGCCTGGATGGTCTGAGTTCCATCACTTAGCATGATGTTTTCAAAGTTTATCCGTGTGATAGCATAGATCAGTACCTCATTCCTTTTTACAACTGGATAATATTCCACTGTATGGATATGCCACATTGCTTTATCTGGTCTTCAGTTTATGAATATTTGGGTTGCTTTCCATTTGGGGGCAATTATGAGTGATGCTGCCATAAACATCCGTGTACAAGTTTTTGTGTAAACATACAGTTTTCAGTTCTCTTAGGTATGTATTTAGGAGTGGAATTTTTAGGTCCCATTTAATTTTCATTTATAAATATAGTAACTCTATTTAACTTTCAGAGGAAGCACCAATCTGTTTCCCACTGCAACTGCACTATTTTACATCCCTACCAGCAATGTATGAGGGCTCCAATGTCTCCAAATCCTCATCAAGCTTTTTTATTACTGTTTATCATCATTTTGCCTCACATTAATATTGCAGCAGGTCTAAAAACTACTTAAATTAAAACAAAATTTCTAAATGACACTCATATATTTAAAAAGTTACCCCAAGGTCATTTTCTAATTATTCCTGGCAGAGAATATTCAGTATTGCAGCTCCCTTGCTAGGGAAGGATAATGCTCTATCACACAGTTTCTTACAGAATCCCGGGACGAAAAATCGCTTTGGAACAAATTCCTGTCAGAGAGCTGCCTGAAGTAGGCACAAGAGTAGCATCTGAATAGCTCTTTATCTACGTCTTTTGGCTTTGTCAGGATTCCACTAGTGAGCCGCCTAGCTTTGTTGGAATCTGCCCCCCCGCCGTCCCCGTGTGCACAGGCGCAAACTCTCAGCCCGGCCTCCCTCCGGCCCCGCCTCCAGACCCGCCCACCGCCAACACGCCCCCTACCTTCGTGCTCTGGGGCTAAGGGGAAGGGAGATTAATGTTCAGGAGGATGTGCGGCCAATGCGCGAGCATCTCGGAAGCGGCGCTCCGCACTGGCAGAGTAAGTCTGATGACGTAGCCACTCTCCAATCGGCATCCTGGGGGCGGGACTAAAGTCGGGCTGGGCAGGGCTGGAGGAGGAGACCGCCGGGGGAAGCACGTGACCGCGGCCTGGAGCCGGAAGCAAGGTCTGGCTGCAGGCGCCCCTAGCACCTAGAGCTGCGATGGTGAGTGAGGACGCATGCGCGGAATTACGCGCCGCGCCGGGGGTTCCTTACCCCTGTCCCCCAATCTCTTTGGTTGCCGGGTCCTGAGCGTGCCCTCCGGCCTCACCTCCTGTTCTCCCCGGGACTGGAAGGAAATGGAGAAGGGAGGGGTGGCGACGTAGAAGGCTAAGGAGAAGTCGCTGGGAGGGTGTGTAGAAGCTGGGGACTAGTCTGAGGGGGAGGCGCAGGCCACAGGTGGGTTTGGGGAGGGGTCCCGTGGGGTAGCAAAGGTGACGTGTGGAAAGCTGGTGGAGCCCGGGTGAAGGAGAGGACTGACGGAGGCTCAGGAGCATCAGTGTTGAGGCCGTGTAGAGGGAAGAAGGTCTGGAAAGGCCCTGGCTGGGTAAAGAGGCCTGGAGCGGGGGCAGGGGGCACTGTCAAGAGAGACACTCGGGTTGCCCAAGGGCCATCCTTTCGGCCCGCTGCTCACTAATTGCATCTTTACCCACCAGACTTCGGCACTGACCCAGGGGCTGGAGCGAATCCCCGACCAGCTTGGCTACCTGGTGCTGAGTGAAGGCGCGGTGCTGGCGGTGCGTTCTGGAAGCGGGAGGGGCGTGCTCCAAGTACACACGACCCTAGGATGCCTTCTAATGTTGCCCTGTTTGGCCCGATTGGTTTCTATTCTTGGTCTTTACCTGGTATCACGCCTGGCATGTAGGAATTAAATCAATTAATCAATCTCTGGACTCTTAGTCTTGTAACTGTCCTGAGGTAAAAGAGGTTTACCGACTTTACCAAAGGCAGGCAAGTTACAGATTTGTTGATAACTGACAATACTCAAGGTACTCTTGAGTATGTCTTTATTTGGTATGTATTGAAGAGGTTTGGTATTTTGTTCTGTAGTACAATACAGTGTCAGCTCTGGAAGTTTTCAATTTAGCTAGAGAGACAAGGCTTAAGGCTAAAAGTTTAAAGTAGTGCGTGTGGTTAACCCAGCTGAAGGAGTCCAGAAAGTGAAGGATTCAGCCCTTCATATTATAACTTGTGTTTTGGCAAGGAACCTTCCTTGGACGAGGTAAGAATTCATCTGGGCTTAAAAGATGGATAGATGACAGGAAAAAAAGAATATTCAGGGTTGGGAGGTGGACATTTTGCAGGAGTGTAACACCAGCCTGTCTGAATTGGTGATGGGGTTATGTTGAAAAGATTTGGAAACATTTGGGGGAAGAAGAGGATATGGTGAGGAAAGGTCCGATTGTGAAGGACTTTCAAGGCTAGGTTAACACATTTGGCTCTCTTGGGAGTTAACACATTTGGATTAATCTTGAAGGATTTTTGAACAGAAACAAGCTGATGAAGTGATTGAGTGGCATTGTTCTGTTAGGTAAAGCTAAAGGTAAGCCAGAAGGGGTGGGATTCAAAAGCAGGGATGCTATTGCCAAAATGTAAGTATGAAACCTCTGGTTGCAATGAGGAGGAGCAAGGAGAGAAGGGGTTTTTAAAGGAAGAATCAATTTGTCTTTGTAATGACTTGAGTTCAGTAATAAAGGGGATACTTTTCCATCCTGTAAGACTTTGAACTCAAGTCTAGAATGATGGTCCCCTAACCAGCAAGGACTTAAGAAAGGAAGTTGATTGGGGAGGGGAAGAGGTAAGGGGGATTTTGATAGTGCAGCTTTAAATACTGAGTTTGATATAGAAAAATAGGGTAAACTCCAGGAGTTGGTGATGGACAGGGAGGCCTGGCATGCTGCGGTCCATGGGGTTGCAAAGAGTCAGACACAACTGAGCGACTGAACTGAACTGAATAGCAGTTAGATAGATAATGCCAGGAGCTAGTGTGAGCATCTTGCCCCAGTACTCTTGTGACACTCACAAGCACGTAAGATAGGTACTGATGTCCCCAATTTACAGATGAGGAAACGTATAGAATCCAGCAGGAGGGCCACACTGAGGAGGTAAGAAGTTGAGATCATTACCAGAAAAGAGGAAGCCCAGGCCACTGTGACGTCATTACTCAAGGGCTAGGTAGTCCGAAGGGGTTCAGAGACAAAAGGGATGTTTATGTTTCAGGTTCTGCAGACAGGGTGACAAATGGGGAATGGGAAAAGATGGAGCCTGGGACTAGCTGTGGTGGGTGGGCACTGATCTGTGAGAATGTGGTTTTTTTCAAATAAGTGGAGACAGGGAGAGAAACCAAGATTCAGGGATTAGGGAAACAGGGTCAGTAAAGAAATGGATGAAAGTTCCTGCTTCCTCGGGAAGCCCAGTATTTTGGAACAAGATGGCATCAAGAGGGGCAACAATGTCATAGGAAAGTTTTAGGTTTTTCCAAAACTAGGGGTGATGTTGGGGTATCGGAAAGTGGAGACAGAGAGGTTATACATGCTACCACCAAAGTGTTCTTGGAATTGCCTCCCAGTCTGTTCCCTGATTCCTGCCCCCCTCCCTCTGTGTGCAGTCATCTGGGGATCTGGAGAATGACGAGCAGGCTGCCAGCGCCATCTCTGAGCTCGTCAGCACGGCCTGCGGTTTCCGGCTGCACCAAGGCATGAGCGTACCCTTCAAGCGTCTGTCGGGTGAGCCCCGGCCTCTGGTGGTGGGGAAGGGAGCGGGGGTGCTGCTCCCCAGGGCCACTCTTTTCAGGGAAAGACACCTGTCCCCTACCAGCTGCCCACCATCTCTTCTGGAATCCCTGTCTTCCCCTTGGTATTTACCCCTGTATCAGAACTATGAGAAAAGCAAGAGGAGGGAGGGGATTTAATGGAGACCTCCCATCTTCTAATCTCTGAGCTTTGAACTGTTGAATTCCTTTGGCTTTGGATCCTAGCCGGTTTGTGTGCAACCCCCACGGAGGCCCCCACAACCCACTAACTCTCTGCTCCCTTCCCTCTTCTGGGCTGGGGGAAGGTGCGTCTCCCCTCCAGTGGTCTTTGGAGAACACACACTGCTTGTGACCGTGTCGGGACAGAGGGTGTTTGTGGTGAAGAGGCAGAACCGAGGCCGGGAGCCCATTGACGTGTGAGCCTGCCCGAGGGCGAGGGGCAGAGGAGGAACCTCTGTGATGAGAAAGACGGGAACCTCCGCGGCCTCTCTCTTGGTGCCACTAGAACTAAAGCTGTCTGCTCACCCGCTTCCCCACCCCGACCTGGAAGGGCAGAGGCTCGGGGACTTTGTACTCTGTTAAGGAGAGTGAAGGTGAGGGGACCTCCCTTCTTCTCAGCCTCCCTAATAAACATGAGTATGATGTTCCTGGGCCCGGGGATGTGTTGTGTGTATTGGGGGAGGAGAGTCATACCCCATGTGTCTTTCAGCTTCCGGGCCCTCATACCAGAGGAGTGGGGTGGACAGATAAAACTGGGAATCAGAAGAAAAAAATACAGGATGGAAGGGAGCTATTTGGTGTACAGGTTGGAGGGAATCTTTCTGAGCCCTTAGGTCTCTGCTGCTGCCACCAACACCCAAGTAACAGTCTTTTTCTCCCTCCTGAACAGGCATTTAATAGTCTTATTTCAGTTGGAAGCAGTAGTCGGAGAATAAGTTACAGGGACAGACAGACCGAAAAAAAAAACAAAACCCAAACCAAAAATCCCACACAACTTAAAGTGCTTCAGGCTGCAAACGTAAACATGAGGACGAGGGGAGGCCACCTAGCTCTCTCCCCTGACCTGAGACAGGAGGGTCGTGTCATTGTCGGGTCCCTTTACCGTCACCACCCTCTGATCTCAGCCCTGCGGGTGGGAGGGAGGGAGGGAATGTCAGAGGCGGGGAAGACAACATAAGAGGAACAAGGAAAACACTTTGTAAACTTAGAACCAGGGTGCAAGGCGGGGGGCAAGGGAGCTCCTGGAGCCCCTGCCCTGGCCAAGGGGTGGGGCCAGCCCCCCCAGGAAGTCCGGGAAATACTGTCGGCTTCACGCTGCAGCCATCCCCGGCCATTTCACAGCTTCTTCCTCGTCCCTCATCAGTAAACACAGACAGGCGGCCCTGCGGGGGCCCCCTCACCCTTGGTGGGAGGCTCCCAGGGGAGGCACAGCCTGGAAGGGAGCACCCACACTGGGGGCTGTCCATTTCCGGGAGTGTGAGAGGGAGGCGGCCGGATGGTCTACTTGACCGGCTCCACCACCAGGACCTTGCACTCGCGTTTGGCGATCTTGTCCAGAGAGAGCACAGCCTTGTCCGGAGGCAGGTAGAGGGGGCGGCCAACAGGGGAGGCCACGGGGGGAGTGATGGCCCGGCGCTCCATCACACTGCCCGACCTGGAGGAAGGTAGAGGCTGTGGGCTCTGGCCGGACCCCAGGGTCCCGTGCTGCTCCCTTCCCGATCCCGGCCTCTACCAAGCCTGCGGGCTCCTCCCCACGCGGTTCCATACCTCATGAGGTGGCTGCGGGAGGGCTGTTGGTGGGAGAAGGACTGCGAGCGGCCCAGGCTGGCCTGGTGCCTCTCCACCAAGTCCCGGACGGCAGGGCTGCTGGGGCTGCTCTTGCGAGAGAGGGGCCGGGCCTCGGGCGGCGGGTGGGACACGCTGGCAGTGAACTGCAGCTTCAGCTTCATGTGCTGGCTCAGCTGGGGTGGGGAGACACAGATCAGCCGGCCAGCTCAGCTGCCAGGCCCTCGACCCCCTTTCAGGTCATCTTCCCCACTGGACAGGCCGAAGTTGGATCTAAAGCCCACCTTCCCTCCCCCCGGCTTCGTAGCACCCACCCATTTATGCTTCAGCCATAGAAGCCAGCAGCTCTGACTCCTCCCACCCGACGCTAGGCCTCACCCAGCCCACCTCGAAGAGCCCGGTCCGCAGAGCCTGGAAGGCCACGCTGAAGGTGAGCGCGCTGCCCTTCCGGGAGAAGCCGAGGTTGTTGAGGGGTGTGTGGCAGACGATGGAGTCCAGGGCTGCCTGCATGGCCCGGCGCTCCTCCTCACACAGCTGCTTTCCTGAGGGGCAGAAACAGGGCCGGGAAACACATCTGTGCGGCCTTTCTCAGTCTGCAGAGGGCTTTCATCAGCACAGTCTTGCTTGATGCTCAGAGCCACTCTGTGGAGTAAACTAAGTATGTGCTATTTTTTGCTGAACTTTATAAACAACAGTGGCTAATAGTTATCATGTACTGAGATCTATTCTAACCACTTCACACATATTAACTTACTAAATTACTGTAACAGCCCCATGAAGTAGTATTTCCTCCATTTTAGAAATGAGAAATCTGAGGCTCAGAGAGGTTAAGTAACCTACTAAAGGTCACACAGCTAAGAAATGGGAGATGTACAAGTCAAACGGGGAACCCAGCTCAAGTGTCAGTGCCCTTAAAATCACTCTGCCCATGGCCTCTCTAAACTCTGCATTATGACACCGTGGAGACCATCCAGGTACACAGCTGAAGCAGCCTGGCACAAGTCACCTGCCTCCATGACATCTTCCTTTCCCCTCCCCTCCTTGAGGACAAGCCTGGCAGCTACCTACCAGCCTGGGCATGCTCCGGGGTCCACACGAGCCTTACAGCAAGGAAGTCTTGGAGATTGTTGAGCAGCGTATAGGTAACAGTGAAACGCTCATAGGTCCGAACAGGGGACTCACAAGAAGCAGTCATCACAAAGCACGGGCGGTCCAGGCGGATGCTGGGCAGGCTAGAAGCAGTGAGAGACAGGGAAGCAGGATGTGTGTGTTTCGAAACAGAGATGAACAGGATGGTGTCCAGCAGGGGGGGGGGCATTGAGGTGTGTCCCACAAACTCACCGGTAGTGGGTATAGATGCTCTGGGTGAAGGGCAACTTCGGCGTAGACCACTGAACCACAGCAATCAGGGGAACCTCTAGGCCCTGTCAGAGGGACAAGCAGAAACAGTACCTGTGTGTAATGACCTGAAGGAGAGGTTTCCTCTCCTGTTAGTCAACTCCCTGGCCTCTCTCTTCCCATTGCATTTTCTCAGCCTTTGTCCTTAAACACACCAGTCCATTGTACTCACCTCCTTGGCCCCTGGAGGGGGCTGCTCACCCGCTCTGAGCTGAAACAGGAAGTTATGTTCCTCCAGGGCACTAAGTGGGCAGGGGAAGCAGCCAGAGGTACCAGGGAGCCGGCAGAAGGAGCCCATGGAGACTTCACCAGATTGGTGACTAGTTGAGAAGAAAGGGATCAGAGCTGGACCTTTCCCTGCCAGAGCTCTGGGCCCTGCAGCAATGCCCAACACTCTGCAGCCCCGCCCCTCCCAGGACCTCACCAGACGTTGTCCACCAGCAGCACAGAGCCGTCGGGCATGACAGGTAGATAACTGGCATTGAAGTTTGGGAGAATGCGGATATCCCAGACAGAAATTTCCTCCTGGGAGGAGCTGTTCAGCACTGTGGGAGGTAACCAGCTCAGCTCAGAGAATCTGAACTCCTCAGACCACACCAATCCTCCCCCGCCACCAAAATGGATCTATCCCCACCGTATTGTCCAGGGCCACATTGCCACCCAAGACCAGAGCCTCCAGTCTGCTCACCCTTGAGCACGGTCAAGTGTTTTCCAGCCACAGTGAACTGGCGGCACTTCAGAACTGGAGGGGGCAGCAGAGTCAGCAGGGTGCTCACTGCAGGAGAGGGCGGAGGCTGGAGATGACCGGCTGGGCGCACCTCACCTCCAACCCTCAGGTCCAGTCTTCCTTTCCCCGGATCGGGCACTTGCTGGTGTCACCCCTCCGCTGTCCCCACAAAATCCAGACACTAGGATTTCCTGTCTGCATTCTCCTCCCCACCTTGGGCCTTGAAAGCGCTCTGCTCGCCCCTGAAGGTCTCCCCAGGAGATCGGGTCTGCAGCAAGCGCAGGTAGCCTTGATCTCTGACCTCTGGTGCCTCAACCTCCCGCTTCCACACGGTCACTACAATCTGAGCACAGGGGACACGGGACCACAGTCAAGAGGAGAAACAGCCTCAGAAAGGGCGTCTCAATTAAGACAGAGCTCCACTCCGTGCCAACCTTACCTTGGCCTTAGGTGTCCCTGGGGGCAGTCTATCCAGTGAAACGGTGAGTGGGAAGATGACCTCATCTGTGGACACAATTGGTTCCTCCACAGGCAGCTGGGTTGCCAGAGGGGTTGAAGAGGTCAGGAGAGTCAAGGCCACCCGCCGCGCCCGCGTCCCCTTTAAGATCTACGGTACGTGGTTCTCGCCCTCCCCTCTCCTCATCCGTCATAGACCTCCAGCTTCCCGCAAGCGTCCCTCTCCCCTCCGGTCTTGGGAGCCCAGCAAACCGCCCCTCCGCCCTGTGTCGTGGCGCTCCGGGCTCCTCACCGTGGTCGCTCCCCCTGAGGTAGCAGGGCCCGGGCCGTGGGTGAGGAGGGGGCTGCAGCCTCGAAACAACCCCCCACCGCCAGGGTCCCCGCCCCCCGGGGGTTCGGGATCCTGGTCGCCCGAGCCACCGCCCGCGGGCGCCCCGCCTCCGGCGCTGACCGAGGCCAGGGCGGCCAGGGCGGTCGCCAGTTCCGCCCAGGCCCCTCGGGAGCCCAAGCCTGGGCCGCCCCCGGCGCCGGACCCCGCACCGCCCCGGCAGCGCAGCACCAGCAGGAAGCGAACCGTCTCCCCTAGGTAGAGGTGGTTGCGCCGGGGCAGCGCCCGGTACCGGCCCGGGTCCCCCGCCAGCTCCGCGCGCGGCGGCAGCGGCACGGCCGGGAAGTACATCGAGTAATCGCACTGGGACTCCATGGGCGGCGCGGGCCGGGGGGCGAGGTGGGCCGGGGCCGGCGGAGGGTAAAGGGGCCGCTAGGGTGGTTCCGGGAGCCCCGAGTTCCGACTGGTGCTGCGCGCGGCCGGGCCGGCCCGACAGACCAGCTGGGGCCGGGAACCGGGACAACGAACCCGGAACCGAGACCCCACGGGGCCGGAACCGGGGGTGCAGGACCGAATGACTGGTGAGAAACCGGAAGCGGAAGGGGAGGGGCGTGGCCTCGGAGGCGCCGGAATTTGTAGGTGACTGGACTTTGGAGGAGAGGGGCGGGTGCGGCCGGGATTAGGCTGCTGCAGAAGGCTAGACTTCTTGGACTACGAAAAGGACCCCCCCCCCCCCCCCCTCGCCAACCCCGTTTCTCCCAGGAAGATGCTCCATCCCTTTCCCTTGCCGCTCTAGAGAAGGTCGAAGTTTCAAATTATTTATTCACTGAACATTTCATTCTTAGTGAAATGAGCATAGCTCAATAACAAGTGTTTCATAGAGAGATGGACGTATTCCGATCCCTTGTGTCCCAGACTTTCTCTGTCGTACTCCATGGTTTGCTCCTCCAGAAGGCCTTCGAAAGTGCAGCTTGGACCTTCAGGGATGGGGGTGGGGTCGGGGGTGGGAAAGGGGAAGGGGCAAAAATGGGAGGGAGCCTGCTGCTCGGTCTGGGATTCCTTGGCACGGGCTGGAGGATGTAGGACCAACATTCTTATAAAAGTTCCACTGGTCCTCTGGGGAGCTGACATGCTTTCTGAGGGAAGCCAAAAGGGCATCTGGCTGCCTCACACTCATCACTGGCGCCCTATGGCTTAGCTGCTCTTCAGCCTAAGACAGTGGTTTGATGCCTAGGGGGAGGGTCGCCTTGAAGTCTTGAGGGGCAGAGAGACTGTTGGGGGGAACTGCTTGGCATCTAGCTTATCCTTGTACTGCAGCTCGGGGGTAGCCAGGCGCTCACACTCCTCCTGGTCTTGGAGGCTCAGCCCACTTCGGAGCACATAACCCAAAACCTTACCTGACCCAAACTGGAAAGGGCGGAATCGCCGGTCAGTGATGTACTTGGGGTCTAAAGCCTCACCCCCCACCAGACAGTGTTTAGCCAGGGCTTCTCGGCGAGCCCGGAGCTCCGCCACAGCACTGTCCAGCCGGCTCTGGCCATATTGCTTTATCCGGGCCCATAGACTTCGGTTGAAATGAACATAGAGAGCCCAGTCCAGGTTGTTCCAGGCTCGTGCCCGGGCAGTCAGCTGCCTTTCCTCAGTGGTCAGTCCACCATCGTCAATGGTGCTTCTGTCCTGCCCACCTCCAGCCTGGGCGTTGTGCATAAAGCCTACCACATCATCTAGACCCCAGCACAGCGCATCTGCCAGCAGGACCAGTGACTCGTCAAAGTACTCGGCCACCAAGACCAGGTCAAAGACAGAGTCCAGCCAGGCCAGATTCCACTGGATGAAGGATGAAGACCCCAAATCTAAAGAGGCAGGGCTGGACATCTGGCTGTGACCATCAGCAACAGTGGGAACAGGATGGAAGAGAGCATTGGGATCCAGGGTGTGGGCTGGAGGGCCAGCGCCAGAAGGTAACTGGGGAGGGTTGGGGTCTCTGGAGACATGCGGATTCCCTCTCTTGGTCCTCAGCTCTGGGGGGAAGGGGAGGCCAAAGTCAAACCATAGCAAGTTGCGTGCATAGTGGTCCCCCCGGGCCCCGGGTCGGTAGAAGGCTCGAGGATTGGCCAAGAAGGCAGCCAAGGATGGTGCTTTGCGGAAGGCCGATGATGTGGATTTATAGTAGGAGAAGGCAGAACGGGCCAGAGCCGCTGGGTCTCGGACAATGGAAAAGAAGAAGCTGTCAGAAGGCATGACCTGAAGTACCTAGGGAGGAGAGGAAGCGGGCATGGAGTGAACCAGGGAGGAAGAGACTAAGAGCAACCAGTGCACACCGGCCCCCCAGCCTCTTCCTGCCTCCTTCTGGCGGCTCTGCTGGGAACCCCCAGCTTCCTTCATTAGCTGCACAGAGCTTGGTAAGGTACTTGACATCTCCGAAACTCCATTTACATATCTGCAAAATGGGGACCATCATACCTTCCTTCCCAGACGATTATGGAGGTTACATGAGATAAGGATAGGAAGGAACCCAGAATATGGGGAGCTCCTAGAGAACATTTCCTCAGGGCTTTCTGTCTGCTTTGGTAACACTCTAGGAATCAAACCTTGTGTTCACTTGTCCAACAAAAACCTATAACATGTCTACTCTGGGATTCTTGGTCACAGCTCCAAGAAGGGAACTGGCTTCAGGCCTCCTCAGGAGGATCACTGGCAGCAAGTAGATAGCAACCATAATTCTATCTCAGATACAGGCGTCATGTGGGCAGGCCAAGCCCAGAATGGCTGAAAGTCAGGGCACTTGGGAGGCTCCTTGGCATCTTGGAAAGCAAGAGACATCCCTGAAATGGGCACTGGGGCGCCATGGCCACTCAGTAAGGAGCTGTTCTGAGTCTTGGGACATAAGATCCCACTTCTTGGCAAGAAGGAAGGTGGGCATTGGGCTGAGCCACACCCTAGTGTGGTCCGGCAGGCAGTTCCACACCAGAGTCCAGCTCTGGGACTCCCTGCAGGATTTCTGCATCTGAATGTGACTGTGGTCATTGACCGTGACTCCCTGACAAGTCCTCCAATCTGTTCGATGGATGTGGGCGTGCCTGAAGGACAAGCCTGTGAACTGTGTGTCTTTGAAGGCATAGGGGAAGAGGGCAGAGAACAGTCCATGGCATCAGAGGGACCTGGAATAAAATTCCAATTCAGCCATTTACCAACTGGTGTAACTTTGGGCAGGTTATTGTACTTCTCAGAGCCTTTATTCCTCCATCAATAAATCTGGGTTAATACTCACTCTGAAGAATGTGGAAGTGCATGGAACACGGGAGGTAGGCAGTGAATGGTGGTGACAGTCATCCTAAACTCCAGAGACACCTGCCTCAGTGATTCCTCTCCTCGCTTTACTCTCAACAGTGCCCCTCACTGCCCGTTAGATCAGTTCGTGCTGCTGCTGCTTTCTTCAGCTCCAGCTCCAACAGGACTGTCTTTGCAGCCACCGCTGAAGTACTATCACTTATACACACACACATACACACACACCCCACCGCCACTGTGTCTCTGAGATGTTTTGCTCTGAGAACACCCGATATTTCCCTTACTACAAAGTGACGTCCATCCTTCGCTATAAAACCCACCTCTTGAGAAAAACCCCACCTCTTTTGATGAATATTCTCACCGCAGTTCCAAAAAACAAATACACATATGCACACACACGTGCAGCAGAAGGCACTTTGGAGCAGCTGGGCCTGGGTTCAAATGCTAGTCTGCAGCTTTCTGTTAACAGAGGCCAGTCCCTTAGCCTTTCTGAGAGTGCATCTACTCATCTGTGTAGTGGGGACACATGCCTTCCTGGCAGGGTGATGATAAGATGACTACCCAGCACTCGACGTGTTCAGTGAAAGTTCTCTCTTTCCCTGGGTGTTTTCATTTGCCCACTGATTTTCCTCCTCCAAGAGCTCTCAGGTTCCTGTGTGTGTGTGCACGGATGACACGTGAGTGCGTGCACTCATCTCCCTATTTAGAACTGAGGCTAGGGGCAGGGAAGGGAGACTGGGACTGGGCTAGAGCTTGGCATATAGCTGATCCTCAGAATCTGGCAGACTTGGTGAAGGGAGTGAGAGGAAGATGGGTCCGAAGGCAGTGTCTGTTCAGGGACCCTGGTGGTGTCAGTGGGAGAGGCCAGGAAAGGCCAGCGGCACCTGGAGGGAGAGTTGGCAGAGCACTGATGCCAGCAGGCTAAATGGATCAAGGAAAGAGACTCTAGTAAATTCTAGATGGGAGAAGGCAGAACTTCAGGTGCTAGAAAATTCTGAGGCAGGGACAGCTGAAGAGAAGAGAACAGGACTCCCACCTTTGTGGGCCCCCCCAGCCCAACTTTTGGGTAAGGAGATGCCTGGGGTCTCCTCTCCTGGTGGTCTTGGCTACAGGCCCGAGCCCATTTCTCCCCAGTCCCTCCCACCCCCTCACACTCCTCACCTCTTTCAGGTTGAACCTCATGTGATGACAGAGAATGTGGAAAGGGGGCTGGGTGCCTCCACTCTGAGGCCGGTAGCCTTTGACCCGAGAGGCCTGGAAAAGTCTTGGGTAGCCAAACTGGTAGCGGGCAGGGAGGGCAAAGCGCAGCCCGTGTCGGTCCCCATAGCGGTGAAGCAGACTCAGCACAGAGCTGCTCCCGGATTTATGTGTCTTCAGGAACACAAGGTGCTGCCGAGGTGGACAGGATGGAGCAGCTGGTCCCAGGGATGAGGCCCAGGAATGTCGGAGCTGCAGCCCGGGTAGCCTGGGGAGAGACGGGAGGGGAAGTGTCCTGTCCCTCACCAGCAGGTGGATGGGTGTCTCGTGGAGCCAGAAAGGCATGGAGTGTCCTCTGAGTCCCCAAGAGTCACAGCCCCAGGTGGGACAGACAAGAGCACGTGGGGCATCTGGGGGCCGTTGGGACAAGATGGGAACTCACCTCCTCTGGAAGGGACCCCCCAAGAGCTGGAGGGCAAATCCAATGGTCATGAAGACTCCCAGAGCCACCCCTAGGCTCCGGGGCCCCCAGAGGCGCATGGTCCTGGTGGGAGACAGAACGCCCATGTGGCACAGGGGAGGGTGACACTAGAGAGGGACAGGGCAAGGGCCAGGCACAGAGGCAGAGACAGCTGGAGACCGCCGTGCAGCCGCGGAAGGCGCTCGTTCGAGTTCGGGGGTTCATTCCCCAGGCCTGCTCGCAGCCCTGGTTGAGTCTGCCCCCTGAGTTAGCAGATTTTTGCCTCCGTCAGCGTCTAGAAGGGAAATGAGGGGGAAGGAGGGGAATCTAAGGAGCGGGTAAGAGCCTTTGCTCGTGCTGCCGGGCAGCCACGACCTCATTGCAGGCAGGGGGGTGGGAGGGGAGCCCTCTCTACACCCAGAGCTTCCAGGTGCCCCATGACTGCGGCTCTGCTGTCAGCTGCAGCTCCCTCCAACCTCCAAGGACAGTTTTGCCTCAAGCCCCAGGGATTTGGAAGTGAAAGGGAGGAAGATCAGACCAGTCCACTCTTACCAGGGAGATGGACATCTCCAGGCCCCGGGCCACCTCCTCTGCCCCTCTGCCTGTGACAAGTCTGGATGTGGCGCCCCCCCTCCCACCCCCGAGGCTGAGAGGGGAAGCCTTAAGGAGGGCCTGACGGGGCACACGGCTTAGAAACCCAGGGAAGTGAGACCGCAGGAGCGATTTTGTAAGGAGTAAGAGTAGACCAGCTCATTTAAGCTCAGGCATCCTTTCCCTCGCACGGTGGCGCGCGCGGGCAGACCCCAGTGTGTGAGAGCGGCCTGGGGGGTGTAGGGTTGCTTACGAAGCCCAGATCTCAGCCATAACCCCCTCCGCCAAAACACACCCCCGTTCCCACTTTCCAATCCCAGCAGTGCACTCAGAGGGGATTGAGAGGGTGGGGCTGGGGAGAGAAACTCTGTGACACAAAGATAACAAGACAAGAAAAGTGGACGCTGAGCTTTGGAATTCCTTCTCAGGCCCCAGCTTCCCAATCAATTGGGAGTCCGGACCTGCCCCTTCATTCCAACCCACAGCCACTGGCCACAGTCCGTCTTTCAAACAAGCCCTGACAGCCCCCTTCCAGGATGAGCCCAAAGCGACCCCAGGCAGAGAACGCACACTTGCTACCCAGAGACCTGCCCCCTCTGGCATCACCCCCTGGTTTCCTCCCCCAACCCAGCCCCAGGGTCCTGACCCGCACGGCGCCCCCGCCCATGCTTAAATTTCTTGTCTTCCTTCCATCCATCTCTGTCTCCTCCCATTACCTCCAATTCCAGCCCTCGGACCCCTCCAGCTTTGGGGATTGCTCAGTCTGTTGCCAGCCCTGGGTTGGCTCCCTCTGGGGTTCTCTGTGAAACCCCTCATGACTCCTCCCATCAATTCTAGGGTCCTTCCACTGATCTAGGCCTCAGCTTCGCTTGCCGACTCACCAGGCCACCTGAGGAGCAGCTGGGAAATCGGGGTCTGGCCCTCCCGCCTGCCCCAGCCACCGCCCGGTTCCTCGCTCAGCTCAACTTTCCCCATAAACTTTCTCAGCGCCCAGGCTCCTCCCCCTCCCTCCCTTTGTCCCGCCAGTCCGTGCAGCTGATTCGGCTTTGACCGAATTCGGCGTCTCTGGGTCTCTCCTTCCCCGCATCTTTCCTTCTCTTTCAGGGCACCCAGCCTGCCCTTAGAAGACACTTCTACCCTCCTTTCGCTATTGTACTTTTTCTTTCAGCTTTCTGCAGAACAGAAGACTCATTCAGGCGACTGAAAGAAAAAAGAAAAGATGGTAACAGAGTTGAAAGCAGACATTATCGAGGATATGACAAGGTAGCCAGAGGAACCTTCACAGAGAAGAAGGAGGTGGGGGCCGAGGGGGCCCACCCACCCTGAAGGCAGAGAGCAGTAGTATGGTGATATTAATGATGCCTTGGGTCCAAAAGAGTTTTGCTAGTCTCCAGAATTCTCCCCATTTTGCAGATAGGTATTCAGACCCAGAGGGTGGACAGCTTGCCCAAATTCAATCCCAGGGGACAGGTTTCAAGGAGGCAGAAAATGAACTGCTGGTCACAGAGACTCTGGGGCTAAAGGTACAGAAAGTCACACACCGGGTCCAACAAATTAGCCATTTATTTTACAGAATAAACACTGAGTTGAACACTGAAACATGAAATGGGGATACTTGTGAAGGATGTGGATGGCAGAGACCATGAAATGTGGGTTTTTTTGATATTTTAGTTTAAGAAAGTGATACTGAAAAACTCAACAGAATCCAGCCCCATAGATCCTGACATCCTAGTCCCCTGCCCTGCACCCCATAAGCGCCCAGCTTTGTCTATTTCTGAGTTTCTGAGACCGGGTGCCCCACCCACCCCACTCTCAACTTCTTTCAAACCCCACCCCACCAACTGCAACTCTGAAACTCCTCCCTTTCTCCCTGTTGGGGCTCACCAACAACCTAACCATAGAGGCTGGGTTGGAGAGACCATATCTCCTTCCTAAATAAATACCCCCCCCCCAGCCCTTCCTCCCCAGATACCAAATGAAAAAATAAATATTGTGAACACCCACCCCCCAACCCACCAATGGAAATCTCCTGGATTTGGGGCCCCAGCCATTCACCCAAAACGTCCCTCTCTACCCTCTCTGCGGCCGCCTTCGACTCCTCTCCCCACCCAGCTGATGGGGGACAGGGGAAGGGCCATGAACCCTTCCGATGCCAGGGCACCCCTCCCCTGTTATCGAGGTCCAAGCAGGGCTAGGGCTAAGAGGAAGAGAATGAGGAGGGGTTGTGTGTGAAAACCAACAGACGTCCCTCCAGTCCTGCTCCGGTCCTGGCTGTGGCGGATAATGACACCTCCTCCTTTGCCCCCAGCACCTTCCCTTCGAGGAGGGCGAGGAGCTCGCGCTGGGGGGGCCACAGCTGCTGCGCCAGCCATCCAGTCATCTGCATAGTGTTGTCCCTCTCCAGAGCCGCTAGCGTCCTCTGGAAGGAGGGGGAGGATCGGAAACAGGGATGGTGAAGGGAAGTAGCGTGAGAAGGTGCAAGAAACAGCCACAGGCAAGGAGGAAAAGAACTCGAGACAAAAACAGTGAAAGGTTGGGGCAGGGGCAGGCAGGATGAGAGGAGGGAGAAAGTGAGTGACAGGAAGGCGAAGAGAGAGATCAGACAGACATGGAAATAAGGCAACGAGACACAGGAAGAGACGAGACAGAGACAAAAAAGAGCGACAGATGGGGAGAGAGGATAAACAGGAAAAGACAGAGAAAACAGACAACAGAAGCAGCGAGCAGACGGAAAGAGGAGTGGGGGAGGAGAGACAAAGAGAGACGATGGGAGTGAGGGGAAAAAATGTATGTCAGTGCCTTGCATCTCTGGCAAATTCTACTTTGGGGAGCCAGCCCCGTGGCACCCGCACCCCACTTCCCTGCCCCCAGACTCTTCCCACAGCCCACCCTCGGGAGCTTCCCATCGCTCTGTAAGAATAGTTTGGTGTCTCCCCCAAGGGACCGTGAAATCAAGGGTAGTGATCTTCTCCTTGGTCTTCCACTCCCTACCTTTGAGGTAAGCGCTCAATACAGGCGTGTGAACTGCGTGAGTGAACGAATGAATGGTAACTGAGACACGAGGGGAGGGACAACAGACGCAGGGGGCGGGGCTGCGGGTTGGCCTGAGTCCAATCGCGGAAAGCGGGGCGGAGCGAGGTCCTCGCGGCGTCCGCGGGTCTCACCCCAGTCCTCCAGCTCCAGGTCGCGTCCCAGGGCAGCCGCTTTCATCCTGGTTGTGGTGGCCCGGAGCTGCAGCCGCCGCCTCCGCGTCTGGAGGTCGGGGCTTGAGGCTTCTGCATCCAGCTCTGGGTTGTCGAGCTTCCCGGCCTGGAAGCCGACCACGGGCGACAAGTACCTGCGAGCAGAGCAGCCCCGGAGGCTCCCGCCCCACCCCGCCCCAGGAGTCAGCCTCGCCCGCCCGCGCCCCCGCAGCCCACCGCCCGGCTCTCACCGGCCCGGTCCAGCTCCGGTCCAGCAAGGCGCCGCCTCCTGCGAGAGGTCCGCCGCCACGCGGGGGTCCCCGCACACAGTCTGGGGCAGCCCGGCCCAGATGCCCCTCACCCGGCCCAGACGCTCGCGGAGCTCCCACACCTGGACGTAAAGAGAGCCGGCCGGGCAGAGATGGAGCGCGCGCCCCTGTCCCCCGCGCTTGCGCCCCTGCCGCGGCCGCCCGCCACTCACCAGCCGGGGCAGGCTAGCGCCTGCAGCCGTCGTCGGCCGCTCCTCCTCCGCCGCCGCCGCCGCGGACCAGAAGCGACCCACCTCCTCCCTTGGGGCTGGGGCACGGCGGGCGCGAGCCCGCGCTGGCTGGGGGCTCCCGCATTCCTGGAATACCTTCGGCACCGGGAAGAGACCCCACACACAGTCATCCCGCGGTAAAACCCACACCCCAACACGCCAAACGTCCTTGATACCCCAGTTTATCCAGAGACCCTACAGTGTCTCCCTAACACCCCACACTGTCCTCCCACCCCAGGGCCTCCCCTCTATGCTTCTCCCTCCTGTCAACTCCCTCCCTCCCGCCAACTCCCAATCTGACACTCTCACCCTTCCTGTGGCCCCTGTACCTGGGCTGACACCCCTACACTGTTCTCCTGCAAATGCATCAAGCCTTCTGAGATCTTCACCCCGATGGACTGGGCTGCCAGCTCAAAAGAAAAGGGGCCTTGGATCTTGTCGGCTAGGAACAGGAGACCATCTTGAAAGAGGGTAAGACGGAGAAAGGGTTAAATGAGGGGCTGTACAGGGAGATAGATACTCACTGAAGTGGGATGTTCCCACAGATCCTGACCCAGGCCTTGGAGGGGAGCTGCAGATCTTAGATTGGGGGGAGGACTGACATGAGAAGAGCCCCCCTCATCCTCTGCACTCAGCACTGCTGAACACTCCCTCCCCAGTCCACCCTGCCCACCCCACACAGACAGCCATCTCAGGCTGTCCTGAATCCCCTCACCCAGATAGGGCCCCCAGTCAGGATCCAGTCCTTGGCTGCCGATACAGCCATAGGCCACGTTGAGGCAGAAGCCCCGGCAGGGTGGCAGCGAGGGCACCCCCCGGCAAAGGGGGCAGCCTGTCAGACGCATCACAGCCCGCTTGCAGCCTTCGGACAGCGGCATCTGGGAGCAGAGAGCAGGGCTGTGTCATCCACAAACACTTGGCTGCCCTCAGCCAAGCCTGGTGCTGGGCACAGAGAGAAATCCAATACCCCATCCCACCTTTCCTAGGCTCTAAGTGTGAAGCTGGATGTGAATCTCTAGGGTTGATGACCCCACGCAGCAGCAGGAGTGACCCCAGGACTGCGCCAGATCTGAGGAGGGAGGCTCCTAGGGGCCGGGCTGCACATCCTGCTTCTTGGGAGAAATGGACCAGAGGGGCAGTGAGGGGCCTGAGAATAGGTTCAAGGACAAGAGTGAGCCCATCATGGCTGAGAGGAGAATGAGGATACAGGAAGTAAGGCTGGGAGGCCAAGGAAAGAATGGGCAGTCGAGAAGGCCTTGAAGCCCAAGCCAGGAATCTGGCCTCTAGGAGGGAGCCACGGAGGGGCCCTGGAGAAAACCAGGGGGGCCAATGGGCCAATCTCAGAGAGGCTATGGAGATGAGCAGGTCCTGAGAGGCTGGCAGAGGGTAAGAGTCATCAGAGGGCAGAAGAGGGTCAGAGGTGGGAAGAGTCATGGGTCATGACACAAGAAAGACTCCAGTCTTCCTGATTTACCCAGGATGCCAGGGCTTCATGGCTGATAAGGGAAGGCCAGGCCTCTCCTGCCAGCTGACACCTGACTCTTCTTCACGGGGCCTTTCCCACTTCCTCTCCCTCCCTGGGCCCCACCCATACTCAAGGCCCTTCTAACCTTAAGTGTTTCGCTGACCACATTTCTTCCAGTCTCCAGGCCCTGGACAAAGGCCCGGGCCGCCACCAGGGCCCGGGTTATCTGGAGGAAGGGAAAGGGGAGAAAAACCACCAGATTGTTGAAGGTCAGTCAACACTGGGGCCAAGAGACTGCACCAAAGGGATGAGCAGTGGGGATAAGGTTTGCAGGTTATCTTGGGGTGATTAGGAATGTCAGGTGGTTCCGGGAGGCAGGTTCAAGAAGATCAACGAATTCAGAGTCTGGCAGGACCAAGGGGAACTGGGCTTGGGAAGAAGTGGAAGGGTTACATTTTACAGGACTTGGAGATAGAGGGACTTATATTGGAACAAATGCTGAACCTGAAGCCAGGAGACCTGGGTGTGAAGCCTAGCTCACCCCTTACTGGCTGTGAGACCTTAACCTCTTCAAGGTTCAGTCTTCTCATCTGTAAAATAGGAATGTGAACATCTACTTCATAGAGTTATGACAATTAAATGAGATACTATAAGTGAAAATCCTTTAATAGTGTTGAACCAGCGTTCAGTACAGTCACAACTCACACTCACACTACACAGCTGAACCAGAGGAAGTCAAGATATTGGGAATAGGGATGAGTTGTCAGAAAGGGGGGGCAGGGAGCAAAAGCAGATGAGTGGGTGAGCCACTAGGATGAGACTAGGACACAGAATTGGGGGGCAGGGCTCCAGTCAAAGGAAACAAGGAGAGCTGGGTCAGGCAGAGGTGACTGGGGCGACTGGGGCATGAAAAGGGGGTCACTGAGTTGGAGGTGAGTGGTACACAGTTCAGAGGTCACTAGGTCAAAGGTGGCTGAAGCTCAGGCCTTGGGGCCCCTCACCTGCAGGCGGAGGCGGCGGGGTGAGTCCCCAAAAGGCTTCAGAGAGTCATCAGCAGAAGAGGCCAGGCGTGTGAGGCAGAACAGGTAGTCGGGGGAGAAGATGTACTGTGGGTGCAGCAGGGGGAACATTTTCTCCAGGAGCTGAGCCCAGAAATCCACCAAGGCATCATCTAACCCCTCACCGGACCTCTCATAGTAGTCCCGTAGCCGAGAGAACAGACCACTGAACAAGGGGGTGTGCTGGGTATACAGGCGGCCGAAGGAGCGGTGGAAGAGCATGGACAGGGAGTGCTCGGCTGAGGAGAGCATCTCCCGAAAAACCTCTGTGGCAAGTGCAGAAAAAGAGGTGTGAGGTGGGATGAAGCCAGAGAAGGATGGAAAAGTAAAAAGGCCGAGGCAAGAAGAAATGGGCATGGGGAGAAAAAAGAAAAGACAAGTGAGTTAGAAATTAAGCAACCCTTAGCAGTCTGGGCAGACTGGGGGTGGGGGGGTGGGGCAGGACCCTGTGAGAGCATAGGGTGGGGATGTGGGGGCTAAACCAGGGCTGGAGTGCCTTTGGGATGAGTCAGGAGTAGGTACAGGATGCTTGTGGGGGTCATGAGCTCAGAGAGAAGGTATGAAGCCAGGTTTGGGGGTGCCAGGTCCTCACCATCAAATTTTCTGTGTCGGGCAGCCAGTGTGTGAACCAAGAAGGAACCATTCTCCTCCACCAGGCCTCGGAAGGTGGCCTCAGTTTCCCAGGTCAGCCTCTGCTCTATCTCACTGGAACAGCAAGTGTACTCCTGAGGACAAATCCGGAGGTGTTCACCTGGACAGAGGAGACACGAAGGAAAGGTGGAAAGTGATGTCATGAAATTCCTTCCTTCTCCTGCCCATCTCTGGGGGCCATCCTTTCTCTTCCAGCTGTCTGGT
The DNA here is from genome assembly GCF_002263795.3 of Bos taurus. Lineage (NCBI taxonomy): Eukaryota > Metazoa > Chordata > Mammalia > Artiodactyla > Bovidae > Bos > Bos taurus. The sequence continues at coordinate 36,235,526 of NC_037352.1, read as the reverse complement.
TTCTTTTCTATTGTCTGCCACCTCATTCCTACCTGGTCCTACCCCCTCCTTATTGTCCCCTCACCCATCCCAAGTTCACTGCCTTTAGGCATGGGATCAAATAGGAGTGGGTCAATTTAGTGATCAGAGGGTCCTCAGGTAGCCTGCCTAACATCACACACTCCAGGCCTCAAAGGACATACAGATGGTTTCAATGGGAAGAATGGGGTTTGGAGGGGTGGGGTTATCTGGTAAGAAAGCAAGTATTATCATACAAGGGACTCATGGAAATAGCGAGGGAAACAAATTAGGCTGTGAAGAAAAAAACACAGAGGGGTTGCTAATTATTAGAAAGGGATTCCTGGGGTGAGGGTGGAGTAAGAGAGCTGTTATGTGAAGGGGAGTGTTATTGTGATCCTGATAAAGAAGTTCCGGAGGAGAATAGACATTATTACCGTGAGAGGAAAAGATTATTATAACGGCCACTCTGAAAGGGAAGAGAGTTATTGTGAGATGGGGAGGACCGGCCCCCGCCCCCTCCCTCGCCCCCAATTCTCTAGTCTCCCTCTTTCTCCTCACCTGAGATCAGGGCGGGAGGGAGTACGCTTAAGCTATATCCCCGGGCCCCCAGAATCTGCCGGGTCTCAGTGCAACTCCGGGTGACCTTTGCCTCGATACCGGGTCCAGGACCAGGACCGGGACAGAGGGGCAACAGCAGAAGCAGAAGAGAGCGCAGCGCGTACATAGCTGCTGCTGCCACCTTGGGACCGCAAAGTGGGTCGTAAGGAGGAAAGAAGAGCCGCCCGAACTCAAAAAGCCGGTTCTCTGCCACAGGACTGTCCCGCCGGCCAGAGAAAGAGCGCGACCTCCGAAAAGTGAACCGGGACCACGATCGCTGGACCAAGGCGGCATCTGCCGAGACAATGGGAGCGGGGAGCCGGACAGGAGGCGGGGCCCGGGGCGGGGCCCCGCCAATAATGGTAAGGAGCCGAGTTTAGGGGCGGGGTCAAGGAGAAATGAAGCCAATGTACTGGGGAAGCTCGGCCGCGGGGCGGGACTCGGCAGGACTAGGAGGTTAGGGGAGGGGTGTGGTCTTCCTCTGAGGCGTGGCTATCTACATCTAAAGGCGGGGCCTAGGTGGAATCCAGCCTATGGTAGTTGAGAAGCCAGATTAAAGGAGTTACTACTAGGGCAGTGTGAAGCCCAGCCAATAGAGGGGGAATTTGGGGGCCGGGCTGGGGCGGAGCCAGGAGGAGCCGAGTTATAGCAGGTGGCCAGCGCGCGGGAGCCCACGTGATACGGCTGCAATCTAGAGAGCTCGTGGCCGCACGAGGCTGCTGGAGTGGCGTGGCTAGAACGTGGTGAGCACGAGCTGGCACACGCTCAAGTCTCGCGACAACTTGCAATCCTAGGACGAGCCGTTGGGCTCGCGCCTGCGCACGACAGGCTTCGCGCCTTCCCGCGTTTTTCTGGATTCGTCTGCCACCCAAAGGGACGGGGGCGTGACCACAGAGAACTAAAGGGACCCGAGACGGTGACTTTTCCTCAACGCTGCTCGGCCAGAAGTCGCTGTCCCGGGCTGTCACAGTGAGGCTCCCCTTTCACCCAGGCGTTCCCCGTCCCCCGCTCTCCAGTCCTGAGAGAAGACCCTCCCTCCCCCATGGCTTCTTCCACAGAGGCCAGGAATCCCAGCCCCGGAAGACAGATAATCACTCGAGCGGTTAGACGGCTCTGTAACCCAAATAAACTAGCCCAGGCTGGGCTACAGAGCCTGTCTTCTGGAGAAGTGGAGAACGAGAGCTTTCCGTGACTCCTTCAGCGTTTCCGGCCCGGTTTTGATGGCGCCTCCAGCCCCAAATCGTTAAGCGCGTCCCAGTCTGGTCCTTGTCGGGGGGCAGGTTGTAACGTTGCAGGAATGGAAGTTTATGTGCCTTTGTAGGGGGATGGGGGGTTATTTTCTTATTTTTCTTGTCTTTTGTTTTCCCCGTGGGAGCTGGTTCCGTTTCACATGATTCTCTCCTCTGAATCGTGGAGAGAGAAGGGTGTGTTAAACTACCCTGGTGTGTGCCTTGGTCGACGCTTGGGGAGCACCTTCAAACCCAAGGATGGCGTTGGGACGGTGGCGTCTTTAACTTCCTGATGCCTTGGGTCAGGACCCTCTCGGTTGTTTTTTAGGCTTTTTTTTTTTTTTTTAATTGACGTATTTTAAAAAAAAACTTGTGCCAATCTCTGCTGTACAGCAAAGTGACTCAGTTATACACAGACATGCATTTTATTTTTGCTGTGGATTATTTTTGAAGTCTTTAAAAAATAATTCGTTATATATTTTTGGCTGGGCCTTCGTTTCTGCCAAGGCTTTTCTCTAGTTGTCGCGAGTAGGCGCTACTTTTTAGTTGCGGTACCAAGGCTTCTCATTGCGGTGGCTTCTTTTGTTGGGGAGCACAGGCCCTAGGCCAAATGGGCTTTAGTAGTTGCGGCTCCTGGGATCTAGAGCACAGGTTCCTTAATTGTGGCGCATGGGCTTAGCTGCCCAACAGCATGTGGGGTCTTCCTGGACCAGGGATGGAACCCATGCCACCTGCACTGGCTGGCGGATTCTTTATCACTGAGCTACCAGGGAAGCCCCATTTTTAAAGTGTTTATTGGTAACAGTATTGCTTCTGTTTTATGTTTTGGTTTTTTGGCTGGGAGGCATGTGGTATCTTAGGTCCCTGACCAGGGATAGAACCGCTGCCCGCCCACCCCCCACCCCCATCGGCAGGTGAAGTTTTAACCACTGGACCCGGCGGGAAAGTCCAAAACATACACATTAAAAAATTTTTTTTATTCTTTTCCTTTATGGTTTATCTATAAAGCTGTGCTTTTCTGTTTGTTTTTTTTTTAATTGACGTATAGTTGATCTACAGTGTATTATCCCTCTAATTTTGCGCCCCCTACCCCCACTCCCTGAGTTCCAGAGCCATTCCCATGTAAAGAAGGGGGATCGTTGGAGCTGGGAATGGAGACGTGGTGGGTCAGGACGCCTTCCTCCCTTTTCCCTTTTTCCCGAAGCTGGACCACCATGCCCACCCTTCGGTCGTCGTCCTCCCGGTACCACAGCTCCTCCTCCCCGAGCAGCACGTCCTCGCCGCTGCGCAGAGCGGTAGCGGGTGGACGGAGGAGCGTGTCTGCTGCTTCTAGTTCTTCTGTGTCTGTCGCTATGCCCTGCGATGACGGGGACTCGAAGCAGACTTCAGAGGGGTGAGTGGAGTTGGTGAGAAATGCGTCGTCCTCAGGTTTTTCCCATTTTCATTTTCCAAACGAGCAAACTGGCAACACATGTGTGACTGTGAAACGCTAGGAGATGCTGTGCTGGTTCAGAACTGTGACCCACGCCTGCCGCTAGCTCTGCTGGGTGCCTTTCTGCTGCCCTAGGTGTTGGAAGCCTCGAGAATAATCCATCCTGTTATAAATCCATCATCCATCTTGTCTAAACTTTTCTTCAACACGTTTGTATGTTCAACAGGGACAGCCTCTGGTAAGGGCCCAGACATGGGGGAAAGGGAAAAGAGTTCTTTATTTGGTGCCAGAAAACTAGTATATCCTTTTTAGTTGGTGTCCTGTAATTCCTTCATTTAGGGTTATAGAAACAAGTCATCACCTGTTAGCATTTATGAGCTTATTCTGTGACAGTTATAAGAGTACATCCTGGGTTAAAAAAAATTGTTTTTTTAATCTTTCCAGGAAAAAAAAAAGTCTCATACAAGGTCTAATTTATCCCCTGGTAATTTTTTTTTATTGAGGTATAGTTGATGCATGGTATTATATAAGTTTCAGATATACAGCATAATGATTCACTATTTTTAAAGTTTATATTTCAGTTATATATCTCCTGGTAATTTTATTAGTCTCTTGTAAATCATTGTGCTGTTTAGGACCAGGTTATATATATTTTGTACATTTTAATCAGTAAGAGGTGAATTTGTTTTAAGGGCTGAAATTTAACACCAGGCACATATTAATCTCCTGTTTGTGTATTAGTATTAATCAAACACGATTTCCTGACCCATGCTAATTTTTCTCTGCACAGC